>NC_092340.1:131335750-131659000 GCF_046630445.1 Rutidosis leptorrhynchoides | reverse complement strand
AGAAAAATGTACGTAGAACAAGTTGTTACCGTTTTGGCAATCGTGTTTACTACCTAATTTGCTAATTTGGACCTATTTACTCGGCGTAATTTAAATTTACATGTAGTTTCTTAATGCATAAGATTAACACACAAAAAGCCTAAAGATAAATAGCCATATATTTTGGTCAACTGGACACAGCATTCCAGAAACGAAAGTAAAAGAATAATGATGTTGGTGAGTTGGATATTGTGGGTCCTGCATTGCGGCTGGGAACGAATTACGAAAGGTTGCATGCGCTAATCATCATGTATTAACTCAGAACATTACTAATCTAATACACGTGCATCTCTCTAATCGTTGATTAATTTACGTTTTACATTCATGCATGCATATCATTACGTGATTCAATAAAAAATATAACGTGTATTTGTTTCCTAGACTATTTCTAAGCATGACATATTTGCTCATCAGAACTCATTAAATTAATGTTATATCAACAGTTATTCATCGTAATTAACTCATGAAAAAAATCACTCATAATTCGTAAGCATGACATATATTTTTTCATTAGAACTGACTCTGACATCAACGCCACATCAGCATTTCTTCACCGACACTAATTCATGACTAAATTACTCTCAACCATATGAAAAACAAGTTACAACTATGAAATCTAGTAGTGCAACACAATTATTCACATAACTTCATCATGGAATGTGTTGTGTAAATACGAAATTCAGGGTGAGACACGAGGCCTAATTGAGGGCTAGACCGTGACGAAGTTACTAACAATGGAACCCTCGCGAGAAAGCCACTAGGAAGTATTTGAGGGCGAACCGTTGAGGTCACCTTAAAGAGCAAATATATTATATATTAGATGTATTATGTTACTCCGCTCCTCCCAAAGTATTGTATTTTGACTTTTTACTTAGATTTTTTTAAAAGAGAATTATTTGAAATCATTGACATGGGAGTAACCCACCACTTGATCAGTTTCCACACACGCACTCGTTTTCGAACGAAAACCCAAACCATAATAAAGGGTTTTCACCTTAAACCATCTTGAGGGGCAGCGGAACGGGCAAAAAGTCATGAAATACGGGTCGATAAAACCTCAATGTGGTCACTCCATAAATTAAATGAATACCTGAAATGTTTTAATGGAGATGACTCGAACTTGAGACCTCTGATTTCCATCCACACACAAGGTGGTGTACCATAGGCCACAAGGAGGTACATTTGCTAAATATTTATTTTCTCTTTCATTACATGAGATATAATAATTAAAGAAATTGTTATAAAGAGTAATTAATATATTATTTGTTATATTAAATGATCTATTTCTAGTAATAAAAAGAACATAATTGAACTTTTAATTATTTTTTATTATTGTTTCGAATAAAGAATAATATTTTTGAAATAAATAAAAATGATAAGGTGAATAATTTTTTTTTTAAAGATGAATGAAGTAAAATTTAAATAGTAAATAATATAAGTATGATTCTCTTTCAGGGATTTTGGAAAGAAGCCATATCAATATATAGTGTATGGAGTGTTTATTATACTAATACGGAATATTTTAGGTGTCCTAATTTTATCCCCTCCAACAAAAATTTTATAATTTAATAAATATTATTATACTTTACTCATTTTCGTTAATCTTCTATAGTTTCTACTAAAATCCTAAAATGATGATGTCATTATTATGTTAATTCTTTTGTTAAAAAAATCAAAAAATAAAAGAAAAAAATCTAAGCATGGTGAGTGATGTCATTAATCTAAATAATTTTGAATTAAAATTAAATCTTATTAATTAATTATTATTATTAAATCTTATTAATAATTATTTTAAATAAAATTAAATAATTTTTAATAATTTTAATTAATTATTTTAAATTGAGTACGAGAAAGTATAAAAACTAGGCAATAAATTTATATTTTAATTTATACTTTTAAAATAAAATGACAACCTAATATTATCTCTTATGATTTGATGTGAATTGTTTAATGCCATTTTAGGTGTTTAATGAAATGTTTAGCTGACGAGTTTCTTAGTCGGATTCTGTGATTCTACGGGTCATTAAACTAAATGACTTTAGTATTTACGTTCACTAAATATCTAAAACATATCTTTAAACTGTTTCGTTTAAACAAACCTGTAGTTTCACGGGTCATTTCACTAGTTTTACAATATTATACTAATTAGAATTTCCTCTCACATTTGTAATATAATTAATTAGTTTGGGACGAAAGGGTAAAGTTGATTAATTTTACTTTCCATATTAGTATTAGAGAATTAACTAGTGAAATGACCAGTGGAATCACGAGTTTGTTAAAAAAAAAATAGTTTAATGATATGTTTTAGATATTAAGTGAATGTAAATGCTAAAGTCATTTAGTTTAATGACCAGTGAAACCACGGATTCTGACTAAGAAACTTGTCGTTATTTTTACAAACATATTGATGTACTTAACTTGGTCAAAATAAATGAATTACATCCATTTTCCCACCACTCTTGTGACAACCCGAAAATTTTTGACCAAATTTAAACTTAATCTTTGTATGATTAACACTTCCGACACGATAAGCAAAGTCTGAAAAACTGAATCTCAAAATTTTTAAACTACTTTTATATATTTAAATACCCTTCGGTTGTTTTCGACGATTCGCGAACAATTATATGTAAATAGATACATATATACTATAACTTGAAAATGTAACGATGTATTAATTGTTTGATACCGTACATTAAACTTATTGGTTTAAATATCTATTTGAATATATATGATAAGTTGAAATATTTATTATTAAAATTAATTATAAATAACTTCCAATGTGTATTTAAAAAAAACTGATTTATGTATATTAAAAAGATATATATACATATATATAATTTCAAGTTATTTAGTAAACGATAGTAACATTCATTTATTGATTCGATTGATATTTAGATAAGTTAACTAAAGCGTTTAAGATGAACCAGTAAAACACTAAATTGCTACAGTACCCAAAATGCTACATTGTCTTCGAAAATCACTATTTGCTACAGTGAAATTGACTTTGCTACAGTGAATTGCTACAGTAAAATACTATTTCAAAATAAATAAAATATATATATATATATATATATATATATATATATATATATATATATATATATATATATATATATATGTATATGTATATACTACGAGACGATGATTTATAGAAGCAAATAACCAAAACACTTAATTGATTAAAGCTACACTTAGAGTGACATAGTTATCAATGATTAAGTTTATATTTTGACAAAGGTACGAGTCACGAAACGAAAAGTACTAGCTTTCTCAGCGTACGAAAGGGCGTTCGAAAAACCGGAACCGAGACATAAGTCGAGTGACAGCGTACGACTTATCGGAACAAAAATTACAAGTCAACTATGCATGTGAATTTAATATAATATATAATTAATTATATAAATTAAATATATTATATATATAATTAAATAATATGTCGACAAGCAAGAAAACAAACGAAAGTGAGCTGTCCAGACGGGCCATGCGATCGCATGGCATTTGCACTGAAAGCCCATGCGATCGCATGGGCATCAGATTCAGCAAACATGTATAAATAGCTCGATCTATTCTGTTTCTTGCATCATTCTTTTTACTCCGTATTATTTAAATTATTATTATTATTATTATTATTATTATTATTATTATTATTATTATTATTATTATTATTATTATTATTATTAATCCTAATATTATTATTTGTAATATTAGTGTTATTATTAGTATTATACATAAAATATTACGACGAGGTCATGAGCGTGTAACTTTCAAAACGAGTTCTCAAACAGGTTAAAGCTAAGGAAATTATGGGTTATTGCCAAGGAGGTTATGGGTAATGTTCGGGGGTATATTTTTGAATCAAAACCTAGTGTTTATCATCTCCGTTACGTCTACGTACTTTCCTACAATATTGAATCTCAATATTAATACGTTGAGATCTACGATTCTTTGATATACCGAGTTTCGGTCACATTACGATGAACAACTGTATGTGCTGCTAAGGTGAGTTTCACTTGCTCCCTTTTTAATTGCTTTTGCAATCTATATTTTTGGGCTGAGAATACATGCACTTTATTTTAAACGCAATGGATACAAGTACATACTAAATTCTACACTGAGTTTGAACCGAAAATCTCTTAGCTTTGGTAACTAGTAACTGCCAGTTATAAGAACTGGTGGGTGCGAGTAGTAGTATATGGATCCATAGGGTTTGATATCCCCGTCCGAGCTAGAGCACTAGCCTTTTAATGGACGTATGCTATTTGAGAAGCGTACACGTTGGTTTGCGTGTATTATTAAGATGATTATACAAAGGGTACAAATTATATATACGTTAAGTTTAGTTACCAGGGTGCTCAATTTCGTAGAATATTTTGATAAACGTTTCTGGATGAAACAACTGAAATCTTGTGATCCACCTTTATATACAGATTATGCGCAACATTAAAACTATGAACTCACCAACCTTTGTGTTGACACTTGTTAGCATGTTTATTCTCAGGTTTCCTAGAAGTCTTCCGCTGTCTGCTTAGATGTTAAACAAGCTATGTGCATGGAGTCTTACATGACATATTTTTCAAGGAGACGTTGCATTCACCAAATCATCACCATCTATCTTATTTTGACTGCATTGTCAATGGAAATACTGTTGTAAACTATTATTTATGGTGATTGTCTATATGTAGAAATCATCAGATGTCGAAAACCTTTGATTTAAATATTCATTTATGGTGTGCCTTTTCAAAAGAATGCAATGTTTACAAAATGTATCATATAGAGGTCAAATACCTCGCAATGAAATCAATGAATGACGTGTTCGTCCATATTGATTTAGAGCGATCGTCATAGTTGGTATCAGAGCGTTGGTCCTAGCGAACCAGGTCTTGCATGAGTGTGTCTAACTGATAGTTGTTAGGATGCATTAGTAAGTCTGGACTTCGACCGTGTCTGCATGTCAAAAGTTTTGCTTATCATTTTTTGTCGGAAATTACCTGCTTATCATTCCTAGTCTAGACACGTTTTACTGCATTGATTGCATGAATAGCGTATAGACAAAATTCATATCTTAGCGTATCTGTTACTGTAAACTTTTCCTGACATCTTCCGAAAATTTCTCCGTGATATATGGAATTTGGTATTATATATACATATGTAAATTATATATTGAAGAATACCAAACTAAATTCTATAATCTAATTCATATCAAAAATCATCTCCCTAATTATACAAGATGGATCCCGTATCTAGTTCAAACTCTGACAGCTATTCCGATATGGATATTCACCTGAATTCCGAAGACAGTGTAACCGGAATGGATCAACCAATTAGCCATCATCTATTCTGGATGAATTGGGGATGGGTTCGTAGCCTACTTAATTATTGGAGACAAGAAGAAGGCGATCCCTTTCACCCACCACATTGCCCTCTTGGCGAAGAACCTGAAGCACTTACCGGCGAACCTGTTCGTAATACCATGTTCTCTCTCATCTCCAGAATATCTCGTCATGATCATATACTCTCTCAAATTCTGGATCTTATTCATCCGCTCGTCCGAACCGCCAATCATCCCGGTGTAGTAGAAGAAGTCAACGAGCTTCGCGCTCGGGTAGTGGCTTTGGAGAATATGGTGCAAAGGTTACAAGCACCAGCAGAATCTCCGGCATCAACAGTACCACCGACAACAACACCAACAGTACCATTACCACCACCAACAACATCCGCACCGCAAGCCTCAACATCACAATATGTACCTTGAACATCAACGTCATACGCATCGTAGTTACCAAGAAATACCAGCAACAATAACCGATGAAGTATTAACTTATTTCCCCTGAAGAAATTTTATGTATATTTAATATATATGAATTTTGAAATCAAAATAAATATTTTCGTACTAAGCTATTACGTGTGAATCTTAACTGGTAGGTACTACTCGGTTAGTTCATATTACTAATATGCAATGATGTACATCCTTCGTTAACAGCTTAATCATCGATAACTACAATCTCTGTTTTAATTCAATGAATTTCATTTCATAATAAACCAAGTGTATTATTCAATAACATGGTTGATTTTACACTTTCATCTTCGATGCACTCGAAACTTTCTAGAAAACATCATTTGCACCTTGCGAAGTTTGCAAGAATTCCACAAATATCAACACCCTTCACCAAGGAATATCAATAAGAATAAATAATGAAGTATTGATTTCATTAGTGAAATACTCCATGAAGATTATGTAATCTCTAATGTTTTAGAGATTATTCATTTCTAATTCAAGTTAAAAATCAAATGAGCTTAATATGATATTAACTCATTAAATCTGTATTACATCTGAAGAAATATACATACATATATTTTCATAAAGACTGCAATGAAAATTCTTTTGTACAAAATATTAATTGTGAAATCTTTAACGTGTAGGTAATACTCGGGAATATATAAGTTCACAATTAATATGTTACACTGTACATTCTTCAACTTTGATTCAAAAATTATTAACTATGCTCACAGCGATATACAATCGTTTCCATACAAATTCAATTACATATTCTGATATTGACAGAGTAGAATCCAAGTCAAGATTTAACAAGTGACATCATTCTTAGATCTCTACATCTTTAAAAGCTATACTTTGACTTCAAAACGGTGAAAGATCCTTTAGCATTGTTATTACCGAAAATAATCTTGTAATTTCTTTTCAAAGTATCCAGTTTTATCACACTTCCAACCAGTCAACTTCAACTTTTCAGATTAAGCCTTATTGTAACCTTGATATATACGTTTTATTACTAGGGAACCTTTCATGTTCTGCCACATTAGCAGTAAATTTACCAAAAAACTTTATTAATCCTTGACCTTTCGAAAAATTCTTATACTCATTGAAACCCTATCATGTACTCATCCACATCTTGTAACAATAATTTCCATACCAACCACCGGGAATTAGCAATCAGTATTTTGAATCTCGCAGCATTTTCTACGACAACAGTTATATATATATATATATATATATATATATATATATATATATATATATATATATATATATATATATATATATAACATCTATCTTCTAGACTTACATACTTCGAATGTGAAGTTTCTGAAAAACACCCCAAACTACGAAACTAGTTCTACGAATTTTGGAAAAATGCTGATGAAGCAGCAAAAACTATAAACGACTTTAACATTCGAAAGTTTGATGATAAAGAGTAGCGTGTTGGAAAAGCACAGAAAAAGAGAAGGTTTGAAACTGGAAAACGGGTTGAGCAAAGTATGAAGGAAGCTGTAGACAAATCACAAGGACGAAATCTACCTTCAAAGAATCCAAATGATTCAGTGTCTGCTGAAACCATTAGTAAGAATCTTACTTCTTATTCTAAACCTTCACAGACAGATTTTCCGCATCATCCTCTGATATTAGAAATTCTAAGATATCATCGTATCTTCCATTATAAATATCCTCCATATTTCTGAAGATATTTTCATAACTATTCTTATCTGAAATCATTTATCTCTTCACGCTATCTGTGTTACATCATAAAAGAAACTATTTTAGTTTCTAATTTCTGAAAATTTTGAAAAATGGATGTTTTTGAAGTAGTGTTGGGAATTGAAGCATGAGTTAGTATAATATAATGACACTTGATCAACGTGATTATATTACAGTAAGTCATGCTGAGTTTCTAATGGAACGTGATAAAGGTTCACAGATCATACTCTCTTCATGAACCATGTTACATAACTCTTTCATTCTATTTAATCTCTAAATATATCAAGAAAATACTTTTCTTGATGATTCGGTCTTTTCCAGGTATTCTGGTAATTTGACAAGTCAGATTGTGCCATTACCGTTTCTTTCTTAGAATATTAATTATGTTCATTTCGAAATTCATACCTATGAATTCTGGACCATTATTCGCTTGACTTGAAGTCGGGAAGGAAAAACAAAAGCATGGAGCTCCTAAATATAAGGGAAAATATAAAGCCTGACAACAACACATATATTACAAATATCAATGCGTATAGCAATAAAAAGACACGGGAGAATGAAAAACACTATAACCCCAAGGTATGGTAGAAGAAAGTAATTTCCTCTGGTGGTAGATGAAAAAGAAGAATGACAGATATGAAAGTTAGGAGTATATCAAGAATCAGAACTGGATGAAGCATTTCACAATCTTTTGAAAGTATGAAATGAGGAAGAAGATATAGGAGTAGTGAAAATAATGAAACGGAAGAGGTCAATTTATAGCAAAATATCGGACGCAGCAATAGAGGCAGATTACGCATTTAATAAAAAAAAAATCCTAATTTCTGCAAATTCTGAAAAATCAAATCTTATTTAAATTATGAAGATTTTCTATTCCTTAAATTCCGGAAATCAATCGTCACTACATCAAGAGATAAGACGAATCTCTATTCTCCATTTCACTCTATTACGATAACTTCTCACATACGATTCGAGTAATCGGATTGTTTTATCCGTATTATTCAATGGTGATAAAATTCTATTTACCAACACATATTCATCATGAAAACATTTTTATTGTCAGCCATGACGACCTCACTCAAATTTCGGGACGAAATTTCTTTAACGGGTAGGTACTGTGACAACCCGAAAATTTTTGACCAAATTTAAACTTAATCTTTGTATGATTAACATTTCCGACACGATAAGCAAAGTCTGTAAAACTGAATCTCAAAATTTTTAAACTACTTTTATATATTTAAATACCCTTCGGTTGTTTTCGACGATTCGCGAACAATTATATGTAAATAGATACATATATACTATAACTTGAAAATGTAACGATGTATTAATTGTTTGATACCGTACATTAAACTTATTGGTTTAAATATCTATTTGAATATATATGATAAGTTGAAATATTTATTATTAAAATTAATTATAAATAACTTCCAATGTGTATTTAAAAAAAAAATGATTTATGTATATTAAAAAGATATATATACATATATATAATTTCAAGTTATTTAGTAAACGATAGTAACATTCATTTATTGATTCGATTGATATTTAGATAAGTTAACTAAAGCGTTTAAGATGAACCAGTAAAACACTAAATTGCTACAGTACCCAAAATGCTACATTGTCTTCGAAAATCACTATTTGCTACAGTGAAATTGACTTTGCTACAATGAATTGCTACAGTAAAACACTATTTCAAAATAAATAAATATATATATATATATATATATATATATATATATATATATATATATATATATATATATATATATATATATATATATATATATATATATGTATATGTATATACTACGAGACGATGATTTATAGAAGCAAATAACCAAAACACTTAATTGATTAAAGCTACACTTAGAGTGACATAGTTATCAATGATTAAGTTTATATTTTGACAAAGGTACGAGTCACGAAACGAAAAGTACTAGCTTTCTCAGCGTACGAAAGGGCGTTCGAAAAACCGGAACCGAGACATAAGTCGAGTGACAGCGTACGACTTATCGGAACAAAAATTACAAGTCAACTATGCATGTGAATTTAATATAATATATAATTAATTATATAAATTAAATATATTATATATATAATTGAATAATATGTCGACAAGCAAGAAAACAAACAAAAGTGAGCTGTCCAGACGGGCCATGCGATCGCATGGCATTTGCACTGAAAGCCCATGCGATCGCATGGGCATCAGATTCAGCAAACATGTATAAATAGCTCGATCTATTCTGTTTCTTGCATCATTCTTTTTACTCCGTATTATTTAAATTATTATTATTATTATTATTATTATTATTATTATTATTATTATTATTATTATTATTATTATTATTATTATTATTATTATTATTATTATTATTATTATTATTATTATTATTATTATTATTATTAATCCTAATATTATTATTTGTAATATTAGTGTTATTATTAGTATTATACATAAAATATTACGACGAGGTCATGAGCGTGTAACTTTCAAAACGAGTTCTCAAACAAGTTAAAGCTAAGGAAATTATGGGTTATTGCCAAGGAGGTTATGGGTAATGTTCGGGGGTATATTTTTGAATCAAAACCTAGTGTTTATCATCTCCGTTACGTCTACGTACTTTCCTACAATATTGAATCTCAATATTAATACGTTGAGATCTACGATTCTTTGATATACCGAGTTTCGGTCACATTACGATGAACAACTGTATGTGCTGCTAAGGTGAGTTTCACTTGCTCCCTTTTTAATTGCTTTTGCAATCTATATTTTTGGGCTGAGAATACATGCACTTTATTTTAAACGCAATGGATACAAGTACATACTAAATTCTACACTGAGTTTGAACCGAAAATCCCTTAGCTTTGGTAACTAGTAACTGCCAGTTATAAGAACTGGTGGGCGCGAGTAGTAGTATATGGATCCATAGGGTTTGATATCCCCGTCCGAGCTAGAGCACTAGCCTTTTAATGGACGTATGCTATTTGAGAAGCGTACACGTTGGTTTGCGTGTATTATTAAGATGATTATACAAAGGGTACAAATTATATATACGTTAAGTTTAGTTACCAGGGTGCTCAATTTCGTAGAATATTTTGATAAACGTTTCTGGATGAAACAACTGAAATCTTGTGATCCACCTTTATATACAGATTATGCGCAACATTAAAACTATGAACTCACCAACCTTTGTGTTGACACTTGTTAGCATGTTTATTCTCAGGTTTCCTAGAAGTCTTCCGCTGTCTGCTTAGATGTTAAACAAGCTATGTGCATGGAGTCTTACATGACATATTTTTCAAGGAGACGTTGCATTCACCAAATCATCACCATCTATCTTATTTTGACTGCATTGTCAATGGAAATACTGTTGTAAACTATTATTTATGGTGATTGTCTATATGTAGAAATCATCAGATGTCGAAAACCTTTGATTTAAATGTTCATTTATGGTGTGCCTTTTCAAAAGAATGCAATGTTTACAAAATGTATCATATAGAGGTCAAATACCCCGCAATGAAATCAATGAATGACGTGTTCGTCCATATGGATTTAGAGCGATCGTCACAACTCTCTTCGAATTTTCATCACAGTTACTATTTTCTTTGTCATAAAAGCCTACATTACAACTTTTTGTTTACATACATATTTCGCATACATATATAACGTAATTAATCCCGTAAAGATAATCCATATTTAAATAATATAATAATATTAATAGAAATAGAAATTATAGATAATAATTATTATTATTATTATAATTATAATTATAATTATAATAATAATAAATTGTAATAATAAAGTTTGCATAAAAATTGAGTATTTATATTTTGAATAATAATTATTAGTAATAACAAATATCAATTGAAAGTTTTTTTAAAAATTAAATTATTATATGAAGATTCTATAATATGCTTCAAAGTTTGTATATGTGTTCATGACGTGTTTTGTAAAAGATTGTACAATTTATTTTAGAGTTTGTACATATCATCATGTGAGCGTTTTATCATAAGGTTGTTTATGATGCTTCAAATATTGTACATATATATAGTCATGAGAATGTTTTACCATAAGGTTATAAATAATGCTACAAATATTGTACATATGGTTATGAGTGTATTTTATTATAAGGTTATACATAATACTTCTTATATTATACAATTAATATGTTAATATTATTTTTAACATATATAAAACAAATAATAAACAATCACACATATTTTTAATCATATAACTAAACAATCGGTCTAAAATTGAAAATACAATTGAATACCCGGATACAGTTGCAATTCTAGATAACTTCTAAAAGTTCTAAGGTTATCCGTAGAAACAAAATCAACTTGTTTGTATGGACCGAATATACGTTCAAGCTTTTTTTGAATAATCTAATAAATATTAATTTTTTTAATTGTAATTAAATTGTTTAGTGCCCATCATCCAGATGTCCTCTAATTTTTTCATTTTTATTTTGAATTTTTTTAACAAAGAAAATTGCTTATTTATGATGTCATCAAATTAGAGATTTAATAGATATTATAGATATGGAACATAATCAAATATAATACTTTCTCCATCTTAGTTTAGTGGGCTCGTTTTCCATTTTAGGATGTCAAGTTAGCCAACTTTCAAAAATAAATAATAATAATAATAATAATAATAATAATAATAATAATAATAATAATAATAATAATAATAATAATAATAATAAGATAAAGTTCTTTTATACTCTCAATTTATATATAAAAAATAAAATGAAAATAAAAAGTAATCGATAAAACAAGAAAGAGAACAAAAAAGTACGGAGTACAAGATAATTATAACATTTTTTAAACAATATATTTTTTGTCTGTGCACTATTAAATTGTGATGGAGAGAGCAATAGACTATAAATATGATACGAATGAAGTATGATAAAATCAAATGTTTAATGTCATTTATTATCCATTTTGTTTTATATTTATTTTCCACTATTGCATTTTATGATATCCCATATTAATTCTTTATTATTAAATATAAAAAGTAAATTTAGTTAAGTATATAATACTGTCCTTATTTAATTAATTTAATTACATAAGTAAGAGGAAAGTTTAGATTGAGAGTAAAAGTGTAAATAAATTAAAAAAATATTATAGTATAATAATTACATCTTTTAAATACTCCTCTCGTCTTTTTTAATGGTCTAGTATCCTTTTTCAGACTGTCTCAAATTAATATTTAATTTTTCATAAATAAATAAAAATAATAAGGTAAATTTCATTTATGCACTTAACTTTTGAATATAAAACTAAAAGATAGATAAAACTAACGGATAAAATTGTAAAGTAAAAAAAAATTATGTGAAAGTTATTTTTTCTCAAACTGTATATTTTTTATCTGTGAAATATTAATATCAGACCGAGAAAAAATATATATTTTTGTATATAGATAATTAGATCGAAAGTAGTTTTCTTAAAAACTTGTAAATAGTGGATGAAATAATAGTACTGGATGAAATAATAGTACTGGTTACATCGGTCACGAATCTCAAGACGATCTGATTCTCTCGCTCGATCTCCAAGTGTTTTGATGTTTTGTTTGAATCTTTTTGTCGATTCGATTTTATATTCCAAAGAAGTCGTGTTTGTTTTTGGGGATGGGGACTATGACTGTCAATGTGGGCCCATTTCACTTTTGTCTGGTTTCTAAGTTGTTCTCACCCTATATTTGTCCCTAGATTACACCCCAAGTAATACAACATGGTCTTTTTGACCAATATGTTTGACTCATATTTTTCTACCTTGTAATTTACAAATCCTTTCAAATAATCATTTCTACGTAACTAAGTTTTCCATGATTACAAATTATAAATGAATTATTTTCATGTAGATTAGTATGTCTCTTAATTATGTTTTGCTCATGATAACCTGTCTTGATTTCCTACTAGCTATTAATTTGGTAAATTTATCTTAATAAACGAGTGAATCAGAGAACGTGACTTGGGTTCGATGCTCACCCATGATTTTTACTTCCCTTGAAATACGTTGCTGAAATTCGAGTTGAACAGGTTTTCTCTGAACAGGTATTATAGGATGAAAAGGTTGTGAGTCCTCTACATAGTGTGAACTCTCCGTTATTGACTCTAACATTGCTAGTCGAAAAAAAAATATTGTTGATTTGTATTTTCGCTATCCGGATGAGTTATATGGAGACTTGAGAATCTTTAGTCGAGAGTAAGGTTCAATCTCAATAGACTATAACTGTGGAGTTCTTACCTTTAAAAATATAATATAATGTTTTCAATAAAATTCGTCCTTACAAAAATCAAGTTATAACTAACATTTTGTATTATATACCCACCAAAGTTGGAGAATTCGAATCTCGGCGAGATCTCGTTTGAATTTTTTTAGGGAGATCTCGGCATCTCCGAATAATCTCGGGGAGATCTCGGACGTTGACTTTATAGTTTTTATAATAAAAATGTACATAAAAACATAAATATATGTATATTTATATACGTTTTTAAGAGATTTTACAAAAATATTCGAGAAATGAGCGAGAAAATCTTAGAAATTACGAATTTTACAAGAAATCTTACAAATTAGCAAGAAAATCCGAGAAATCGTGGCTTTGACTAAGTTTGACCCCGTTGACCGATAAATCTCGGGAGATAAACATCTCATCTCGGTTGCCTTCTAAAAACGAGATCTCGGGGAGATCTCGGGAGATTTACAACTTACAAATTATATTTTCGGCATCAAATGAAATCATTTGAAAGGATTTGTAAATTTTACAAATCCTTTTAATATTTAAAGGATTTGAAAGGATTTTTCTACCTTGTAATTTACAAATCCTTTTAATATTTAAAGGATCAAGTTTTTAAAGTATATATATAACATTACTTAAAATATGACAAAATAATAATTATATTCTCGGCATCATATGAAATCATTGTCCTTACGAAAAGGATATTCCAAAATCTAAACAAATAAGATTTACTTACCAACGTGGTTTTGTAATTTTGTTTGTATGTATTTTATAGTTATGTGGAGTACTTATAACACATGGTTGTTGGAGAATATGTATATGTTTTTGAGAGCAATAATTATTTGCTTCTTTCCATGTTGGTCATTTATACTACTAATAATAATATATTGGGTCAAAGATGATGTCCAAAACTCAGAGGAAAATAGGTTGCCTTGATGATTGCAGTAGTATCTCCCATTTCTATCAACCCCCTTTCTTTCTTTTATTTATTTTATTTATAATCATAACAAAATCTATTGATTCCTCCTTTTTCTTTTTCACTATGACTCTTAAGTGTGACCCACTTACCACACCCTGGTTTGGACCCCCACCTCCATACCCAAACTTAGCGACTTCATTTCGTAATCACGTGACTACACTGCTCGACTACATTAGCCACCGCCTCTAAATATATACTTGAGTGAACATGGTCCTTATCCCTCAAATTATTTTTTAAACGTAAGAAATTAAAACACACGTTTTCATTGACGTACCTAGTCGTCCGTTTCATACTTCCATTAATTAATTTATGTTTTCAGTTCGACATATAAAAACTTTATCCTTTAAATATTAAATTTTTCATTACGTATAATGGTGTATCATATCGTATACACGTATAAAGGCACAATATTCGCATGAAAATAGCATCAGAACACTGAGAACAATGATTTTGTGAAACTGTCCGTCAAGCGTTCTCCGCTGTGCAGGCTGCTTCCGTCATGCATAAGCCCTGAAGGCCACCTAGCGCTTAAGCCCTGACCGGAGAACGTCACATCCAGCGCATATTTCGGATCACGAATAACAGAACGTATCATTATCTGACACGTGTCCCCAAACAATTCGGTGGATCTATCACTATAAATAGACCCCCTGGGTCGTCATTTTCCACATTCAGACATTCTGACAACTTGTGAGCAGAGACTTCACCTTTCTCTCTCACATAGTACTTTCTCTCACTAGAAGTCATCCGGCTAACAGCTATACGCTCAACGGACAAAAGATTGATAAAGCCACCCCACAAGTTTCTATACTTGTGAACCGGGTCTGCAGGGATTATTTCCCGAGGGTAAAAATCAATCGGCAACACTCCCCCACATTTAGCTAGATCACTTCTAGTATTGTGTTGACACACTAAGCCTTACCTCATAAGGAAATAGGTGTTAACAATGGCGCCATCCACTAATGTTAAGAACACGCGAAACGGAAAAGGAACAAAAACAACTGAGGCCCCGTCCACGGGTGTGCTCGAAAAATCCAACAATCCATTAAGTGACAACGTGGAAATCTATCCTTTAATGCCTGAAGGGGATGTACTTATTCAGCCAACGGAGGATACAATTGAAGAAACAGTTGCTGAAACTGCAGAAAGGCTTAAGCGTTTGGCAACTAATTCAGAGAAAAGGCCAGTAATTGAAGAAACAACAACCAAAAGTGCAGAAAGGCTTCAAAATCTTGTTACTAATCCAGAGAGGCGACCATTGATGCAACCACGGCGATGTCCATCATTTATACCTTTTCGACGGATGGCGGATGGCAAAGACAAGCAAATCATGAAAAAGCAATCTATATCAAAGTACAAGCAATCCAGACTACTTGACAAGCTGGGCAGTCTTATTGATGACTCTGAGGATGATAATGACTTGAGCTATATTAATAATGATTCTGACGATGAGATTGATGACAAAGATGAGTTCATGTCTGAGAAGCAGGCAGTATTGCTTTTAAATGACATTCTTAAGCATACAGTTCCGGCAAAGTATAAGCAACGTTTAGCGCAGCCCGCTGTCCCTGCTGTGGCTGTGGATAATTTTTTCGCTCTAATCATTGGAGAACAAGCTACAAAACCACCTGCTATGGCAGAGTCCACTCAATGCTTCATTGATCGAATTGCTAATTATCCATTGCCCAGGAATCTTGGCATACCGGCAATTGAATTTTATGATGGTACTGTAGCAACCCGACAAAATCGTCATTGACGGCGCCGCTAACTTAGGTCCCGTTGCGTGGTCATAGTCCCTATATGAGACGCGTTTGACCAAAATTATGTCGCATTCATTTGAAACGTACAAGATTTACAAAGTTTATTTTACCAAACAGTTCGAACAAGTTTAAGTTTACAAAAGTAGTAATGTATAAATGAAATAACTTGCGACATAATTAGTGTAAAATCACGGTTGCTATAAATAGTGTAAGTATGTAAACATTTATTTGAATCCAAAGGTGCTATCACTAGCGTATGCATGTATGTATGCTTGACTCCAAGCAAGTAATCAGAGTGTATGCATGTATGCTTGACCCCAAGCAAGTATGAATGTACGCGGAAGCATGTATCAAATAGCCATGTATGAACCTGAGAAAACATGTAGAAAACTGTCAACGAAAAACGTTGGTGAGATCATAAGTGTATTTGTAAAAGAAAAACACAAGGTTTAGTATCAAAGCGTATACATCTCAAAAGATGTGTTTGTATCAAGCGTATACATCTCAAAAGATGTTGTTTTTGAACCACAAGATTTAGTATAAAATGAATATCAAGCGTATACATCCCAAAGGATGTTTAATGTATCACGAGCACCCAATTACCAAAACTTAACTGAATCTTACCTCTGCATAATAGTGTTAGAACCTACACTATATCCCGAAAATACTTTTCATCCGTCAGATGAGGGTTCGTCAAATCCGTATGGCCACACAACATAAGTTCTCGATCACACCTTACAAGTGTAACTAATGGTAATTGGACTTGAGGATTTTTGTTCTAACTCGTATGTATCTTTGCTTTTGTATTCGTGTTCAAGTATCAAAGTATGAAAAGTATATATACATATGAAAATGTATATAAGTATGTAATGTATATGTTTCTCAGCCCACGATTTAAAAGTATAAAAGTAATTGAAAAGGTGGGACTATGATCTCACCTTGAGTGCACGAGTGTAAAAGTACTTCACAAAGTAAACGTGTGCATGATAGTTGCTTAGCCTTGACCTAAATAAGTAAGTTGTATCAATTAACCGGTTACGACACAAGGTGGCAAAATGTGTTCAATTAGTCCTATGGCTCGTTACGACTCGATTATATAGCATGTGTGTCACGTTGTCAAGTTTCATGCAAGAATCAAGTATAAAGGTACGTTAGAATGATTGCATAAGTATTTGGTTAAGTTTGATTAAAAGTCAAACTTGGTCAAATTCAAAGTCAACGTCAACGGGGTCGGGTCGGGTATCCGACAATTTTTCTTCAATTAGTAGTCATATATAAACATGTTGGCCAAATTTCATGTTAATCGGAGTTGCGAGTAAGCGGGGATGAATTTGTGAAAACACAAAATAAGTTGGTCTACTTTTTCAGCACAGGAGCAGCGCACCAAAACCAGGAGTGGCACTCTTGAGGACCAGAAGCGGCGCTCTTGTTTTCAGGAGCGGCGATCCTGACATCTGATGAAAAACTCCACAAAAAGGTCTACCAGGAGCAGCGCTCTTAGTTCAGGAGCGTCGCTCCTGTACCTGGGAAATGTTGTTTCTGAGTTTTATCAAGTGCACGAACCAAACTTCAAACAAGCATAACTCATGAACCGTAAACATTCAAAACAAGTATCGTATATCGTTGAAAAGGTATTTCGACAAGTAACACAACTAAACACATTTCATCAAACAAGTTCATCATTTACCACAACAAAAACTTCGTCGAATAATCGTTAAATGTTCATAATCAAAGTTTCAAGTTCTAAAAATGCATTTCATGATTCGGGCAACCAATTTACGTATATGATATGACATTTTGAAGGTAATTAAACATACAATACAACTAAATACTTACTAACAACATCTCATATCATTCAAGGCATCAAAAGTTCATTTTAAAGTTCATCAAACCCTAACCCAAAATCACAAAATCAATATTCATGTTTATGAAGTTTTCTCAATCAACCTACACATCAAATTGAAGCTAATGATGCTAGTAACACATTTAATACATGAACTTTAGCATTTAAACAACATTTAATCATCCAAAATCCAAGATTAAGCAAAACCATTTCAAGTGTTCAAACTAGTTACTTAAAACAACAAATCGAGCAAACTAAACACACATTCATGTTAGACTTGAGCCATAGACACTAATTAACACCATTTCAAGTATATAAAATGAATTTAGAGAAATCTAGTGTTTTAGAAACATTACCCACACGAGATGAAATTGGTACCAAAATGTAGAGGATGAAGAGAGGATCACGAAAATGTAATTTGTTTTGATGTTTGCTTCTTGATTCGGATTTGGATGATGAATTAATGGAGAAGATGAAAATGGTGTTCTTGAGTTTGAGGGGATAAAGGATGAGGAGGTGGAAGTATCAAATGAATGGGTGGTGGAAAGTGGGTTGACTAGTTGACCTAGTCAACTAGTTTGCTGTGACGACCCGTCCTAATCCACCTGGACGAAGTCATTAACATCTGGTCCCATAGCGTGGTACTGACCTAAATATGCCATGAATGACTCCAAGTAATATCTTTAAAATGATCAAATGCACAATGGAAGATTTCTTTCATACCTGAGAATAAACATGCTTAAAAGTGTCAACCAAAAGGTTGGTGAGTTCATAGGTTTATCATGTACAATCATAGAATTCAGTAGTTTTGATAGACCACAAGATTTCCGTTTCATAAATATATGTACACTCGCAAGTGTATAAAAGTATTCTATAAGTTGTTGAGCGCTTCGGTAACCATACTTAACAATTAATGTGGCATATTCCCTTTATTATGAAATCTCCCTACACTGTACTAAGTGTAGTAAAAACGAAGTACTATGCAACCGTTTACGATACTAGAGCGACTAGCCCGGTTGGGGTGGTCAAACCCGATAGATCTATCAATAGGATTCGCGCTTACATGTTCTTACAACATGTAAATATTAGTTAACAAGCTATTAGGGAAGATATGCAAGGTGGTACAACTCAACGTAGAATATATTTTAAGTACTTGTGTCTATTTCGTCAAACATAAAAGCAGCGCATGTATTCTTAGCCCAAAAATATATATTGCAAAAGCAATTAAAAAGGGAGCAAATGAAACTCACCATACTGTATTTTGTAGTAAAAATACATATGACCACATTGAACAAGTGTAGGGTTGGCCTTGGATTCATGAACCTATATTATTTATATATATATTAACACATATGATTGAAATTGAACGAATTTATATCATTAACGATATACTTGTTATTTCAATAAATCCTATGTTATATGTTTTAAATATAGTATTATGTACTAATTGTTATTTGGTAAAATAATACTAATATTAATAGATAAAAAGTTGTAATCTCTTTATAATGATAATATTAATGATATCAATAATGTTAATTCAAATAATAAAAATGATAATTTTATTAATTATGTTATTTTATTTTAAATAAAAATATAATTTTAGTACGAGTAATAATTTTAACAATAATGATAAAAAAAAATTGTATTATTTTTACAATAAAAATTATCATTTTGATAATAACTCTTAATACTAATAATATTTATTAATAATACTTGATAGTAATTAATGTTAATAATAAAATAATATTAATGATAATAATAGTTACAATAATAATAATAATAATAATAATAATAATAATAATAATAATAATAATAATAATAATAATAATAATAATAATAATACTAATAATAATAATAAGTATTAGTAATACTACCTTTAAAGAAACCTCCAAAAATATAAACCGCCTCAGCCCGGGCTCGAACCCACGACCTCTCGTTTCACAAGCACCCACTACACTATTGAACCATTAATTTGTTTATGTTTTATCACGTTCGATTATTTATTTATTATGTACCAAACTATCATAACTTTATCACCATTATCCTTATATCATCTAATAACATCTAGCCTCCATCATCATCATAACCTAATCTCCATCATCATTATCAATATCACAATCATAATTATAATCATGATCATTCGTTGTTAACAAAACCGTATCCTCATCATATTGTTACACCATCGTCAACTTACTCATCATCATCTATCATATTAACATAATTATCATCATATCATTAATTCATAACCATCAAGTTTACCAACAGCTTCTAATCATCATCGTTATTGTTCTAAAAAGAAAAGGGATCACAATTTTTGAGTCCAAATCATTTGCAACCCATTTAACAAGCAAGGCCTATATAACAAGTTCACAAGCCCAATTAGATTTGGTGGTTTTAATTGGCCCGATAGAAAAAAAAATGGGATTAAGTGGCAGTTTGTTTATTTGATAGAAACAGGAATACGTATAGCTTGTTCTTAGATAAACTGCACGAACGATAGGCTGTAGTAAAAACATTTTTAGGATGATGGTTCGTAGCATAATGGTGGGGTTCGATGGTGGACTATTTTGGTGGTTTACGAACAACAGGCTAGCGGTAGCAATAACAATCAAGCAGGTGCAGTAGTAGTAATTCGATAGCAGTAGCAAGTAATAAAAGGTACAGCCGTAGCAACCCAAGTAGTAACTGCAATTGATTTTAGTGTTCGAGTTTTCCAGTTGTTCAAACAGAAATAATAACGAGCAAGTTTTGATGATCAAAGGTGGTGTTTTGGTGATCTCATGCGAATAGAATCAGTGACAGAGACAGAAAAATTGCAGGTGGTGGTTGCGAATAATAACGGTTGATCATGGGGTGGTTTGTGGTGGTTTGAATTATAAACAGGAACAAAAGTGAGTGTGTTTGAGTCGCTGAACAATAACATAAAAAAAAAAAATTGTTTCCTACTGTTTTGGATGATGGAAAACGAAATAGAAAAGACATCAGCAGTAGCTGTAGCAGTGACGTTGGGTGGTTCACGACGGTTTCAAGGTGGTTGATGGCAGTTGTAATGGAGATCGATGGTTGTATGGTGGTGGACGATGGTCGGGGTTAGGGTGGTGATTGAAGGTGAGGTTGAAGATCAAGTGTTAATGTATGGATGTATATGCATATACATTGGTTCTATATATAAACTTAAAGAATGATTTAAAAACAAAAACAGTGCACCTTTAGTTAATAATTTAAGTCACGGGTTTAATAAACTATTACCTGCCGACACTTTATCACGGACGGCTATATCATGTCCATTGCTAAACAGTTGTCGTATAAAAGTGTTCCTAAAAATCCCAAACTTTTAGATTAAATATAATTAATTATTTCACTCATTAACTGTTTGAAACCTGATCAAAAAGATTCAATAATTGTTTATTTTCTGTTCTAATTTATATATACAGAGTACTAATGTTTAAACTTAGAAATGTAAAAATATTTTTAACAAATCTAAAATCTTTGTAATCAATTTACAGTCCAACTTTTATCTTAATCATTCATGATCGTGTATTATATCTATATTAAAACTAACGAAACGTCAACCGAGTGTCACTGACGTTTACTAATTAGGCTCGAAATCAATTATTTTTAATATATTCTCTTTCTATATGCAAACAGTTTTAAATAGCAAGTTTTAATTACTAAAGCAAATATATTATATATTTTTAAACAAACAGATTTAGTATAACTTTATATATTTACAAGTAATATTTATATATACATATATATATATAATTATATATATCTATATATTTATAAATATAGTTCCCATTACATCGCATATTATTTTACATATTTAATTCTAACAATTTAATCATATATTATTTCAAATAATACTTCAAATTTTATATATATATATATATATATATATATATATATATATATATATATATATATATATATATATATATATATATATATATATATGTATATATATATATATATATATATATATATATATATATATATATATATATATATATATATATATATATATATATATATATATATATATATATATATCTATTTACAAATAATTGTTCGTGAATCGTCGAAAACAGTCGAAGGTCAATTGAATATATGAAATAGTTCAAATTTTTGAGATTCAACCTAACAGACTTTGCTTATCGTGTCAAAGATATAATATCGTATCGAGAGTTTGGTTTAAAAATTAGTCGAATTTTTCCGGGTCGTGACAGTACCTACCCATTAAAGAAATTTCGTCCCGAAATTTGATTGAGGTCGTCATGGCTAGCAATAAAAATGTTTTCATAACTAATATAAGTTGATAAATAGAGCTTTATCAACATTGAGTAATATTGATAAAATAATTCGATTACTCGAAGCGTACGAGTGAAGCTATCACAAAAGAGTGAATTGAAGTAAATAGAGGTTCTTCTTAACTTTTGACGTAGTCACTGTTAAATTCTGAAACTCAAGGAATTTAAGGAAATCTTCTAATCAGAAAGAAAATGTAATAGCACGATTTATTAGCAAACTGTTGGAATTACGGAAGAACAGAAATATCAAGGAAATATTTCCATGATATGCTTAGAGATTAAGTAGAATGAAAGTGTTATGTAACATGGTTTATGTTGATGGTATAGTTCGTGAATCATCACGTTCCATTAGAATTTCAGCATGACTTAATGTAATATAATCACATTGATCAGGTGTCATTATATTATAGTAATTCATGCTTCAGTTCCTAACACTACTTCAAAAACATTCATACTTTAAACTCGAAGGTTTCAGAATTTAGAAACTAAAACAGTTTTCTTTATAATGTAACACTGATAACGCGGGGAGATAAATGATTTCAGGTAAGAATAGTTATAAAAATAACTTCAGAAATATCGAGGATATTTATAATGAAAGATACGATGATATCTTAGAATTTCTCATATCGATGGATGCTGATGAGTTCATGATAAGACTTCAATAGATAAATATAGTGATTTGTCGAAGAGATTTAAGTCAAGGAGCAACGAGGTTGCTGGTACGTCCGCTGGTAATATGGTCGAATATAAAAGGTTCCCCGGTAACAATAACAATGGCAAACGTATATATCAAAGTTATAATAAGGTTGATTCGAACGAAAGGTTAAAGTTGACTTGCTGGAGCTGTGACAAACTGACTATTGTGAAAAAAATTGCAATGTTATTTTCTGTAATAACAATATCAAAGGAGCTAGCACAGATACGTGTTGAACCTTTACTCAGGTTCCAAGAGTTTTTTAGGTGCATAACTATATGCGTAAATCTTTTCTTCCGTAGATGAGATGAAGTCGGTTCATTCTCTCGATTGAGGTATTGTTCAAGAATCATGAAAGGTTTGAACGCAGATTGTAATCGTCAAGATACAAATGAGGTTTAAGATGAAATCAAGTGACAAACTTGAAGAATTGTTTTGTTTCATATGTTATAATCAATATTTTAATTCATTTTAATTGTCCAATGTTAATAGTCCACAGTTAGTAGTCCAATAGTCCAATAGTCCAATAGTCCAAATAGTTCAATATATAATCTAATTAATCAAGACGCATCGTGACCCATTGTACAAACTATTGTCTCAGATTTAATTCGACGTATTGTGTACATGTGTCCCGATTTGTCCGACGATAATTAAAGTGCGTAAAATAAATAACTGTATTTAAATGACGATAAATAAAGTGCGTAAAGTAAATAACAGTATTTAAATAACGATAAATAAAAAGCGTAAAATAAACGACGATAAATAAAATTGCGATAATTAAAATTGCGATAAATAAATTGCGATAAATAAATTGTGATAAATAAATTGCGATAAATGTAATAAGAAATTAATAGTTAGCTAGGAACATTTAGCTAGGATTTTGTTAGCGTGGATTCTTAACAAAATTTCTCATAGTTAATTTGTTTGTTTCTAACAAATTTTATTTTGTCTGATGTTCTCTTCATTATGCCACTTGTTGGATTCTGATAGGTCAAAATCTAAATATGAAATTGAATGAAAAATGGTTATTCTGCAGTGAACGGATTCGTATCTCTGTGGATGTAAGTAGGATAGTAAATGACTGTTGAATCAGATTTGAAGAATGTACAGTGTAACTTATTAATGTGAAACCCAAATATTCCTCGGGTATTACCTACCCGTTAAAATATTCTCATCATTAACAGTTTGTACAAAAGAATTTTTAATTACAATCTTTATGAAAATATACATACATATATATTTTCTTCGGATGTAATCATGGATTTAATGAGTCAATAAGATATTAAACTAATTTGATTTATCGTTAGTACTAGATTACATGATCTCTAAAACATTAGAGATTATATAATCGCCATGTCGAACGAAGATAAATGAGGTAGAACGATACGTAAAGCGAAGATAATCGATGTAGAACGATATGTAGAACGAAGATCATACTCGAAGTACAGATGGTGATATTGAGGCGTGTGATGTTGAGGCTTGTGTTATTGGTGGTACTGGTGTTGTTGTTGATAGTACTGTTGATGCCGGTGATGTTGCCGGAGCTGTTAATTTTTGCACCATATTCTCCAAAGCCACTACTCGAGCTTGAAGCTCGTTGACTTCTTCTATTATTTCGGGATGATTGGCGGTTTGAACAATGGGATGAATAAGGTTTAGAATTTTAGATAGAAGATAATCGTGACGAGCTACCCTGGAGATGAGGCTAAAAATGGTGTTTCGGATAGGTTCACCGGTAAGTGCCTCAGGTTCTTCACCGAGGGTGCAGGTTGGTTGGTGGAAAGGATCGCCTTCTTCTTGTCTCCATTGGTTAAGTCGACTACAAACCCATCCCCATTTTATCCAAAATTGGTGATGGCTAAGTGGTTGATCCATTCCGGTTACGCTGTTTTCGGAGCTCGAGTGGAAATCTATATCAGAATAGCTGTCGGAATCCGAGGAACTTGAACTAGTTGCGAGTTCCATCTTGTACGATCGGATAGAGGATTTTCGACATGAAATGATTTTCGGATATTGGATAATATTCTAATTACATAGAATACCTATATATAATATAGAAGATCCCGTAGATTACGGAGGAACTTTCGGAAACCGTCAGACGAAGTTTACAATAACATATACGCTAGGATATAAATTTATATATAAACTATCTATGCAATAAGTGCAGGAAGTCGTGTCTAGACTTAGGAATGATAAGCAGGTAATTTTCCACTAGGAATGATAAACAATACTTATTATATACAGCTAAGGTCGAAGTCCAGACTCACTAATGCATCCTAACAGTATCTGGTAAGACACACTAATGCAAGACCTGGTTCGCTAGGACCAACGCTCTGATACCAACTGTGACGACCCGTCCTAATCCACCTGGACGAAGTCATTAACATCTGGTCCCATAGCGAGGTACTGACCTAAATATGCCATGAATGACTCCAAGTAATATCTTTAAAATGAGCAAATGCACAGCGGAAGATTTCTTTCATACCTGAGAATAAACATGCTTAAAAGTGTCAACCAAAAGGTTGGTGAGTTCATAGGTTTATCATGTACAATCATAGAATTCAGTAGTTTTGATAGACCACAAGATTTCCGTTTCATAAATATATGTACACTCGCAAGTGTATAAAAGTATTCTATAAGTTGTTGAGCGCTTCAGTAACCATACTTAACAATTAATGTGGCATATTCCCTTTATTATGAAATCTCCCTACACTGTACCAAGTGTAGTAAAAACGAAGTACTATGCAACCGTTTACGATACTAGAGCGACTAGCCCGGTTGGGGTGGTCAAACCCGATAGATCTATCCATAGGATTCTCGCTTACATGTTCTTACAACATGTAAATATTAGTTACCAAGCTATTAGGGAAGATATGCAAGGTGGTACAACTCAACGTAGAATATATTTTAAGTACTTGTGTCTATTTCGTCAAACATAAAAGCAGCGCATGTATTCTCAGCCTAAAAATATATATTGCAAAAGCAATTAAAAAGGGAGCAAATGAAACTCACCATACTGTATTTTGTAGTAAAAATACATATGAGGACATTGAACAAGTGTAGGGTTGGCCTTGGATTCATGAACCTATATTATTTATATATATATATATATTAACACATATGATTGAAATTGAACGAATTTATATTATTAACGATATACTTGTTATTACAATAAATCCTATGTTATATGTTTTAAATATAGTGTTATGTACTAATTGTTATTTGGTAAAATAATACTAATATTAATAGATAAAAAGTTGTAATCTCTTTATAATGATAATATTAATGATATCAATAATGTCAATTCAAATAATAAAAATGATAATTTTATTAATAATGTTATTTTATTTTTAATAAAAATATAATTTTAGTACGAGTAATAATTTTAACAATAATGATAAAAAAAATTGTATTATTTTTACAATAAAAATTATCATTTTGATAATAACTCTTAATACTAATAATATTTATTAATAATACTTGATAGTAATTAATGTTAATAATAAAATAATATTAATGATAATAATAATAGTTACAATAATAATAATAATAATAATAATAATAATAATAATAATAATAATAATAATAATGATAATAATAATAATAATAATAATACTAATAATAATAAGTATTAGTAATACTACCTTTAAAGAAACCTCCAAAAATATAAACCGCCTCAGCCCGGGCTCGAACCCGCGACCTCTCGTTTCACAAGCACCCACTAAACTATTGAACCATTAATTTGTTTATGTTTTATCACGTTCGATTATTTATTTATTATGTACCAAACTATCATAACTTTATCACCATTATCCTTATATCATCTAATAACATCTAGCCTCCATCATCATCATAACCTAATCTCCATCATCATTACGATAATCATCATTATCAATATCACAATCATAATTATAATCATGATCATTCGTTGTTAACAAAACCGTTTCCTCATCATATTGTTACCACCATCGTCAACTTACTCATCATCATCATCTATCATATTAACATAATTATCATCATTTCATTAATTCATAACCATCAAGTTTACCAACAGCTTCTAATCATCATCGTTATTGTTCTAAAAAGAAAAGGGATCACAATTTTTGAGTCCAAATCATTTGCAACCCATTTAACAAGCAAGGCCCATATAACAAGTTCACAAGCCCAGTTAGATTCGGTGGTTTTAATTGGCTCGATAGAAAAAAAAACGATTAAGTGGCAGTTTATTTATTTGATAGAAACAGGAATATGTACAGCTTGTTCTTAGATTAACTGCACAAACGATAGGCTGTAGCAAAAACATTTTTAGGATGATGGTTTGTAGCATAATGGTGGGGTTCGATGGTGGACTATTTTGGTGGTTTACGATCAACAGGCTAGCAGTAGCAGTAACAATCAAGCAGGTGCAGTAGTAGTAATTCGACAGCAGTAGCAAGTAATAAAAGGTACAGCCGTAGCAACCCAAGTAGTAACTGCAATTGATTTTAGTGTTCGAGTTTTCCAGTTGTTCAAACAGAAATAATAACGAGCAAGTTTTGATGATTAAAGGTGGTGTTTTGGTGATCTCATGCAAATAGAATCAGTGACAGAGACAGAAAAATTATAGGTGGTGGTTGCGAATAATAACGGTTGATCATGGGGTGGTTTGTGGTGGTTTGAATTATAAACAGGAACGAAAGTGAGTGTGTTTGAGTCGCTGAACAATAACATAAAAAAAAAATTTGTTTCCTACTGTTTTGGATGATGGAAAACGAAATAGAAAAGACATCAGCAGTAGCTGTAGCAGTGACGTTGGGTGGCTCACGACGGTTTCAAGGTGGTTGATGGCAGTTGTAATGGAGATCGATGGTTGTATGGTGGTGGACGATGGTCGGGGTTAGGGTGGTGATTGAAGGTGAGGTTGAAGATCAAGTGTTAATGTATGGATGTATATGCATATACATTGGTTCTATATATAAACTTAAAGAATGATTTAAAAACAAAAACAGTGCACCTTTAGTTAATAATTTAAGTAACGGGTTTAATAAACTATTACCTGCCGACACTTTATCACGGACGGCTATATCATGTCCATTGCTAAACAGTTGTCGTATAAAAGTGTTCCTAAAAATCCCAAACTTTTAGATTAAATATAATTAATTATTTCACTCATTAAATATTTGAAACCTGATCAAAAAGATTCAATAATTGTTTATTTTCTGTTCTAATTTATATATACGGAGTACTAATGTTTAAACTTAGAAATGTAAAAATATTTTTAACAAATCTAAAATCTTTGTAATCAATTTACAGTCCTACTTTTATCATAATCATTCATGATCGTGTATTATATCTATATTAAAACTAACGAAACGTCAATCGAGTGTCACTGACGTTTACTAATTAGGCTCGAAATCAATTATTTTTAATATATTCTCCTTCTATATGCAAACAGTTTTAAATAGCAAGTTTTAATTACTAAAGCAAATATATTATATATTTTTAAACAAATAGATTTAGTATAACTTTATATATTTACAAGTAATATTTATATATACATATATATATATATATATATATATATATATAATTATATATATCTATATATTTATAAATATAGTTCCCATTACATCGCATATTATTTTACATATTTAATTCTAACAATTTAATCATATATTATTTCAAATAATACTTCAAATTATATATATATATATATATATATATACATATACATATATAAACATATATATATATATATATATATATATATATATATATATATATATATATATATATATATATATATATATATATGTATATATATGTATATATATACATATACATATATAAACATATATATATATATATATGTATATATATATATGTATATATATATATATATGTATATGTATATATATATATATATATATATCTATATATATATATATATATATATATATCTATTTACAAATAGTTGTTCGTGAATCGTCGAAAACAGTCGAAGGTCAATTGAATATATGAAATATTTCAAATTTTTGAGATTCAACCTAACAGACTTTGCTTATCGTGTCAAACATATAATATCGTATCGAGAGTTTGGTTTAAAAATTAGTCGAAATTTTCCGGGTCGTGACATTTGCCCACTTGGCAACCTTGGTCCCTCGAGTTTAAAGCGGTGCGGGAATTAACCAAACGAATATTTTAAAAACGCTCGAGTAAATGAGTGATGTTATAATTAAATAACGGGAATATTATGAACGTTAGTCATCGGAAACTACGAATTTAAATAACGAAAGGTATAATTTTTTTTTAAAAAGACGGTGTTAAAAATAAATTTAACGAGAAAATGCGGGATGTTACATTACCTACACCTTAAAATAAATTTCGTCCCGAAATTTAGTTGGAAGTAGTAGTTGTTGTTTCCTCCTCGAGATCTTGCATGGTCAATCTTACGAATGAGTTAAGGCACTTCCTTGGGCATTTCAACGAACTTTGACAGTCGAAATTTTACGTAGTTTTAAAGTTTGGTTTTCACGATTCACAATTTCAACCGGTTCTCCTAGGAAGTGAAGTTTGTCATCGATAGTAAGCTCATCGAAAGGAATATCAAGTTCTTGTTCGGCAAGACACTTCTTTAAATTTGATACGTAGAATGTAGGATGAACGGAGACTCGAATGAGTTGGAAAATCTAAACGGCTTGTAACGGGTCCAAAACGGCCCAAGATTTTAAAAGGATCAAAACATCGCGGATTTAGCTTTCTGCGTTTCCCGAAACGGATTACACCTTTTCAAGGCGCGACTTTTAACGTTACGCAGTTACCCACTTGGAATTTGAAATGTTTACATCTAACATCGGCGTAGCTCTTTTGGCGAGTCATCTTGAATCTTTCTTGGATTTGAATGATCTTAACGGTTATTTCATGAATGAGTTCGGGTTCAGTGGTTTGCTTGTCATTTACTTCGGTTCAACAATTTAGAAAACATCAATTGCGGCTATATGAGTTCTCGAAAGGTGTGGCATTAATACTCGAATGAAAATTATTGCAGTACTAGAATTCGGCTAAAGGTAAATACTTTTCTCAAGTAAATTTGAAGTTGATAACACAAATTCGTATTACGGTATCCAAGGTTTGAATCGTATGTTTGTTTGGTCCGTCGGTTTGTGGTTGATGTGTTGTACTCATGTCTAGACGTGGTCCCGAGGCTTTTTATAAGGCATTCCGAAATCTAGAAGTGAAAAGAGGATCTCGATCCGAAGCGAGGTACATTTCTTTAAGATATATTTGAACAAGTTTTCGTTTCTCAAGAATTTTGAGCCGCGGAAGATTTATCGGTTTCGGAAAATGTTTGTTAGAGCAAGTTTCTTATCGGGTTCTGAAAACATTCGTTAGGACTATTCCCCCCTCGTGGCGAATACTAGTATAATGTGAAGAGTCTCTCTCTCCATTGTGAATTTAGATAAAAGATTTCCTTAAACGGAAGTACGAGTGTAATGCGAGAGAAATTTCCGCCTCGATGTGAGCATATCAAGCATATTGTAGTTCGTCAATAAACTGTACAAAAACGAGATAGTATACGCGCGTAACACATGTTTGAAGTTGAAAGAATTTGTCATTCATTCAGAAGCATAAATATGGTTCGACAATAATCGAAGATGTGTCCTTGGTATGGTTGTTATCACTATTCTCGGAGTTTTTGGATGTTTAAACAAGAAAAATGAATCACGTACATGGCACATGGTGGTGATTAGGTTGATCGAGTCCAACCACCATCACGTGTCATTAGAACTTTGGTATGACTTACCATAATATAACTACGTTGATCGAGTGTCGTTATATTATGCTAACTCATACCTCCATTCCCACATCACTCCATAAAATCAAATTCGTGTAATCGTGAAGATTTAAAATGAACAAAGTGCAACGACGTCTCAAACGTGACTCGTATTGGATAGAAAGAATTTGTGCAACTCTGAAGATGCGTTTCCCGAGGGAAATGTATAAATGATGGTTCACGTCAATGCGGTTCAAGTCAGATAATAATGTCTTTAGGTATGAAAAGAGTAACGAATTATGATAACTACGTAACCGTAGTGATAAATAGTGATAAAGATACTCATCTAAAGTAGTGGTGGTAACTTTACAACACTTGTGGATGGTAAGCAGGGACGGTGACGAATAACAACCGAGGAGACGGAGTTCTCGAACTAGTATGACAAATGAAATCATTGCCATCCTTACGCGTATGAATCATGAATTTACATGTGTTACCAGAAAGTGGCAGAATACGGATTCGTATGATGAAAGTTTGGTACCATTAAGAAGTTTGCCTAAGAATGATTCAAGTATAAATGCACAAGTAGTCAAGTAAGTGCTATCTATAACAAATGTATGTCAGAATGTAATGGCTAACTATCCGGTTGTAGTCTAGATTCACTAATGCGTCCTAACGACTCTGTCAGACACACTAATGCACATCCTAGATCCCTACAACAAACGCTCTGATACCATCTGTAGTGACCCGACAAAATCGTCATTGACGGTGCCGCTAACTTAGGTCTCGTTGCGTGGTCATAGTCCCTATATGTGACGCGTTTGACCAAAATTATGTCGCATTCATTTGAAACGTACAAGATTTACAAAGTTTAGTTTACCAAACGGTTCGACAACAAGTTTAAGTTTACAAAAGTAGTCATGTATAAATGAAATAACTTGCGACATAATTAGTTTAAAATCACGGTTGCTATAAATAGCGTAAGTATGTAAACATTTGTTTGAATCCAAATGTGCTATCACTAGCGTATGCATGTATGTATGCTTGACTCCAAGCAAGTAATCAGAGTGTATGCATGTATGCTTGACCCCAAGCAAGTATGAGTGTACGCGGAAGCATGTATCAAATAGCCATGTATGAACCTGAGAAAACATGTAGAAAACTGTCAACGAAAAACGTTGGTGAGATCATAAGTGTATTTGTAAAAGTATGTTTTTGAACCACAAGGTTTAGTATCAAAGCGTATACATCTCAAAAGATGTGTTTGTATCAAGCGTATACATCTCAAAAGATGTTGTTTTTGAACCACATGATTTAGTATAAAATGAAGAACATGTGTATACATCCCAAAGGATGTTGTATGTATCACGAGCACCCAATTACCAAAACTTAACTGAATCTTACCTCTGCATAATAGAGTTAGAACCTACACTATATCCCGAAAATACGTTTCATCCGTCAGATGAGGGTTCGTCAAACCCGTATGGCCACACAACATAAGTTCTCGCTCACACCCTACAAGTGTAACTAATGGTAATTGGACTTGGGGATTTTTGTTCTAACTCGTATGTATCTTTACTTTTGTATTCGTGTTTAAGTATCAAAGTATGAAAAGTATATATACATATGAAAATGTATATAAGTATGTAATGTATATATTTCTCAGCCCATGATTTAAAATTAAAAAAGTAATTGAAAAGGTGGGACTATGATCTCACCTCGAGTGCACGAATGTAAAAGTACTTCACAAAGTAAACGTGTGCATGATAGTTGTTTAGCCTTGACCTAAACAAGTAAGTTGTATCAATTAATCGGTTACGACACAAGGTCGGGCGAAATGTGTTCAATTAGTCCTGTGGTTCGTTACGACTCGATTATATAGCATGTGTGTCACGTTGTCAAGTTTCATGCAAGAATCAAGTATAAAGGTACGTTATAACGATTGCATAAGTATTTGGTTAAGTTTGATTAAAAGTCAAACTTGGTCAAAGTCAAAGTCAATGTCAACGGGGTCGGGTCGGGTATCCGACAATTTTTATTCAATTAGTAGTCATATATAAACATGTTGGCCAAATTTCATGTTAATCGGAGTTGCGAGTAAGCGGGAATGAATTTGTGAAAACACAAAATAAGTTGGTCTACATTTTCAGCACAGGAGCGTCGCACCAAAACCAGGAGCGGCGCTCTTGAGGACCAGAAGCGGCGCTCTTGTTTTCAGGAGCAGCGCTCCTGAAATCTGATGAAAAACTCCACAAAAAGTCTACCACGAGCGGCGCTCTTAGTTCAGGAGCGTCGCTCCTGTACCTGGGAAATGTTGTTTCTGAGTTTTATCAAGTGCACGAACCAAACTTCAAACAAGCATAACTCATGAACCGTAAACATTCAAAACAAGTATCTTATATCATTGGAAAGGTATTTCGATATGGAACACAACTAAAAACATTTCATCAAACAAGTTCATCATTTACCATAACAAAAACTTCTTCGAATAATCGTTAAATGTTTATAATCAAAGTTTCAAGTTCTAAAAATGCATTTCATGATTCGGGCAACCAATTTACGTATATGATATGCTGTTTCGAAGGTAATTAAACATACAATACAACTAAACACTTACTAACAACATCTCATGTCATTCAAGGCATCAAAAGTTCATTTTAAAGTTCATCAAACCCTAACCCAAAATCACAAAATCAATATTCATGTTTATGAAGTTTTCTCAATCAACCTACACATCAAATTGAAGCTAATGATGCTAGTAACACATTTAATACATGAACTTTAGCATTTAAACAACATTTAATCATCCAAAATCCATGATTAAGCAAACCCATTTCAAGTGTTCAAACTAGTTACTTAAAACAACAAATCGAGCAAACTAAACACACATTTATGTTAGACTTGAGCCATACACACTAATTAACACCATTTCAAGTATATAAAACGAATTTAGAGAAATCTAGTGTTTTAGAAACGTTACTCAAACGAGATGAAATTGGTACCAAAATGTAGAGGATGAAGAGAGGATCACGAAAATGTAATTTGTTTTGATGTTTGCTTCTTGATTCGGATTTGGATGATGAATTAATGGAGAAGATGAAAATGGTTTTCTTGAGTTTGAGAGGATAAGGGATGAGGAGGTGGAAGTATCAAATGAATGGGTGGTGGAAAGTGGGTTGACTAGTTGACCTAGTCAACTAGTTTGCCCACTTGGCAACCTCGGTCCCTCGAGTTTAAAGCGGGTGCGGGAATTAACCAAACGAATATTTTAAAAATGCTCGAGTAAACGAGTGATGTTATAATTAAATAACGGAAATATTATGAACGTTAGTCAATGGAAACTACGAATTTAAATAACGAAAGGTATTATTTTAAAAATAAAAAGACGGTGTTAAATATAAATTTAACGGAAAAACGCGGGATGTTACAGGTACTACATATCCTGAGGATTTTCTTACTATGTTTGAAGGTGCAATGAGATTGCAGCATTGGGATGACGAGGTGGCTTGTCATATGTTTCCAATGGTGTTACAGAAAATGGAAAGGGAATGGTTTGCTAGCTTACCGTCAAGGAGTATTACTAGTTATTTGGATCTTCGTGCGAAGTTTGTTATGCAGTATCAAAATCTTCGTAGCTGCACATGAGATAACGATGCATCATAATGAGTCCGTGAGTAATTTTATGAAAAGATATACGCTTGAAGCACAAAAGATACCTGATTGCCCAAAGTCACAGCTAGTGTCTGGCTTTATTTTCTGTTTGGATCAGCGAAGGTTTAGTACACTCGTTCATACGTTAAGGTATGACCTGCCAAAAACTCTGCACCAGGCATTGGAAGTTGCACAAAAACATGTTCGAGTTGGTAAGCGAGCTGGTGAGCGAGGACTAAACAAGTTTGATGGTAGCAGCAGTAGCAAACCGCACAACGGAGGACGGTACTTTGACAGAAATCAGAGGATGAATGACAATTCCAATGGTGGATGGAGAGGCAACAATCATCCCAATGATTTTCATCACAACAGAAGGCCAATAGAGAGGCATCCGTTGATAAAGGCGCTGACTAAAACTCCAAAAGAGATTCTTTTCACTGAGCCAATCCGGACTACTTTCAATCCTCCAGCACCTATGGAGGAAAGAGAGGGTCCAAAAAGTGAGCTATGGTGTGACTTTCTTGAGGCATGGGGTCATGATACAGATAATTACAAATCTATGATTAGAGAAATCATCGTAAAGATCAAAGCAGGAGAGTTAAACCACTTGTTTCCAGGCAAACAATACAGGAGAAATGATCCTCGCAGGAAATTTGCATGGCAGAAGAATGATGGTGGAAGAGGTCGTCGAGGTGAGAACAGAAGAAGGGAAGAGCATGGCGGAAGAGATAACAGAAACCAGTACGGAGACCGGATCACGGAGCGTGAGCCAACTCCAGATGTTGTAATCAAAATGGTGTGGTTGAATGGTAGTCACTATGAGGATGGTGAGCAGTCGGATAACAATGTTGATAGCTGGAGATATGCTCCAATCATTTTTCAACCAATTCAAAATTGGGCCTTGTCCGTTCAGCCAGTGGTCATTTCAGCAGAAATTGCAAACAAGTTCATCAACCGTATCTACACGGATACCGGTAGTAAAACTGATATCATTTATTGGCATTGTTTAGAGCTAGGCGGACGAGTTTGAAGGTTTCAGGATTGACGGGAGCACCGGTGAACGCCATGGGGCGAATTCGTTTGGAGGTTGTTATAGGAACATTCCCATTACTAAGAACTGAAACAATCTATTTCACTATTCTGGATGGCAATTCTCGATTTAATGTCCTTTTTGGAAGGACAGCGTTGGCTAAATTTGGAGCAATTACATCAACCGCTCATGCAGAGATCAGATTCCCAACTCCTAACGGAGTAGCTGCCATACATTCACAGTATGTGGCACCAAGTAGGGAACGATCCACATTTGCAAATTTGCCAGACGGCCGCACAAATCAGAGAAGGCGTAATCGGTTGTTCAAAGAGGATGAAGTTCAGGAATTTTTCATACCATGATCAAACTTTCAAGCCAGACAGCGCTGGGCGCTTGGCGTGTGAAGACCAGTTTGTTAGCATTTTTCTGAAGAGCAAAGTTTATCAATTTACTATAAACCATTGTGGTTATTTTACAGTGCCTATGTTTACAATAGCATACATTAAACGTTCATGATGTACTAATTAGGCTTGATCTACCTAAATTCGTCATTAATTGTTTATGTACTGCACAATATCGATCAATAAAATTTTATATTTTTCTTATGCAAAGTGCTACCTGTGACAAATGTAAAACATTGCACTTATATCCTGCCCATAGAAGGAGAGTATTTTTATACCTTCGATGGGGGAAGCTTTTGTGTCGGCCAGCAACAGACACAAGGGATCAGCTAGAAAACGTTAAAGTTTTACTAGAACGCACCGAGGCAAAATACAAAAATCATATACTTGTCATGACAAACATTATAAAAAAACTTACTTCACAGAATGAAAGAAGTTTCTATATTATATGAAGGCAAAAATATTTCACAATTCTTCCTCATAAACTTTACGACGGAAGGCGTATGACGGACAGGTTACTAATTCATAACCATTCTTCAAAAAAATTCTTCATATTCCTCATTAACTTTGTGACAGAAAGCATATAGTGGACTTCAAATATTCTGCTAATTATTTGAAGGCATAATGTTTGCAAAGTAAATTTTCAATATTTGATATGTTATTCATTCAGCAGAAGTTAACAATGCAAGGCATCTGCATTACCTTAAACACTTTTTAAAATTCCTTGTTCAGCTATACAATGGAGAATTGCTTACGTACTTGGTGCATAGCAGATTTATTTTAGCAATAAATATTAAACTATTTGGAACAAACATAAAGCCAAACATAGTCACAGAAGTAGTATATATTTATGGCATCAAAAACAGCAAAAGTTTATTGCAAACATTGTTCAGAAATTTTTATACAAATCATGAAAACTCTACACCAAGAACATCCTGGGCAGATGACTCTTCCCTGCTGCACACCTTGTCATAAACATCAATTTTAAGATTTATAAGCTTGTCCCTAGCTTCTTCAACTTTCTTCAGGGTTCCAGAACGCATGAGATTAGCAATGGCAGGAGGGAGAGTCAGGTTTGGGGCAAGGTGTTTAGTTAACTTGTCCGCAACATCAGAAATGGAATGGGTGCGAATAGCATCAACATAGTCATTGCAAGGCTCCCCAACAAGCTTGGATCCAAGAACCTTTGCTATCACACATGGTATTCCCTTCTTTAGCTCAGTAAAGTTACCCTCACTGGACTCCGCCCTCCGCATTTAGCTGCTTCTCCAGCTCACTAACCTTCACCTGCTCCTAATCAACCTTCTTCTTTTTAGCCTCCACCACTCTATCCTTCTCCTCTTGCAAGACAGTAGCAGCATCTTGAGCACTTTTTAGCTCAGTTTCTTTAGCCTTTAGCGTTTTTTGAGCATCAGTCAAGGCACGTTCAGCATCAATAGCTCTTTTGCGAGCATTTGCACCTTCCGCCATCTCAGTACGGGCTATAGCAAGAATAGACTCCTGATGCTTCTGCAGTTGCAAAGAAGACTCTAGGTGATTAATTAACAATACAGTAGTTGCAGTGGTTGATTCCGTAAGTTGATCAGAGCGGAGAGCGTTGAAATGAGGTTTTAGCTCAGGGATAGCATAACCCTGCAAAAGAAAAATGTTATGATCAATATTGACAATTCATGTAAATAGAATGAAAGCACAAAATTGCAAGATATTTTATCATTCATACCTGAAGAAGATTCGAAAAATCTGTGCCCTTAGTGGCAGGGTTATCAATGAATGCCTGCAGCGCGCTCACATAAGCAGGAATGGATGGCTCTTGAACATTTGATGATGTGACAGGAGGGATAGTGATACTGGGAGGTGGAGAATGATAGGAGGCGTCGTCTTCCGGCCTCTGCTCATGGAATTCAACTTCATCAAATAGAGTAAAGTTCTGCTCAGGAGTTTTCAGAACTTTATCTCCTTGACTTTCAAGATTCTCCTCTGGCCTCTGCTCACCACCTTCAGCATCTTTTCCTTGACTATCATCAGAATCTGCTAAAATCACTAACATAAATAAATTAGCAAACATAACAGTTATGAGCAAAGATATATGCAATATCAAGAAAGGGCAATGTTGGCATACTTCTTCTGCATTTTAGCTTAGGGCTTCCCTCAGCATTTTTTGCTCTCTTAGCGCCTATACTCTTCTTGCGAGTCTTTTTGGTTGCAGGAGGGCTAGGAAGCGTTTCACCAGTAATGTCAACCGAGCCTGTTGTTTCCTGCTCGGTAGTGGTGTCCTCCGCCATCCGTTCAGTGTCAGACTCGGACTCTCTATTTGAGCTACTACCGCTGCCTTCCCTTTCCTTTTCAACATTCGCAGCAGCAGCAGCAGCCTCAGCTTCAGCAGCAACCCTTTCTGCCTCTAGCTCAGCATGGGTTTTGTCAAAAGCAGTGATCTCCATGTCATCCTTAAGATCGAGAGATAAGATGGCAGAACGAACAAGCATCTCGGTATTTTCTGCAAAAATTAAACAAAGGCAAAAATAGCAAACATAAGCAATAATGAAATAAAAAATATAGACAAATATATATGTTAGGATGATCATATCACATCCTACCCTGGTTTTTCTGGCGGAGTACTGGCACAGAAGTACTTGGTCATTCTTGGCTCACTTTACACAGCACAAGAATACCCTCATATATCTCATATGATCTTGGCGGTAGGCGGAGAGATTTAAGGTTATTCACTATTCGCTTCTCTGTGGTGGTTACCTTAACAGCCTTTCCCACACCAGCTTCTATAGACTTCCATTTCCGGACCACGGAATACTCCTCCGGAATAACTCCTTCGTCAACAAAGAAAAATGGACTCTTCTAGTCCTTCAAGTTCGAAACTTTATTTTTCCCAACAAAATATGTATTTTGTTTATTGTTAATCGTAAGCCAGCAGTGGCTAATAGTTCGTATTCTAAAAAGAGAGATGAAAACTTTAAGGCGAGGCTTAATATTGTTGGCATTGCAATACATTTCAAAAAGAATAATTTTTTGAAGGCCGTGGGGATGGATTTGGCTCAGGCAGGCTCTATAGTATCTAAGGATACGGAGAAGAAATTTAGTTAGAGGAACACGGAGGTTGCTGTGAGTAAGGTGTAAAGCATACAAAGTAATTTTTCCGGCAGGCGGTTTATTGGCCCTTTGATTGCCAATAGGAAGAATAGGGTTGTATTGATTAAGATGATGAAAAGCCATCTTCAAGCCGTCCAAATGGCTCTCCGATAATGACGATGCTATCGTTCTAACCTAAGGAAGGTCGGTTGTTTCTGAAGAAGAAAGCTCCACGTTCTCTCGGCCAGTACTCGACACAGAAGCCATGGTAATAATATGAACAGTAAAAGTGAAAAAGAAGTAACAGCGAGGTAAAATGCAACTGACCTTGAAAGATGAAAAACCTTAAAAAGTTGAAAGTAAAAGCTTGAGGAAGGCGATGAAGATTTGGGCAGAGATATGCTTTTTAGATCTTGAGCAAAAGTAAAAAAGTGAAGTTCAAAGGTTATGACGGATTATATAGAGATTCATCAATGTATTTTTTATGGACACGATCGTGACACGTGTATGGGCAAGTTTAAAAGTTGGATATACAAAAACGCTTTTTACAGCTGGTGGCGCGTGAAGAATCTCAACTATTTAAAAGTAATCATCATAATGTCAGTAAAATTCGTCTGTCATCATTATCAATAATGTTTTCCCCGATGCAAATGGCAAATGTGAAGACTTGTTTGGCATGCGTTGGCAGAAGTTTAACAACTTAATCCTTTTTCAAATGCTTAAGTCATTAAACTGGGGGGACTTAATGGTGTATCCTATCGTATACACGCATAAAGGCACAATATTCGCATGAAAATAGCATCAGGAACACTGAGAACAATGGTTTTGTGAAACTGTCCATCAAGCGTTCTCCGCTGTGCAGGCTGCTTCCGTCATGCATAAGCCCTGAATGCCGCCTAGCGCTTAAGCCCTGACCGGAGAACGTCACATCCAGCGCATATTTCGGATCACGAATAACAGAACGTATCATCATCTGACACGTGTCCCTGAACAATTCGGTAGATCGATCACTATAAATAGACCCCCTGGGTCGTCATTTTCCACATTCAGACATTCTGACAACTTGTGAGCAGAGACTTCACCTTTCTCTCTCACATAGTACTTTCTCTCACTAGAAGTCATCCGGCTAACAGCTATACACTCAACAGACAAAAGATTGATAAAGCCACCCCACAAGTTTCTATACTTGTGAACCGGGTCTGCAGGGATTATTTTCTGAGGGTAAAAATCAATCGATAACACTCCCCCACCTTTAGCTAGATCACTTCTAGTATTGTGTTGACACACTAAGCCTTACATCATAAGGAAATAGGTGTTAACAACGTATAAAATAAAAATTTAAAAGATAATAGTTCAAAAACAAAACAAAGTCTTTAACCAGTGGCGGAATATAGAGTACTCCGGAGAGGGTACCCGTCCCATTTGGATTTAACGGGGAAAAAAATTTACACAAAAATATTGAAAAATTTTACTAAAAAATAAGGTTTTTTTTTTAGTGTTTACCCTGCAGACAATACAAAATTTATTAAATTTTTACACCCTCCCAATCTGTACTCGATTTCAAGTTCTGTCACTGTCTTTAACTATTTGTTAGATAGAAACTCGAAAAAAAACTTGTGCGCTTTGCCTCATGTGTATGAAAACCAAAATAAAAGAAATGCTTATTGTTTTTGTTTGTCAGATCGCGAAGAAAACAATATATGGTCTTTCAGATCTTTAGGTCAAGATTTTAAGCATCGTCTGATTGTTAAATTTGTACATGTTCAAAGATTGTTAAATTTGTACATGTTCAAAGACGTCTCTGATTACATGCAGGCTAATCTGATCAATAGTTTATCTATAAAATTTATGTAACGTGATATTTTTGTAGTAATTTTATTCTTTTGCAAGTGACGATGCAGGTTCAAAACCTCCATCAATCACCACTAGCTCTTTTCTTCCATTGATATTTTTTTAACTGAAATATATATATATATATATATATATATATATATATATATATATATATATATATATTAAAACAAAACTCACAGTAGTAAAAAACCAATAGAGAAATTACAAAGACTTTAAAGCTGAGAGTTTCAACAAGATATGATTTTACCTCTAGATTTCAACCAAAGTGGTGGGCGAGGATGCGTATAACTGTAAACCAAGATTTGTAGTACCCTGAATATACCGTGAGATTTGCTTGAGAGAATGAAGGTGCTGCTCTCGGGAATCGTGCATGAAGAGGCAAATCTGCTGAACAACATAGGTGATGTCAGGTCGAGCAAAGGTCAAGTAATGTAATACACCGGCGAGACTGCGATATAATGTTGGGTCCTTATCAGGAGGACCGTGAGTAGTGAGTTTGGCCCCCGGTTCGATGGAGTCCTACATGGATGGCATGTAGTCATATATACATGCGCAAGAACTCTGCGACATACTGTTTCTGAGAAAGAAAATATAAGCCAGTGGTGGTGCGAGTGGCGGATATACCCAAACAGTAGTTCAGCGGCCCTAGATCAGTCATGACAAATTCTACATGTAGAGAGGTGATAGTCCGCTGAAGTAAACATGTAGAAGAAGCTATTAGGACAATGCCATCAACGTAGAGGAGCATATAAAGGATGTTGGAGCCCTGACGAGAGATAAATAGAGACGTATCACATCAACTGTGATAAAAACCAATCCGCTGAGTATACCCTGCAAAACGCTGAAACCATGCTCAAGGTGCTTGCTTGAGGTGATACAAAGATTTCTATAGAAGGTAAACAGGATCACGAACCTGGAGGCTGGTGCATGTAGACAGTCTCGGATAACTGGACGTGAAGAAAAGTGTTCTTGACATCTAGCTGATGAATATGCCGGTGTCGAGAAACTGCTAGGATAAGAACAGTCCGTATCGTGGCCGGTTTAACAACCGGGCTTAAAGTCTCATCACGATCAATGCCAACCTTTTGACTATGACTGTTAGCAATGAGTCGAGCCTTATACCTGCTCAAATTACCATCTGCATTAAACTTGTGCTTGAAGAGCCACATGGAGCAAAATATGTTCTTGTCTGAAGGGTGAGGATAAGTTTCCAACTACTGTTGTTAATCAAAGCATTAAATTCGTCAGTCGTAGCTTGTTTCCTATCAGGGTCACGGAGTACGTTTGGGTAAGTGCAAGGAATGTGAGAGATGAAAGAGGTATGAAGATTAAGTCTTTGGACATGCTTGGTGGTCCAACTCGAGTTCGGGTGATCATAGGGTAAGTAGAATGAGATGCCACATCCGACGAACCGAAGTTAGTTGACTTTTGCTACGACCCCATATTATTTAATCAAACGACCCCATAGTGAGCATGATCGTCGGGACCATTACCAAAAAGCGCCTTCTAAAATCCACTACAAGCAAGCTAGGCCAAACCCTTACCCTTATCCTTCGATGTGCCACAATTCATGAATAGTAAACAATGAAGGAGTAAGCTACAAAGCTTAATGAGTGCAATACTTATATGCATACATACATAAACCACTTACTTGTGCAACTTATACAAAACTGCTACAAGATAGTATCACGAATGCACATAACACAACCGAGTACAATCTAGCATGTTAAATTGCATAAACAAGATTATAACACGCTACATTGTCAATATACAACATATGAACGCAGAAATGTTAACCATTACCAAATGTGCTAGTCATTAAATGAATAGCACCAACAACCCGTGTACATGGCCAACAAAAGCGCCTCCCGGATGACACTACCATATACACTTGAATGTGGTCAACAAAAAGTGTGGTCTCATTAGTAACACTTCCCACATCCTCACAAGTGGCCAACAAAGAGTGGACTTTTAAGTAATCACACTCACCACTTTCCCCAAAAGCAATGTGGCCGACAAAGAGCGAGTCATACATTAGAGATATCACTCACCACTATGCACCACGTGGCCAAGAAAGAGTAAATCCTTTGCAATCGGATAGTACTCGCCATTAAACCCGCAAGCAAACAATTTATATACACACACATATAAATACTCCACTCACCTTGAACAACTAGATGCGTCAATAACCGAGCTAGGACTTCAAGATTGCTCCAAAAGCGAGTTACCTAGCATAAATCACAACATCAAGCTATAAACGCTAGTAGCTTGATCCATAAACCCACAAGTGCTAATTTGACCCAAATTGCACCCAAAACACCAACTAGGTCAAACAAACCCAAATTCCCCAAAACACTAAAAGCTAGTGATTTTGGTTCCAAAATCAACAAAGTAAAACCCATGGTCAAGTGCTATGAGCACTCCATGACCCAATTCAACAAAATGACTCATTTTGACCCAAATTGGGTTTACACCCAAAATCAACTATAAAAGATACCCATTTGGGTTCCATTCACCAACAAAATCAATAATACTAGTGATTATACCTAAATTGCATGTCTATACATGACCAAAATGTTTCCAACCCAAAACCCACCAACAAGGGTCAACAATGCCCACAACTAGCTTCAAACACCCGTTTGTGAGCTAGATGGGTTTTATCAAGAACATGCAAGTTCAAACCCTAACACCAAATTGAAAGAAAATCGGAGTTAGGACTTACCACTAATATCAAAAGATAGCTAGAAACAAGATGAACAAGGTTAACTCTTGACTTTGGTGAGATTCAACCTCCTTCTTCCCCAAATCAAGCTTTCTCTCTCAAGAAATGGGTTTCTTATTCCAGAATGTTTGAGAGGGTTTGGTTGAGTTGAAAATGCAATTGAAGTTGAACTAAAACTAATCCACCAACTACATGATCGTTCATATGTAAAAAGACCAAATTACCCCCACTTAAACCCTTTTAAAACTCAATTTCAGCATTTTGCCCTGCAGAGAGGCGCGTCTCGGCTCCCTGGCCCGCGTCATGGCTCACATTACATTTCAACACCAGTAGGTTCCACAAAACAATCCTTCAGCTCAAAGCAAAAGGTGCGGCGGCCCTAAATACTCGCGGAACGACTCTAAGCGTATTTTGATATCAGAAGCTTTTCAACAAACTCACCATCAGATATGGTGTATAGGTGCGGCGCGGACAGAATCCCCGCGGCGCGGTTCCCCCTGATATTGAATTTTGGGGTGTTACAACTCTCCCCCACTTAGACCCGATCGCGTCCTCGCAATCCACGCAGCATGTAACGAAGGTAAATGCTCCAACATAAATTCCTCGGACTCCTAAGTCCACTCGGACCCCTTTCGGTGACGCCATTGCACGTTATAGGTCTGAATTCTCTTATTTCGAATCTCTTTAACCTTTTCATCAAGAATAGCAACCGGCTCTTCCATATACTCTAGTTTATTATTTTGAGTAATCTCGTTTAACTGTACCCACATCGAGTCATCCGCAAGACACTTTCGAAGACAGGAAACATGGAATGTGTTATGGATTCCCGCAAGCTCTTCGGGTAACTCCAAACGATAAGCAACTTCACCAACACGTACCAACACTTTAAAAGGTCCTATAAAAAGAGGAGCAAGTTTTCTCCGCTTTTGAAACCTAATTACACCCTTCCATGTTGACACCTTAAGCATCGCCATATCACCTTCATTAAAATCAATCGGTCGCCTACGCTTATCCGCATACGACTTTTGTCGATCTTGTGCCACCTTGAGGCGAGCACGAATCACATCGATCTTTTGGTTTGTCTCAAGAACCACTTCGGTACCACCAACTTCCTTTTGACCCACCTCACCCTAACAAATTGGGGTTCGGCATCGTCGCCCATAAAGCATCTCATACGGTGGAATTCCAATACTAGCATGGTAGCTATGATTGTACGAGAACTCCATCAATGGCAAATGCTCATCCCAACTTCCACCAAAATCAATCACACACGCCCGAAGCATATCCTCCATGATTTAGATGGTCCTCTCGCTTTGACCGTCCATTTGAGGATGGAAAGCGGTGCTCAAATTCAATTGAGTACCCATTTCGGTTTGAAACTTACCCCAAAATCGAGAAGTAAAACGCGTATCACGATCTGAAACAATAGACACCGGTGCCCTGTGTCTCGAAATTACCTCTTTAATGTACAACCTTGCCAACATCTCCGATGAAATCGCCTCGCGTATATGGAGGAACAAGGCACTTTTTGTCAACCGATCAACGATTACCCAAATTGTATCATATTGGGTTCTCGCCGTTTTTAGCAACTTAGTGATAAAATCCATGGTAAGATGCTCCTACTTCCACTGCGGGATCTCTAACGGTTGCACCATACCATAAGACTTTTGATGCTCGGCCTTAACTTGCAAGCAAGTAACACATTGCTCAACATACTTAACCACATCATGCTTCATACTGGTCCACCAATACTCTTTTTTCAAGTCAAGATACATCTTTGTAGCACCCGGATGAATAGAATACTTCAATTTGTTTGCCTCATCGAGTAGCACCGTACGGTGACCACCTAATTTTGGCACCCACACCCGACCTTGAAAACACAACAACCCATGCGTGCTTAGGACAATCGACTCCATTTGTCCTTGAATTCGCTCTTCATGCTTATGATTAACAATTGCCTCAATGTGAACCTCACCGAGTTTTTTGAGAAAATCATTTGAAAGTATCGTCCGAAATGATTTTACTTGCAAACTCGGAACTTGGTTCTTCCGACTTAACGCATCCACAACTACATTAGCTTAACCCGGGTAGTAAAGTATCTCAAGATCATAATCCTTCAACAAATCCAACCATCTTCGCTGACGGTTGTTTAAATCACGTTGATCAAAGAAGTACTTTAAATTCTTATGAACTGAATAAATCATGAACTTAACACCTGATAATGCTAAAAACGAACATATATTTCATAGCATTATTCCTCAAGAAAGACAAGCTTTTAGTTGCAATTGTTCTATTTACAAGTGATATTCGTTTAAATAATAAAAGGTGAAGACAAAAGACAGATTCGACGAATTGAAGACGCAAATGACCAAAAAGCTCAAAAGTACAAAAGACAATCAAAGAGGTTCCAATTATTGATAAGAAACATCTCGAAATTACAAGAGTACAAGATTCAAAACGCAAAGTACAAGATATTAAATTGTACGCAAGGACGTTCGAAAATCCGGAACCGGGACATGGTCAACTCTCAACGCTCGACGCAACGGACTAAAAATTACAAGTCAACTATGCACATAAATATAATATAATATTTAAATAATTCTTATAATTATTTATATATTATATAAATAAATAAAAACCGTCGGCAAGAAAGACTCCAAATTGTGTGAGCTGTATTTACAAACTCCGCGACTCGCGGAGTTTGAAGGCAAAAAATGCCGCGAGTCGCGGAGCCCCAAAGTCTGAAACTCCCTATAAAGCCAACCGAATTCTGATCATTTTTCATAACATATATATCCATCTCTCAATCTATATCGTATATATTTATATTTATATTTTAATTTTAATTTTAATTTTAATTTTAATCCTAATAATAAGGGTATGTTAGCGAATGTTGTAAGGGTGTAAGTCAAAATTCTGTCCGTGTAACGCTACGCTATTTTTAATCATTGTAAGTTATGTTCAACCTTTTTAATTTAATGTCTCGTAGCTAAGTTATTATTATGCTTATTTAATCCGAAGTAATCACGATGTTGGGCTAATTACTAAAATTGGGTAATTGGGCTTTGTACCATAATTGGGGTTTGGACAAAAGAACGACACTTGTGGAAATTAGACTATGGTCTATTAATGGGCTTTATATTTGTTTAACTAAATGATAGTTTGTTAATGTTAATATAAAGATTTACAATTGGGCGTCCCTATAAATTACCATATACACTCGATCGGACACGATGGGCGGGGTATTTATATGTACGAATAATCGTTCATTTAACCGGACACGGGAATGGATTAATAGCCACTAGAATAATTAAAACAGGGGTGAAATTATGTACAAGGACACTTGGTATAATTGATAACAAAATATTAAAACCTTGGATTACACTAAGTCGACATCCTGGTTTAATTATTAAACAAAGTATTAAAATCTTGTTACAGTTTAAGTCCCCAATTAGTTGGAATATTTAACTTCGGGTATAAGGATAATTTGACGAGGATACTCGCACTTTATATTTATGACTGATGGAGTGTTATGGACAAAAACCAGACGGACATATTAAATAATCCAGGACAAAGGACAATTAACCCATGGGCATAAAACTAAAATCAACACGTCAAACATCATGATTACGGAAGTTTAAATAAGCATAATTACTTTATTTCATATTTAATTTCTTTTGTTTTATATTTAATTGCACTTCTAATTATCGCATTTTTTATTATTATTTTATTTAATTGCACTTTTAATTATCGTACTTTTTAATTATCGCAAGTTTATTTTATCGCACTTTTATTATTCGCAATTTCATTATCGTTATTTACTTTACGCTTTAATTTAAGTCTTGTATTTATTTTTAATATTTTACATTTGGTTTTAACTGTGACTAAAGTTTTAAAATCGACAAACCGGTCATTAAACGGTAAAAACCCCCCCTTTTATAATAATAATATTACTTATATATATATATTTGTATTTTTATAAAAGTAAACTAATATAGCGTTAAGCTTTGTTTAAAAAGATTCCCTGTGGAACGAACCGGACTTACTAAAAACTACACTACTGTACGATTAGGTACACTGCCTATAAGTGTTGTAGCAAGGTTTAAGTATATCCATTCTATAAATAAATAAATATCTTGTGTAAAAATGTATCGTATTTAATAGTATTTCCTGCTAAAATTAATAGCTATTTTATATACACCTCGCACGACATCAAGAATATTTTTGGCGCCGCTGCCGGGGAACTCTTAAAAGCCGGAAGCGCAACGCTAATATAAAAAAAAAAATTTTAGTTTACTTTTATTAAAATTCGTTTTTATAAAAATACGTTTTAAATATTCAAAAATATAAAAAGAAAAACAAAAATATAAATATTTTTAAGAGTTTGATAAATATTTAAGTTTTATAAAGTTTCTTTAGTTTGTAAAAATATAAGTTTTATTTAATTTATTTTATAAATATATTTTATAAATATAAAAAACCGAAAAAAAAACGCGTCAAATAAAAAACTGTACCTGAGTTGAATTCTGGATCCCTGCGACTCGCGGAGTTTTCTTCTTGGAATACCGCAACTCGCGGAGCTAACCTGACACGCCGACAGAACCCTAATCAGGCATTAATTACGAGTAATTATTATAATTATTATTATAAAACCCTAATTAGGTTTTAATTAAATATTTATTTTAGTTTTTATTAATATTTTGTTTAATTAGTTTAATTAAATTGTAAAATTAATAGTTTTAATAAATAAATAATATAAAAATAATATTTTTATAAAAATTGTATTTTTTACAACTTTTTGTATATTTTTATATTTTATCCCTTTTTAATCGTTTTAGCGTAATATTTGTATTTTTAGCTCATATTTAGTTTTAAACTTAGTTTTTGCCATAGTTATTTTTACTTCTAGATTTTTAGGCTTTGCCGTAGATATCCTTAAGTGCTTTTTCTTTAGACTAAGATTTAGGTACTCTAGAATTTTGCGACGCCTTTTTAAGTTTTAGTTTCTTTTTAAGTTATTTCCATTTGGGATTTAGTTTTTCCTGTAAGCTTTAATATTTTTAGACGACTTTTACCTATGTATCAATTATCATTCCAATTAGTAATCTCAATTTGCGATTATAATTTTAAGTTAGTTGTAGTAATAAGGTTAGGTTAGTCAATTGTTTTTAAGTTTTATAAGTTTCTTTTATTTTTCCGTCACCTTTTATTTTTCAACCATTTTTCTTTTTCAACCTTTTTCCGGCACGCTCTTTTTCTTTCTTATTTCTCGCTATTCTAGTTTTAGGACATAGATTTTTATTCTACTTCTTATCTAAATTTCTTAAAATTACGAAAATTTATTTTAAGTGGTTAAATTGATAGACATCAAAATTTTCTGGTTCGTAGTAATAGTTGGATTTGTACGTGGACTGGGTTATTGGAGCCAAACAGTACTCAATTATATTGAGACCAAACGAATCCTGCCCCTCTACTGCATCTTTTGGCTATTCGAAACGTGGGCAAAATCAGAAAAGTCTATTGATTGGATAACTTATTATAATTTTTCTTTCCTTTTTAAAACTAATAGGATATTCAGTGAATGCACCGAGCAAGACGTTCACCATCTTTTGTACGTTCACCACCTGTAACTAGATCAAGACATTTAGCAAATATTACTGCCGTTGATTTTTCTTTAGAATCGTCATCCAGTCGACCAAGTACTCCAGTTCAAATTTCCGATAATCCATTTTTTGAACCCGACCTCACAATTGAGAATCCGGAGAATATTCAGGAACGATTCGTAGATCCTGAACTACTAAACTTTCCTCTGGAACCACCAATCATTCAAACAGAGATTGTTGAGGAACGAACCATTAAATCAGAATCCTCTAGTGATTCCGATTCAACAAATTCAATTATGGAGAATCTGGAACCTTTAAGTATGAAAGACCGAATGAGAGCTAAACGCACTGGCCAAGGCCACGCAATTACTCATCCAGACATTAATGCGCCAGATTATAAAATCAAAGGACAAATTCTACACATGGTGACTAATCAATGCCAATTTAGTGGTGCGCCGAAGGAAGATCCAAATGAACATTTACGTACCTTTAATAGGATCTGCACACTATTTAAAATCCGAGAAGTTGAGGATGAACAGATATATCTCATGTTATTTCCCCGGACTTTAAAGGGAGAAGCCAAAGATTGGTTGGAATCGTTACCTGAAGGGGCGATTGATACATGGGATGTTTTAGTTGAAAAATTTCTTAAACAATTCTTTCCTGCATCTAAAGCCGTAAGACTTCAAGCAGAAATTGTTACGTTTACACAGAAGCCAAATGAAACTCTATATGAGGCGTGGACAAGATTTGGAAAGTTGTTAAGAGGATGTCCGCAACATGGTTTAGACACCTGTCAAATAGTACAAATATTCTACCAAGGATGCGACATCACTACAAGGAAAGACATAGATATAGCAGCTGGTGGTTCTATTATGAAGAAAACCGAAACTGATGCTTACAAAATTATTGATAACACTGCTTCCCACTCACATGAGTGGCATCAAGAAAAAGATATCGTTAGATCATCTAAAGCAGCTAGAGCCGATTCTAGCCATGACTTAGATTCCATTTCCGCAAAGATAGATGCTGTGGAGAGACGAATGGAAAAGATGACTAAAGATATTCACTCAATACGAATTAGTTGTGAGCAGTGTGGAGGACCACATTTGACAAAAGATTGTCTCAGTAGTGAATTAACAATGGAACAAAGAGAGAATATTTCATACATAAACCAAAGGCCTGGAAATAATTATCAGAATAATTATCAACTGCCAAGACCAATTTACAATCAAAACCAGAATTATAACAGAAATATTCCATACAACAACCAACAAGGTCCTAGCAATCAACAAGTATCCAATAATAATTACAATCAGCAAAGACCTAATTTTCAAAACAAACCACCACAACAAACCGATGATAAAAAGCCGAATTTAGAAGACATGATGACGAAGCTAGTTGAAACTCAAACGCAGTTTTTTACATCTCAAAAACAAACTAATGAACAAAATGCTCAAGCATTTAGAAATCAACAAGCTTCTATTCAAAATCTGGAACAAGAAGTAAGTAACCTAGCAAGGTTAATAGGTGAAAGAAAACCGGGAAGTCTACCTAGTGATACAAATGCTAACCCCCGGAATGAAACAGCTAAAGCCATTACCACAAGAAGTGGTACAACACTTAAACCACCTGAAATACCTGTAACTTCTGATGAAGCTATTCCTACTCCACAAGAACCACAACCTGATCAAGATAAGGAAAAAGAACCGGTAGTTGAAAAGGTTAATGAAGATAACACAGTTAAGGCTAAACCTTATGTTAAACCATACCAACCACCACTTCCTTACCCGAGTAAAATGAAGAAAGAGAAACTTGAAGCCGAGCAATCCAAATTCTTGGATATGTTTAAACAGATAAATGTAAATCTTCCTTTCATTGATGTGATTTCAGGAATGCCTAGATATGCTAAATTCTTGAAAGATCTAATCTCAAATAGAAAGAAAATGGAAGAACTCTCGGCTGTTACCATGAATGCTAATTGTTCAGCAGTGCTGTTTAATAAGATACCAGAAAAATTATCTGATCCAGGAAGTTTCACAATTCCATGTTTTCTGGGTAGTCTTAGTTCAATAGAATCATTGGCAGACTTAGGTGCTAGTATAAATCTAATGCCGTATTCACTATACGCTAAACTAGACCTTGGAGAATTGAAACCAACCAGAATAAGCATACAACTAGCCGATAGATCAATAAAATATCCTAGAGGGATAATGGAGAACATGCTAGTTAAAGTTGGTACTTTAGTATTTCCAGTAGATTTTGTTGTTCTGGACATGGAAGAAGATTCTCAAGTTCCTCTCATATTAGGAAGACCATTCTTAAACACAGCTAAAGCAATGATAGACGTGTTCGGTAAGAAACTGACCCTAAGTATAGAGGATGAGAGTGTTACCTTTTCAGTTGATAGAGCAATGCAACAACCACAATCTGCAGATGATACATGTTATTATATTCAAACTATAGATGCACATGCAGAATTATTAGAATAATTTCCAGAATTACAAGGAACAGGAGAATGTTCTTTAGGAGAAGGTAATGAACCAATTGATGAAGCTGAAATGTTAGCTACACTTATAGCTAATGGATATGAACCAACAACAGAAGAAATTCAAATGCTAAAAGAAGAAGACAGATATCGATACAAATCATCGATAGAAGAACCTCCGAAATTAGAGTTAAAGCCACTTCCAAACCATTTGGAATATGCTTATTTACATGGTGAATCTGAATTACCTGTAATAATATCGTCTTCTCTTACTGAAAATGAGAAATCACAACTCATTTCTGTGTTGAAAGCTCATAAACCAGCCATTGCATGGAAGATTCATGATATTAAAGGAATAAGTCCTTCGTATTGCACACATAAAATCCTTATAGAAGAAGGTCATAAAACGTATGTGCAACGCCAACGAAGACTAAATCCTAATATGCAAGATGTAGTTAAGAAAGAGATTATTAAACTGCTAGACGCAGGTCTAATTTATCCAATCTCTGATAGTCCATGGGTAAGCCCAGTTCAATGCGTGCCTAAGAAGGGTGGCATGACTGTCATTACAAATGAGAAAAATGAGCTTATTCCTACTAGGACTGTAACAGGATGGCGTGTATGTATTGATTATAGAAAATTAAATGACGCCACCAGAAAAGATCACTTTCCCTTACCTTTCATTGATCAAATGTTAGAAAGATTAGCCGGAAATAGTTACTATTGTTTTCTAGATGGATTTTCCGGATATTTTCAAATTCCAATAGCACCCGAAGATCAAGAGAAAACCACATTCACGTGCCCTTATGGTACTTTTGCTTACAAACGCATGCCATTTGGACTTTGCAACGCCCCATCAATCTTTCAAAGGTGTATGATGGCGATTTTTCACGACATGATAGAAGAATGCATGGAAGTTTTCATGGATGACTTTTCAGTCTTCGGTGATACATTTGAATCATGTCTAGTTAATCTGGAACGAATGCTTATTAGATGCGAACAATCAAATCTAGTACTTAATTGGGAGAAATGCCATTTCATGGTTAAAGAAGGCATCGTTCTTGGACATAAAATTTCAAAAGAAGGAATTGAAGTGGATAGAGCTAAAGTAGATGTAATTGCTAAACTTCCACATCCCACCAATGTTAGAGGAGTTAGGAGTTTTCTAAGGCTTGCCGGTTTTTACCGACGTTTCATAAAAGATTTTTCTAAAATTGGCACTCCTATGAATAAACTCCTAGAAAAGGATGCTCCATTCATCTTTTCAGATGAGTGTATCAAATCTTTTAATATTCTTAAAGAGAAACTCACTAATGCGCCGATCAAGATAACACCAAATTGGAATCTACCATTTGAACTAATGTGCGATGCAAGTGATTTTGCAATGGGAGCCGTTTTAGGACAAAGGATTGAAAAACGATTTCAACCTATATATTATGCTAGTAAGACGTTACAAGGAGCACTAACGAACTATACAACTACTGAAAAAAAACTCCTTGCTATTGTCTTTACTTTTGACAAATTTCGATCATATCTCGTTCTAGTAAAAACGGTGGTCTATACCGACCATTCTGCTCTTAGATACCTATTTTCAAAACAAGATACTAAACCAAGATTAATCCGTTGGATCTTACTCTTACAAGAGTTTGATATTGAAATCCGAGATAAAAGAGGAGCAGAAAATCTCGCCGCTGATCATCTTTCTCGTCTTGAAAATCCTGAATTAGAAGTTCTAAATGAATCGGCCATACAAGACAACTTTCCTGATGAATATCTATTGAAGATAGATTATAAAGAAATTCCATGGTTTGCAGACTATGCAAACTACTTAGTTTGTGGATTCCTTGAAAAAGGATTATCGTACCAAAGACGAAAGAAATTCTTCAGTGATATAAAACACTATTTTTGGGAAGATCCACATCTGTTTAAAAGTTGTCCCGATGGAATAATACGCCGATGTGTATTTGGAGATGAAGCTAGTAAAATTTTAAACCATTGTCACACAGGACCAACAGGAGGGCATTATGGGCCTCAACTAACAGCAAGAAAAGTTTATGATGCTGGATTCTATTGGCCTACAATTTACAAAGACGCACACCTTCTTTGCAAATCCTGTGATGCTTGTCAAAGGGCCGGAAAAATAAGTCAACGTGATGAAATGCCATAAAATGTCATCCAAGTATGTGAAGTATTTGACATTTGGGGTTTTGACTTTATGGGTCCATTTCCAAAATCTCATAATAATCTCTATATTCTAGTATCCATTGATTATGTATCTAAATGGGCGGAAGCACAAGCTCTCCCAACTAACGATGCACGAGTTGTAGTCAATTTTTTTAAAACGTCTTTTTGCAAGGTTTGGAACACCGAAAGCTTTAATAAGTGATCGAGGTACTCATTTCTGTAATAATCAACTTGAGAAAGTTCTTAAAAGATATGGAGTAACTCATAAAATCTCCACCGCATATCATCCACAAACAAGTGGACAAGTTGAAAATACCAACCGAGCTTTAAAATATTCTAGAGAAAACCGTAGGATCAAATCCGAAGGAATGGTCCATTAAATTGGAGGATGCACTCTGGGCTTTTAGAACAACCTACAAAACTCCAATTGGAACCACACCTTTTAGACTTGTTTATGAAAAAGCATGTCATCTTCCAGTAGAAATTGAACGCAAAGCATTTTGGGCTTTGAAGACATGTAATCTTGATATACATGAAGCTGGACGTCTACGATTAAGTCAACTAAACGAATTAGAAGAATTAAACATGAAGCATACGAGAATTCGTTAATCTATAAAGAAAGAACGAAGAAATGGCATGATAAAAGAATCAGAAGTTTAAAAGAATTTAAAGAAGGAGACAGAGTTCTTCTTTTCAATTCACGATTCAAGCTATTTCCTGGAAAATTGAAATCAAGATGGTCTGGACAATTCATAGTCAAAAGAGTTTTCCCATACGGAACAGTAGAATTGATAAATTCAAATGGGATTGAATTTAAAGTTAATGGTCACAGAGTTAAACACTACATAGATAGTCCAATGGAAGTCGACAACGAAGTTAATCACAATTTCGACACCACAGTTAACTAAGTGTGGGGAGAATCAAGTCTTTAAAGGATAATATGTATTTCTGTTAGAGTTAGATTGTCTGTTTTTGTGTAGTTCTCGAAAATGGAACCTGAATGGTCTTTCCCTAGCAGACCCTAAAGAACTAGTCTTCTCCTCCCATTCTGAATTTTTATTTTTTTAGGTTTTTACAAAATGAAGACTACCTGTGAACTAAACCATGGTCTAATGCTAAACGCTTTGATCACTAAACGTAATAATGACACACTACCGAGTGAAATAGTATCAGTAATTAGAGAAAGAATGGACGGAGTTAGAAAAGAATCCAGTTGCGAAGATAATAAGTTACAATTTGGTAAAGGAAAATCAAAATCCGCAGCAAAAAGAAGAGCACGACACCTAGAAAGATGTCACAAATGCGGAAAATGGTCACATGGAGGTAAATGTTCAAATAATCAAACCTATTCAAACACCGAATTTGTTACTTTATGCAGAGACGGACCGTTCATATGTTTAGAAGAAAAGACACTGAATGCTCGATGTTACGCCTATGTAGCTATGGAAAACCAATTAAACCGACTATCTTATGAATGGGATAGATCATATAACTAAAATCTATTTCACAGGTATGTCTGTATAGTTTTTATTTTTATTTTTTATTTTTTTAACCTTTTGATAATAAACGCTAATTTGTTCGCTATAAAGTATTAAATTGGTATTGAATAAAATTAGGTTTGGCGACCGAAATTGTTGATATCATACAAAAATTTATTACATCACTGCGAAATTTAACGTTTATTCTTAAGATATAAATATCTTTAATCAATCAACCCAAAATATTTCAAAAATTCGTCATGAGTTAAATTAGGTCTTGGAACCGAAATTACTTTACCGAAAAGAGGGGCGCATATTTTTGATAATATTTGATTGATAAAAGTGGGATAAAAAGCCAAAAAGATTTTTAATTTTATTTTTACCATGTTTTTAAAATTAATATTTAAATCTTAAATTAATATTGTAAACTTTGTAAAAACAATATATTTAAAATTGTAAATATTTGAAAAATTAATATAAGTTTGGTGTGAATTTATAATATGAATTTTTAAATTAAGATTGGTGTGAATTTTTTATTTTTAAAATATGAATTTTTAATTTTATGCATTTTAAATTGTAAGTTTGGTGTGAATTTTTAATATTAATTTTGAATTTTATATTTAAATTGTGTGAATTTAAAAACAAAAATTTACTTTATCTCATTAAGTTAAAAATATGATTTTAAAATTCGTCGTAAGTTGAAGACTAGGTCGTTGAACCGAAATTGCTTTACCCGAGGGAGGGACGAGAACTTTTATTATCATTATTTTTTTAAATCTTATTGAATTAAAGTATGCCAAAAACATTAAAAAACCCAAAAATCTTAGCTTTTAAAACAATCGCTACAAAAAGACAAATTTTAAAATTTTGTTGAAGGACGGACTAGGACATCGATCCGAAACGACCTCGTCCTAAATAACAAGGGAAACAAAATTTTAAAATTAATTACTTAATTGTTTTAATTAGTATAAGATGTTATAAAAAAAAAAAAAAAAAAAAAACCTCCGCGAGTCGCGGAGTTTGAAGGGTACAAACACCGCGAGTCGCGAAGGGACCAAATTACAGAAAAATAAAAGCTGATCGAACTGATCAGTCTCAAACCACACACCACAAAAAGAAAACACTGCGAAAATAACTGCCGAAAAAACACGAAAATACACCCCCAAAATCACAATTTTTAACCGTTAATCATCAAATCTTTTACTAAAATCATGTTGAGAAGGATGCTATCAAGGAATTACTCAAGAAAAACGGTAAATTTCTACACCTAAACACCATTTAATCCGAAAATTAGTGTTCTTGAGCAATTTTTTTCCCAATTTGATTTTGATTCTTTTTAGTGTAATTAGGCTTAAATTGTTTATGTATTATGCTTGTATAACCTAGATTGATGCTGTTTAACATGATTAGAAGCCTTAAACTTCAAATTTTGAGTAATCTAGGGTTTGTGTTCTTGAGCAAATTTGGGGCTTTTTGATATAAACAGGTTATGGCCGATTTTTGTCATGAATTGTTGCTAAATTAAGTAGTGTAACATGTTTAGGTAGTTAAATGATCCAAACTTTGAGCCTAAACATGATTTTGAGAATTAAAGTGGATTTTTTCAAGTCTAAAAATTCATGAACTTGATTTTTGAGAGATAATGCCATTTGAAACTTGTTTAATTGCTAGTAATGGTTATTTTGACATGTTATTTGAGTTGAATGCTTATGAACTTGGCGAACATTTTCGTATATGCTTATTTGAAAAAGTGTAGATTTGATAAAAATGTGAAAATGAGCTTAAGTTTGATATAAATTGATCATGTCATTGTACTTATTTTGATTGATAATTTTGCTGACACTAATGCATATTTGGATGCACAAAAAAATTGTGTTTGATGTGTTTTGCAGACTGAAAGGGGTTAATCTTCATCCCAAGCTCGCAATGCTCCTGCTGAGAATGCGGAACAACAGGATGTGGATAACTACTACAAGCAAGATATACCTCATCCAGTCATGACATGTTCTGATATGCACTTGGAAGATTTGCATCCGAACCTGAGATTTGACAGACTTTGGATAGATTATCCAAAATACCAAAGGGGTTTGCATACTCTTCATTCTAAAGTTGTTGAGGTACCTAGGGTCATAGAATGGGGACCATTAGAAGCTGTAGAATTGGCCGGGCCAATTAGGGAATTACTTGCACAGAGGTATGGTAATTCTACTTTTAACGACTGGGTACGTTTATTCACCATGCGTAGACCTGTATATAAAGTATGGTGTGAAGAATTGTTGTGTAGTATAGAATTAAACGATCGGGTAGCTAGTTTAACCGATCGATCTTTTATTAGATTTTTGTTAGGAGGTTCGATGCGCCACATGTCTTTACTAGACATGGCTCAGGCTTTACGTATATATACGCCTGAGGAGTTAGCATCTGCCGATTGTAGAGGGTTGATACTAAATGGTAGAAAGATAGATGAAAATTTTGATACACATGGTGTATGGAGTCAAATGACAAGCCATCACCGATTCAAAGGGGGAAATTACTCTTATTTGGATATAGATAGAGCTGAATTAAGAGTGATTCATAGGTTTTTAGCTAATTCGATTACACAAAGAGGTAAGAACAAGGAAAAGGTAAATGAACAGGATTTGTTTTACCATATGTGTATTCGAGACCCACAAAGCGCTGTAAGTATACCTTATTGTGTGGGTTATTATTTATCAGCTATGGTTAGGAGGATGAGACCGCATAGCATAATAGGAGGTGGTATTTTTATTACTTTGATTGCTGAATATCTCGGTGTGGATATAAGTCGGGGGGGATTATTAGTCGAAGAACCAGAACCCCGCGATACTATAGGTTTAAATGTATACCATGGTGCGAAAGTTTTGAAGAGGCGAAATAACGCCGCAGTCCAATACCATGGTAGACATCCACAGGTTGAGAGAAACCAACAGCAAGGTAATGTAGGAGGGGGAAATGAAATGCAAAGGTTTATAGCTTCACAGGAGTACGAAAATGCTAGACAGAGAGCATTTGAAGATTGGCAAGTTCATCAAAACCAAATCATAGCTCATTGCCAACATATAGGTAGAAACTATATTCCTACACCAAAACCCATATTCCCTCCCTGGTCTATAGAGATGCAACCACCGTATCCTACGTATAACCCTGCCGAAGCATTTTATAGCACCTATGGTTATGCATGGAACCCCTATTGGTATCAGTATCATCCCTAGTCTACTTAGTTTTATTTATTTTGTAATTTGTAATATTGATACGTTTAATACTTATGTTAATATTGTAATAGTTTTTATAATTTTCTAACTTTTATTCTTAGATTTTAATAATTTTTGAATGTGGGGTAATATACCAAACTTCAAAAATATGTATATATGTTTGCAGTTTATCTTATGTACACAACAGGGTAAAACAACGCATTTTCAAAGACTGACATTAAGTTCAGCAAAAGCAACTAATTTTGACGACAAGATGCAAAATATATGTGAAATAACAACAAGACGGAATGAACAAATGATGTGCACCATTTATCATTCAGCAAACAAACGCCAATATGTTTGGAAACTTTGGTAAAATTTAATCATTTTCACACAAATCACCCTCAATAATTTAAATTGTTACTGATTTCTTGCAAATGAGGGCATTGCAAGATCTTAAGTGTGGGAAGGGGTCAAATTCTTTTGGATTTTAAAATTTTTACTTTATACACTTGGTTACCATTAAAAATACTAGTAAAGCAGTAGTTGTATTTGAATCTAGTGCTCTCTGATAATAAAGAACAGCCCTAGTCTTATATACTGACTACCCAATTCTAGTAAAATTTTATAAAATTTTCAATTAAATGAACTCAAAATCATGTTTATACATATTTATGAACGATAAAACTAGGTTTTAACACCGAAATTATTGTAACCTCGGAAAGGACATAAATTGAGAAACAAACCAAAATGTTAAAATTCATTTAAAATGGAATAGAGGACGATAAAAAGGAAAATAAAAGCCAAGTGTGGGAAAATTTACCAAGTTATCTTAAACATATGTCACATATATCTATAACAAATAACTGAAAATACTTTTGCTTTGGACTAAACTAAACTGTTTTACCCGATGAAAGAAAAGAAGAGATGGATCTACACGATGAATCAATTCCATCATTAAAAGGAAGTAAAGTCTTCCGAAAAAGACACGCGCTTCTTGATTTAAGTCAGGAAGTTGTCGTCCAGACCAGCTGTAGGTTGACGAAAAATCCAGAAAAGTCATCACTAAAATCAGCAGGAAATCCACGGACCTCAGCATTAAACAGGGTCGCCAAGTGATCAGATTTATCCTAACCATGAGAAGGATTTATCTCGTAAAATGGGGGGCACCATGCAAATTAGCTGGATAAGACTAATAAATCAGATCCCCAGAAAGGATAATTTCCTCAAAAGATCAAAAATCAGCTTTTAAGCCTGATATTACTCAATCCTTGAGATTGACCTTAAAGATTGAGAATTACAAACTCATGGAATTCAATGATATCTAAACTCGAGCTTGAACGAGAAAATATTTTGATCAAAATTACAAACCGATTTGTTTTCTGAAAACCCTATTTTCAATGCGTTCATTACCAATGAACGTGAAATCCTAGGAATTCACCTGGAATTCATTAGGTCACCTGAACTAAATCGGGTGTCAACCGTAAGAACGGTGGTTGCATAGTGGTCAAAGACAGGACCTTGTGCCAGACCGAAAAATTATAAGGGTGAGCTTTACTATTGCTCCTACCAAGAATAGTAATTGCGTCCGACACGTTATAGACCATAATTAAAAGCATGTCAGGGGACATTGCCTTAACAGTTGCTTGTTCAACGCTTTCCTTTACAACCGGACGGTAGTTTACCGAAAGGTAATATACGGGACAAGTAAACTGGACGTGTTGCTTTCCAAATACAAGGTTAGCAAGTGGGTGACACAAAACCATAAGTTTTGAGCTAAAATTTTCAAATCTGAAACCCACCAAACCCACAAAAATATTTTGCAAACACCGGTGAAGGGTTATTCCGGAAAACTTATCTAGGGTAAAAACTAGATTTAATTTTCAAAAGATCAAATGTTTTCATAAAGATCCAATTTCCTTAATGGATCTAAATTTTTATAGTCATGTTTGACTGTAAACCATATCATTACTACCATTGTTTATACCGACGTATAGAAATCACTGATGTACAAAGTGTGAAGAATAAAGAAGTGATTCTAGTATTTCAAGACGATATTGCTTGAGGACAAGCAACGCTTAAGTGTGGGAATATTTGATAATGCTAAAAACGAACATATATTTCATAGCATTATTCCTCAAGAAAGACAAGCTTTTAGTTGCAATTGTTCTATTTACAAGTGATATTCGTTTAAATAATAAAAGGTGAAGACAAAAGACAGATTCGACGAATTGAAGACGCAAACGACCAAAAAGCTCAAAAGTACAAAAGACAATCAAAGAGGTTCCAATTATTGATAAGAAACGTCTCGAAATTACAAGAGTACAAGATTCAAAACGCAAAGTACAAGATATTAAATTGTACGCAAGGACGTTCGAAAATCCGGAATCGGGACATGAGTCAACTCTCAACGCTCGACGCAACGGACTAAAAATTACAAGTCAACTATGTACATAAATATAATATAATATTTAAATAATTCTTATAATTATTTATATATTATATAAATAAATAAAAACCGTCGGCAAGAAAGACTCCAAATTGTGTGAGCTGTATTTACAAACTCCGCGACTCGCGGAGTTTGAAGGCAAAAAATGCCGCGAGTCGCGGAGCCCCAAAGTCTGAAACTCCCTATAAAGCCAACCGAATTCTGATCATTTTTCATAACATATATATCCATCTCTCTATCTATATCGTATATATTTATATTTATATTTATATTTTAATTTTAATTTTAATTTTAATCCTAATAATAAGGGTATGTTAGCGAATGTTGTAAGGGTGTAAGTCGAAATTCTGTTCGTGTAACGCTACGCTATTTTTAATCATTGTAAGTTATGTTCAACCTTTTTAATTTAATGTCTCATAGCTAAGTTATTATTATGCTTATTTAATCCGAAGTAATCATGATGTTGGGCTAATTACTAAAATTGGGTAATTGGGCTTTGTACCATATTTGGGGTTTGGACAAAAGAACGACACTTGTGGAAATTAGACTATGGTCTATTAATGGGCTTTATATTTGTTTAACTAAATGATAGTTTGTTAATGTTAATATAAAGATTTACAATTGGGCGTCCCTATAAATTACCATATACGCTCGATCGGACACGATGGGCGGGGTATTTATATGTACGAATAATCGTTCATTTAACCGGACACGGGAATGGATTAATAGCCACTAGAATAATTAAAACAGGGGAGAAATTATGTACAAGGACACTTGGTATAATTGATAACAAAATATTAAAACCTTGGATTACACTCAGTCGACATCCTGGTGTAATTATTAAACAAAGTATTAAAATCTTGTTACAGTTTAAGTCCCCAATTAGTTGGAATATTTAACTTCGGGTATAAGGATAATTTGACGAGGATACTCGCACTTTATATTTATGACTGATGGACTGTTATGGACAAAAACCAGACGGACATATTAAATAATCCAGGACAAAGGACAATTAACCCATGGGCATAAAACTAAAATCAACACGTCAAACATCATGATTACGGAAGTTTAAATAAGCATAATTCTTTTATTTCATATTTAATTTCCTTTGTTTTATATTTAATTGCACTTCTAATTATCGCATTTTTATTGTTATTTTATCTAATTGCACTTTTAATTATCGTACTTTTTAATTATCGCAAGTTTATTTTATCGCACTTTTATTATTCGCAATTTCATTATCGTTATTTACTTTACGCTTTAATTTAAGTCTTGTATTTATTTTTAATATTTTACATTTGGTTTTAACTGTGACTAAAGTTTTAAAATCGACAAACCGGTCATTAAACGGTAAAAACCCCCCTTTTATAATAATAATATTACTTATATATATATTTGTATTTTTATAAAAGTAAACTAATATAGCGTTAAGCTTTGTTTAAAAAGATTCCCTGTGGAACGAACCGGACTTACTAAAAACTACACTACTGTACGATTAGGTACACTGCCTATAAGTGTTGTAGCAAGGTTTAAGTATATCCATTCTATAAATAAATAAATATCTTGTGTAAAAATGTATCGTATTTAATAGTATTTCCTGCTAAAATTAATAGCTATTTTATATACACCTCGCACGACATCAACACCATAAAGATAATGGCGCCAAATTTTCAACGCTTGAAGCACCGCCGCCAACTCAAGATCATGAGTCGGGTAGTTCTTCTCGTGCTCTTTTAGTTGTCTTGAGGCATATGCGATCACCTTACCTCTTTGCATAAGAACACAACTGAGCCCACTAATCCAGGCATCACAATACACCACTATGCTTTCCACCCCTTCCGGTAGCACCAACACCGAAACTTGGAACAATTTGCTCTTCAATAATTAAAAATCATTTTCTTGCACATCGCCCCATTTGAACTTCACATTCTTCCGAGTTAGCTTCATTAAAGATGAAGTAATCTTGGAAAAATCTTGAATAAATTGATGATAATAACTGGCCAATCCGAGAAAACTTCAGACCTTCGTAGGCATAGTAAGTCGTTCTCAACCTTTAACCGCCTCGATCTTCCCCGGATCCACCTTAATCCCCTCGTGATTCACAATATGGCCAAGGAATTGTACCTCCCTTAGCCAAAATTCACACTTGGAGAACTTTGCATACAACTTCTCCTTACGCAACATCCTCAATAACTCATGCAAATAATGTTCATGTTCCTTCATACTCTTGGAATAAACGAGTATGTCGTCAATGAACACAATCACCGACTTGTCTAACATAGATTGGCACACTCGGTTCATAAGGCCCATGAATGTTGCGGGCGCATTCATAAGACCAAAAGGCACCACAACAAACTCAAAATGCCCATAACGCGTTCGAAACGCCGTCTTCTCGATATCTTCCTCACGGATCCGAATTTGATGATAACCGGATCGCAAGTCAATCTTAGAGAAATAACACACGCCTTGAAGTTTATCAAATAAATCATCAATCCTGGGCAACAGATAACGATTCTTGACCGTCACCTTATTAAGCTCACGGTAATCAACGCACATACGCATACTTTCGTCCTTCTTCTTCACGAACAAGAACGGAGCACCCCATGGCGAGCTACTCGGTCGAATAAAACCCTTTTCTAGCAACTCACGAGTTTGATTCAAAAACTCGTGCATCCTAGTTGATGCCAAACGATAAGGAGTTTTGGCAATGGGGTTAGCCTCCAGAACCAACTCGATAGTTGGCTCATCACGACAAGAATGCATTAACAACAAGAATAGACTTAATAGGTGGCTCATCACGAGTATCGACCACATCTTCAAATGCATTAACAACAAGAATAGACTTAATAGGTGGCTCATCACGAGTATCGACCACATGGGCTAGATAAGCCATACCTCCACTAGACACAAGTCGACGCGCCCGAGCATAAGTAAAAATAGGCACGGGACGTTTTCGAGCTTCACCACACACGATTAGCTCTCCCCCACTTAGGGTTCTTACGCATAAAAATTTCTCAAGACAATCAAGATTAGCTCTATTATGATCGAGCCAATCCATACCCACAACGACATCAAATTCACCAAGGTAATAGGAACCAAGTCAATATCAAACTTATCAGTTCTAAAATCAATAACACAATTTTTATACACCCCATTAGCCACCGAGAACCTACCATCCGCGATCTCGACTTGTAAAGGAAAGTCTCGATCACATATGGGACAACCTAAAGTAGCCGCATATTTTAAGGAAACATACGAAATATCGGCACCACTATCAAATAGAACCTTAGCGGGTTTAGAGTTAACCAAGAAAGTACCTGAAACCACTTCATTGGACTTCTTAGTATCATCGGTAGTCATCATGAAATTTCGGCCCCTCGCGGGCCCCGCCGCCTTTTCTAACTGCTTGGTGTTATCGTAGATTTTATCACCCGTCATCAACTCGGGACACTCGGACTTCCGGTGACCCTCTTTGTGGCAATTAAAACAAGTGATCTTACTCTTAGAGGATGGGTTTGGGCAATCCCGGGACATGTGACCTTTTTGTCCACAAGTATAGCAACTAGGGACATAACCCCCGGAACCTCCCTTCTTCACACTTCCCACACTTTCGGCCCCACTCTTAGCCTTTTTACTTGGGGCACTACTTGGCTTAAACTTCCTTTTACTCGTAGTAACATCATTAACTTTCAGATCATCGGGTTCAAAACCTTTCGCCACATCAAACAACTCGGCAAAAGTCTTAACATGACTAAGGCTAATTTTCACTTGAAAGTCATCGTTTAAAGCCTTGTGAAAATCCTCCATCAACATACGGTCGTTCCATAGATATTCGGGACAGAACCGCACCTTAGCAAGAAATAATAGCCTTAAAAGTATTTAGGTCCATAGACCCTTGACTCAAGCTTCGCAACTCCTTCCGAATTCGGGTGAGATCGGCTTAAGTGCGATACTCCTTGAAAAACTCGGTCTTGAAATCATCCCAAGAAAAATTAACAAACGGATTTTCACCCATCACAAGAATCTTATCATCTAACCAAATCTTTGCCGCACCCCTCATTAGGCTTGTAGCAAGCCTTGTCTTTTTATTGGGTGGGCATTCACACACCTGAAAATAACCTTCCACATCTGAAATCCACCTAGTGCTTTTTAGAGGGTCGGGACTCCCTTCAAATAGTGACAGCTTGGTGAACTTAAAGTCTTTATAGCTAAACCCACTATTCCTGGGAACCCCCAGATTTAGTGGTCCCTCTTCAACACCTTCTTCACCCTGAGGCTTTAGAAACCTCTTATGAAACACTTCTCTTACCACCACACCCACTTGATCTCGAAGGAGATCGGTTATTTGTTCCTCAATAGTCTCTTGTAGAACCTCTTTGACCTTCCCGGTAAACACCGAGAAATATCTTTCAAGCGCGGCCTCAATCTTGGCCGTAAGATCATCATCGTTATTCACATCCTCATGACTCGGACCCTCTTGATCTACTCCACTTCGTTTCCTCATTCTATAGTTTAAAATATATTAGATCACAATAAGAGACACGTCAAAACACTTAACGACCCCATCTAACTTGACGTTCATCGTACTTCATTCTTTTGACATGAAGTGCAACCGTACTTGTAACACCGGCCATTTTTTTATTTTTTTTTTAAAACACAGCGGAAGACTTATTAACAAACACACTATAGGTCACGACATTACATTAAACCGTGTAATTAAGTTTAAGCTTACACAACGGTGTTACGTTATTACAAAACTTTATTTATACAAAAGTCCACATCAGAGTTGGGTTGTCAAACATGTCTTCTGCAACAGCACCCATCCCGACTAGCAGTACCTAAACCTGCAAGGGAAAAATATGTGGGGGATTAGCGCACCGCTAAGTGAATGGAATCTATCTAACAGATATAGCTTAAGCCACACACAAGCTATCTACTAACAACAACACCTGATAACTACCATCTAGCATACAATAAGACAATACGAGGATCGGCAGCTTGTACGAGCACACGACTCTCAGGTGATCGGGCCTGAGTCTACCGATAGTTCCTGCTACTCAATTCACAGTATAGTTATCCAGATGCAGGGGGTGCATCATTCACACTATGCTTCACAATCAGTAGCCTATGGACCCAACCTCCCCTAGGCACGGTTGACCTCATACGGACTCTAACCTCTCCTAGGCACGGTCTCGAGTCTCCAGTATCCCTAGGCCCGACTGGTGTCATTCACACAGTGTACACATAATTCACATACAACATCAGGCAAACGATATTATTCTAACATAGCAATTCCTACACTATGCATGGTAAAAGAGTCAACCACAGTAGCATGATATGCTACTTAAACTCTATCCGTAGATAGACCCACTCACCAATTACCAGCAGCTGCTCAGTTATTATTTCTGAGCTTCCTCCTTGTCCTTATCTCCTGAGAACAGCAAAAACCAAGTTAGAATAGTGTTCCCATCAAGATTAGACACAATGACAGCGAATTATAACAAATTAGTAAAAATTTGCGTCCGCTAAAATTTTCATTCTTAACACTTTTGCACTTTCAAAATTTACATCCTGAACACCAAAATACAAACGGGCAGCATAACGGCTAGAATTCAACACTTAGTAAAAATTTCTCTGTCTAAGACCATCGGTCGATGGTCCCATCCATCGGCCGATCGTCAACACACCATCGGTCGATGGTCTCCCACAATCGGTCGATCGTCAAAATTACATCAGCTGGTCAGAATCTCACACCATCGGTCGATGGTCTTGTCCACCGGCCGATCGACCCTCACCATTGGTCGATGGTCAATGACCATCGGTCGAAGGTAATTCATCAGCTGCAACAGCAGCAAAGTGACAGGTTTCAACCCAAAATCACCAAATCTCAACTTTGGACACGTTTTTGACCTCAAAACTGAACACAACTCGTACACTTGACATTTAAAAACATAAACCCACAACTTTTATGCACAAACAACAACAAATTGAACCAATTTGGACATCAAAACCCACTTTCATAAAACTTGACTAAAACACCCATTTTGACACTGATTTGATCACGAAATCAGATAAACTTTACGTTGTTAGAATCACAACAACATAAGGAACGATTTGACACCAAAATTGTAGTGACCCGAACTTTTCCATGTTTATATATATTAATTGAGATTGATATTTACATGATTAAATATTTCCAACATGTTAAGCAATCAAACTTGTTAAGACTTGATTAATTGAAATATGTTTCATATAGACAATTGACCACCCAAGTTGACCGGTGATTCACGAACGTTAAAACTTGTAAAAACTATATGATGACATATATATGGATATATATATAGTTAACATGATACTCTGATAAGTAAACATATCATTAAGTATATTAACAATGAACTACATATGTAAAAACAAGACTACTAACTTAATGATTTTTAAACGAGACATATATGTAACGATTATCGTTGTAAAGACATTTAATGTATATATATCATATTAAGAGATATTCATACATGATAATATCATGATAATATAATAATTTAAAATTGCATTTTATATTATAAACATTGGGTTAACAACATTTAACAAGATCGTTAACCTAAAGGTTTCAAAACAACACTTACATGTAACGACTAACGATGACTTAACGACTCAGTTAAAATGTATATACATGTAGTGTTTTAATATGTATTTATACACTTTTGAAAGACTTTAATACACTTATCAAAATACTTCTACTTAACAAAAATGCTTACAATTACATCCTCGTTCAGTTTCATCAATAATTCTACTCGTATGCACCCGTATTCGTACTCGTACAATACACAGCTTTTAGATGTATGTACTATTGGTATATACACTCCAATGATCAGCTCTTAGCAGCCCATGTGAGTCACCTAACACATGTGGGAACAATCATTTGGCAACTAGCATGAAATATCTCATAAAATTACAAAAATATGAGTAATCATTCATGACTTATTTACATGAAAACAAAATTACATATCCTTTATATCTAATCCATACACCAACGACCAAAAACACCTACAAACGCTTTCATTCTTCAATTTTCTTCATTTAATTGATCTCTCTCAAGTTCTATCTTCAAGTTCTAAGTGTTCTTCATATATTCTACAAGTTCTAGTTACATAAAATCAAGAATACTTTCAAGTTTGCTAGCTCACTTCCAATCTTGTAAGGTGATCATCCAACCTCAAAAAATCTTTGTTTCTTACAGTAGGTTATCATTCTAATACAAGATAATAATCATATTCAAACTTTGGTTCAATTTCTATAACTATAGCAATCTTATTTCAAGTGATGATCTTACTTGAACTTGTTTTCGTGTCATGATTCTGCTTCAAGAACTTCGAGCCATCCAAGGATCCGTTGAAGCTAGATCCATTTTTCTCTTTTCCAGTAGGTTATCCAAGGAACTTAAGGTAGTAATGATGTTCAAAACATCATTCGATTCATACATATAAAGCTATCTTATTCGAAGGTTTAAACTTGTAATCACTAGAACATAGTTTAGTTAATTCTAAACTTGTTCGCAAACAAAAGTTAATCCTTCTAACTTGACTTTTAAAATCAACTAAACACATGTTATATATCTATATGATATGCTAACTTAATGATTTAAAACCTGGAAACACGAAAAACACCGTAAAACCGGATTTACGCCGTCGTAGTAACACCGCGGGCTGTTTTGGGTTAGTTAATTAAAAACTATGATAAACTTTGATTTAAAAGTTGTTATTCTGAGAAAATGATTTTTATTATGAACATGAAACTATATCCAAAAATTATGGTTAAACTCAAAGTGGAAGTATGTTTTCTAAAATGGTCATCTAGACGTCGTTCTTTCGACTATAAACCTATACTTTTTCTGTTTCGACTGAAATGACTACCTTTACAAAAATGACTTGTAACTTATTTTTCCGACTATAAACCTATACTTTTTCTGTTTAGATTCATAAAATAGAGTTCAATATGAAACCATAGCAATTTGATTCACTCAAAACGGATTTAAAATGAAGAAGTTATGGGTAAAACAAGATTGGATAATTTTTCTCATTTTAGCTACGTGAAAATTGGTAACAAATCTATTCCAACCATAACTTAATCAACTTGTATTGTATATTATGTAATCTTGAGATACCATAGACACGTATACAATGTTTCGACCTATCATGTCGACACATCTATATATATTTCGGAACAACCATAGACACTCTATATGTGAATGTTGGAGTTAGCTATACAGGGCTGAGGTTGATTCCAAAATATATATAGTTTGAGTTGTGATCAATACTGAGATACGTATACACTGGGTCGTGGATTGATTCAAGATAATATTTATCGATTTATTTCTGTACATCTAACTGTGAACAACTAGTTGTAGGTTACTAACGAGGACAGCTGACTTAATAAACTTAAAACATCAAAATATATTAAAAGTGTTGTAAATATATTTTGAACATACTTTGATATATATGTATATATTGTTATAGGTTCGTGAATCAACCAGTGGCCAAGTCTTACTTCCCGACGAAGTAAAAATCTGTGAAAGTGAGTTATAGTCCCACTTTTAAAATCTAATATTTTTGGGATGAGAATACATGCAGGTTTTATAAATGATTTACAAAATAGACACAAGTACGTGAAACTACATTCTATGGTTGAATTATCGAAATCGAATATGCCCCTTTTATAAAGTCTGGTAATCTAAGAATTAGGGAACAGACACCCTAATTGACGCGAATCCTAAAGATAGATCTATTGGGCCTAACAAACCCCATCCAAAGTACCGGGTGTCCCGGAATGATGGGGATATTCTTATATATGCATATTGTTAATGTCGGTTACCAGGTGTTCACCATATGAATGATTTTTATCTCTATGTATGGGATGTGTATTGAAATATGAAATCTTGTGGTCTATTGTTACGATTTGATATATATAGGTTAAACCTATAACTCACCAACATTTTTGTTGACGTTTAAAGCATGTTTATTCTCAGGTGAATACTAAGAGCTTCCGCTGTTGCATACTAAAATAAGGACAAGATTTGGAGTCCATGTTTGTATGATATTGTGTAAAAACTGCATTCAAAAAAACTGATTTCGATGTAACATATTTGTATTGTAAACCATTATGTAATGGTCGTGTGTAAACAGGATATTTTAGATTATCATTATTTGATAATCTACATAAAGCTTTTTAAACCTTTATTTATGAAATAAAGGTTATGGTTTGTTTTAAAATGAATGCAGTCTTTGAAAAACGTCTCATATAGAGGTCAAAACCTCGCAACGAAATCAATTAATATGGAACGTTTTTAATCAATAAGAACGGGACATTTCAGTTGGTATCCGAGCGTTGGTCTTAGAGAACCAGAATTTTGCATTAGTGTGTCTTATCGAGTTTTTTAGGATGCATTAGTGAGTCTGGACTTCGACCGTGTTTACTTGAAAAATGATTGCTTAACAAATTTTGTTGGAAACTATATATTTTTAACATGTGAATATTATGTGATATATTAATCTCTTAACGCGTTTGATATTATGTGATAGATGTCTACCTCTAGAACAAGTCCCATTGACTCACCTAATAATAATGAAGAGTCAAATGTAAATTGGAATAATTCGTGGACTGATTCACAAGTTCCCGAAGAGGAACCGGAAGAAGAGTCGAAACCGGAAGAAGAGTCGGAACCGGAAGAAGAATCGGAACCGGAAGAAGAATCGGAACCGGATGAAGAAATAGAATCGGTGGGGGAAATAATAAAATGGTTAAGTAAAAGAAAATCCTCAACCAACCGACCAAGGTTAATTATGGTCAATGGTGTTTCCGCCAAGGAAGCAAAATATTGGGAGGATTACCAATTCTCCGATGAATCGGATTCCGACGAGAATTCCGATGATGTTATAGAGATTTCCCCAACTGAATTTAAAAAGGCAAAAGAAAATAATAAGGGAAAGGGCATAAAAATAGAGAAATCTAATTCCAACCCCGATGAACTTTATATGTATCGTCAACCCCCGAAGTCCTTAAGTTGTAACAATGACCCGGGAACCTCTAAACCACCAGGTTTTTCTAAACCAATGTGGAAAACGACGGCTCGTATTAGGGGAACATCATATATCCCTAGAAACTTGGCAAAACGAACCAAAACCAAAGAAGAAGAAACAAGCGAGTTGGAATAAGATAGTTGTATTCGTGTGGTGTAATATATGTAATATAGTGTGCTTATGCTTTATGATATATGTAAAAATTGCTTGTATTAATAAGTATTTTTTTTATGAATCTAACTCTTGTCTATTTTACAGTATAAAAACACAAAATGGATAGACAACCCAATATTTTAAGAGACCTACCCGGAGACATGATTGATGAAATCTTGTCTAGAGTCGGTCAGAATTCTTCGGCACAACTATTTAAGGCTATATCAGTTTGTAAGACATTCAAAGAACGTTCCAAGAATGCCTTGGTTTATAAAAGGCTTTTGTTCGAAAGATGGGGGATATCACATTGGGAAATCCATAAGTTACGATGTGTTTACTTTGACGCATATATTGCGGGGAACCCAAATGCTATTTTACGCAATGGGTTAAGAAATTATTTTGACTCAATATATCCGAATATTGGACTTCGTGATTTAGAAAAAGCGGCTAACATGCAACATAAAGAAGCATGTTATGCTTACGGATTAGTAATGTTCGCTTCTCACCAAAGTGAGAACAAGAACATCGGGCTACAACTATTAAACAATACGTTCCCACAAGTGACGGAGTCGGTAATTGGGGTAAGAAATGAGGTTTTTAGATTGTTACGGGACTGTTGGACATTACGAAACCCTCGTCCCTTTGACGACGTTACAACACGCTGTCTTATCAACGGCCATAACGGTTATGTTCCACAAGACCAAGGATGGGAAGTAATCCTAGTAAAACCAGAATGCATGACTTGTTTCTGGACGTATGGATTACGTGTCTTTATTGCCTTTGCTGAACGACTTGTGTACTAGCTAGAATTATCTTCACAACCATCTTGTATCAAATTTATTGTATGCTATATTTCATGCTATATGTAAAATAAGCGGTATTGTAAGTTTGTAAAATATTGTGTAAAAGTTTGAATGCGAAATATTATTATAATCAGTTTTTCATATAGAATTGTAGTAGTTGAATTGTATATTAGCTACTAAATATGAACTTAACGGTTAGGTACTACCCGAATTTAAACTTATAAAACGCTAATATGAAGAAAAAGCTTTTATAAATGAGTTCATATTATGCTACGAAATACTATTAACTACTCTTAATATTCTGTATGATTAACTTGTTCCATTTGACTATTTTGAAGGAAATGGCACCGACTACTCGACACACCGTGAATATGAATGAAGAGGAATTCCGTACTTTTCTAGCTTCAAACATAGCCGCAGTACAGGCTGCGCTACATACCAACAATAACCTTGGATCTAGCAGTATAGGAAATCGTGTAGGATGCACCTACAAAGAATTCACTGCCTGCAAACCTTTGGAATTTAATGGAACCGAAGGACCGATCGGATTGAAACGGTGGACTGAGAAGTTCGAATCAGTGTTTGCCATAAGTAAGTGTACTGAAGAGGACAAAGTGAAGTACGCTACGCATACCTTCACAGGTTCTGCGTTAACATGGTGGAATACCTATCTAGAGCAAGTGGGACAAGATGATGCTTACGCACTACCGTGGTCAGCAATCAAGCACTTGATGAACGAGAAGTACCGTCCCAGAACCGAGGTCAATAAGCTCAAGACAGAACTTAGAGGGTTACGAACCCAAGGATTTGATATTACCACGTACGAAAGACGATTCACAGAATTATGCCTATTGTGTCCGGGAGCGTTCGAAGATGAGGAAGAGAAGATCGACGTGTTTGTGAAAGGATTACCGGAAAGAATCCAAGAAGATATAAGTTCACACGAGCCCGCCTCCATACAACAGGCATGTAGAATGTCTCACAAACTAGTGAACCAGATTGAAGAAAGAATTAAAGAACAGACTGCTGAAGAGGCCAATGTGAAGCAAGTCAAAAGAAAGTGGGAGGAAAACGGTGATAAGAATCACCAATACAACAACAACAGCAATTACAACAATAATCGCAACAATTATCCCAACAATCGCAACATCAATCGCAACTACAACAAACGGCCCAACAACAACAACAACAACAATCAGAAGCAGCTATGCCAAAGGTGTGAAAAGTATCACACGGGGTTCTGCACCAAATTTTGCAACAAGTGTAAAAGAAATGGTCATAGCGTGGCGAAGTGTGAAGTCTACGGACCAGGGGTTAACAGAACGAAAGGAACAAATGGTGTCGGAACGAGTAATGGTGGAGCAAGTAGTGTCGGAGCAAGTTATGCCAATGTAGTTTGTTATAAATGTGGAAAACCGGGCCACATTATTAGAAATTTCCCGAACCAGGAGAACACGAATGGACAAGGCCACGGAAGAGTTTTCAATATTAATGCGGCAGAGGCACAGGAAGACCCGGAGCTTGTTACGGGTACGTTTCTTATTGACAATAAATCTGCTTACGTTTTATTTGATTCGGGTGCAGATAGAAGCTATATGAGTAGAGATTTTTGTGCTTAATTAAATTGTCCATTGACGCCTTTGGATAGTAAATTTTTACTCAAATTAGCAAATGGTAAATTAATTTCAGCAGATAATATATGTCGGAATCGAGAAATTAAACTGGTTAGCGAAACATTTAAGATTGATTTGATACCAGTAGAGTTAGGGAGTTTTGATGTGATAATCGGTATGGACTGGTTGAAAGAAGTGAAAGCAGAGATCATTTGTTACAAAAATGCAATTCGCATTATACGAGAAAAAGGAAAACCCTTAATGGTGTACGGAGAAAAGGGCAGCACGAAGCTACATATTATTAGTAATTTGAAGGCACAAAAACTAATAATAAAAGGTTGCTATGCTGTTCTAGCACACGTCGAGAAAGTACAAACTGAAGAAAAGAGCATCAATGATGTTCCCATTGCAAAAGAATTTCCCGATGTATTTCCGAAAGAATTACCGGGATTACCCCCACAGCGATCCGTTGAATTTCAAATAGATCTTGTACCAGGAGCTGCACTAATAGCTCGTGCTCCTTACAGACTCGCACCCAGCGAGATGAAAGAACTGCAAAGCCAATTACAAGAACTTTTAGAGCGTGGTTTCATTCGACCAAGCACATCACCGTGGGGAGCTCCTGTTTTGTTTGTCAAGAAGAAAGATGGTACATTCAGGTTGTGTATCGACTACCGAGAGTTGAACAAACTTACCATCAAGAACTGCTACCCACTACCGAGAATCGATGACTTATTTGATCAACTACAAGGCTCGTCTGTTTATTCAAAGATTGACTTATGTTTCGGGTATCATCAAATGCGGATGAAAGAAGATGATATTCCAAAGACTGCTTTCAGAACACGTTACGGTCATTACGAGTTTATGGTCATGCCGTTTGGTTTAACTAATGCACCAGCTATGTTCATGGACCTTATGAACCGAGTGTGTGGACCATACCTTGACAAGTTTGTCATTGTTTTCATTGATGACATACTTATTTACTCAAAGAATGACCAAGAACACGGTGAACATTTGAGAAAGGTGTTAGAAGTATTGAGGAAGGAAGAATTGTACGCTAAGTTTTCAAAGTGTGCATTTTGGTTGGAAGAAGTTCAATTCCTCGGTCACATAGTGAACAAAGAAGGTATTAAGGTGGATCCGGCAAAGATAGAAACTGTTGAAAAGTGGGAAACCCCGAAAACTCCGAAACACATACGCCAGTTTTTAGGACTAGCTGGTTACTACAGAAGGTTCATCCAAGACTTTTCCAGAATAGAAAAACCCTTGACTGCATTAACGCATAAAGGGAAGAAATTTGAATGGAATGATGAACAAGAGAAAGCGTTTCAGTTATTGAAGAAAAAGCTAACTACGGCACCTATATTGTCATTGCCTGAAGGGAATGATGATTTTGTGATTTATTGTGACGCATCAAAGCAAGATCTCGGTTGTGTATTAATGCAACGAACGAAGGTGATTGCTTATGCGTCTAGACAATTGAAGATTCACGAACAAAATTATATGACGCATGATTTGGAATTAGGCGCGGTTGTTTTTGCATTAAAGACTTGGAGGCACTACTTATATGGGGTCAAAAGTATTATATATACCGACCACAAAAGTCTTCAACACATATTTAATCAGAAATAACTGAATATGAGGCAGCGTAGGTGGATTGAATTGTTGAATGATTACGACTTTGAGATTTGTTACCACCCGGGGAAGGCAAATGTGGTAGCCGATGCCTTGAGCAGGAAGGACAGAGAACCCATTCGTGTAAAATCTATGAATATAATGATTCATAATAACCTTACTACTCAAATAAAGGAGGCGTAACAAGGAGTTTTAAAAGAGGGAAATTTAAAGGATGAAATACCCAAAGGATCGGAGAAGCATCTTTATATTCGGGAAAACGCAACCCGGTATAGGGCTGAAAGGATTTGGGTACCAAAATTTGGAGATATGAGAGAAATGGTACTTAGAGAAGCTCATAAAACCAGATACTCAATACATCCTGGAACGGGGAAGATGTACAAGGATCTCAAGAAACATTTTTGGTGGCCGGGTATGAAAGCCGATGTTGCTAAATACGTAGGAGAATGTTTGACGTGTTCTAAGGTCAAAGCTGAGCATTAGAAACCATCAGGTCTACTTCAACAACCCAAAATCCCGGAATGGAAATGGGAAAACATTACCATGGATTTCATCACTAAATTGCCAAGGACTGCAAGTGGTTTTGATACTATTTGGGTAATAGTTGATCGTCTCACCAAATCAGCACACTTCCTGACAATAAGAGAAGATGACAAGATGGAGAAGTTAGCACGACTATATTTGAAGGAAGTCATCTCCAGACATGGAATACCAATCTCTATTATCTCTTATAGGGATGGCAGATTTATTTCAAGATTCTGGCAGACATTACAGCAAGCATTAGGAACTCGTCTAGACATGAGTACTACCTATCATCCACAAACTGATGGGCAGAGCGAAAGGATGATACAAACGCTTGAAGACATGCTACGAGCATGTGTTATTGATTTCGGAAACAGTTGGGATCGACATCTACCGTTAGCAGAATTTTCCTACAACAACAGCTACCATTCAAGCATTGAGATGGCGCCGTTTGAAGCACTTTATGGTAGAAAGTGCAGGTCTCAGATTTGTTGGAGTGAAGTGGGGGATAGACAGATTACGGGTTCGGAGATTATACAAGAAACTACTGAGAAGATCATCCAAATTCAACAACGATTGAAAACCGCCCAAAGTCGACAAAAGAGCTACGCTGACATTAAAAGAAAAGATATAGAATTTGAAATTGGAGAGATGGTCATGCTTAAAGTCGCACCTTGGAAAGGCGTTGTTCGATTTGGTAAACGAGGGAAATTAAATCCAAGGTATATTGGACCATTCAAGATTATTGATCGTGTCGGACCAGTAGCTTACCGACTTGAGTTACCTCAACAACTCGCGGCTGTACATAACACTTTCCACGTCTCGAATTTGAAGAAATGTTTTGCTAAAGAAGATCTCACTATTCCATTAGATGAAATCCAAATCAACGAAAAACTTCAATTCATCGAAGAATCCGTCGAAATAATGGATCGTGAGGTTAAAAGACTTAAGCAAAACAAGATACCAATTGTTAAGGTTCGATGGAATGCTCGTAGAGGACCCGAGTTCACCTGGGAGCGTGAAGATCAGATGAAGAAGAAATACCCGCATCTATTTCCAGAAGATTCGTCAACACCTTCAACAGCTTAAAATTTCGGGACGAAATTTATTTAACGGGTAGGTACTGTAGTGACCCGAACTTTTCCATGTTTATATATATTAATTGAGATTGATATTTACAAGATTAAATGTTTCCAACATGTTAAGTAATCAAACTTGTTAAGACTTGATTAATTGAAATATGTTTCATATAGACAATTGACCACCCAAGTTGACCGGTGATTCACGAACGTTAAAACTTGTAAAAACTATATGATGACATATATATGGATATATATATATATAGTTAACATGATACTCTGATAAGTAAACATATCATTAAGTATATTAACAATGAACTACATATGTAAAAACAAGACTACTAACTTAATGATTTTTAAACGAGACATATATGTAACGATTATCGTTGTAAAGACATTTAATGTATATATATCATATTAAGAGATATTCATACATGATAATATCATGATAATATAATAATTTAAAATCACATTTGATATTATAAACATTGGGTTAACAACATTTAACAAGATCGTTAACCTAAAGGTTTCAAAACAACACTTACATGTAACGACTAACGATGACTTAACGACTCAGTTAAAATGTATATACTTGTAGTTTTTTAATATGTATTTATACACTTTTGAAAGACTTTAATACACTTATCAAAATACTTCTACTTAACAAAAATGCTTACAATTACATCCTCGTTCAGTTTCATCAACAATTCTACTCGTATGCACCCGTATTCGTACTCGTACAATACACAGCTTTTAGATGTATGTACTATTGGTATATACACTCCAATGATCAGCTCTTAGCAGCCCATGTGAGTCACCTAACACATGTGGGAACAATCATTTGGCAACTAGCATGAAATATCTCATAAAATTACAAAAATATGAGTAATCATTCATGACTTATTTACATGAAAACAAAATTACATATCCTTTATATCTAATCCATACACCAACGACCAAAAACACCTTCAAACACTTTCATTCTTCAATTTTCTTCATCTAATTGATCTCTCTCAAGTTCTATCTTCAAGTTCTAAGTGTTCTTCATATATTCTACAAGTTCTAGTTACATAAAATCAAGAATACTTTCAAGTTTGCTAGCTCACTTCCAATCTTGTAAGGTGATCATTCAACCTCAAGAAATCTTTGTTTCTTACAGTAGGTTATCATTCTAATACAAGGTAATAATCATATTCAAACTTTGGTTCAATTTCTATAACTATAACAATCTTATTTCAAGTGATGATCTTACTTGAACTTGTTTTCGTGTCATGATTCTGCTTCAAGAACTTCGAGCCATTCAAGGATCCGTTGAAGCTAGATCCATTTTTCTCTTTTCCAGTAGGTTATCCAAGGAACTTAAGGTAGTAATGATGTTCAAAACATCATTCGATTCATACATATAAAGCTATCTTATTCGAAGGTTTAAACTTGTAATCACTAGAACATAGTTTAGTTAATTCTAAACTTGTTCGCAAACAAAAGTTAATCCTTCTAACTTGACTTTTAAAATCAACTAAACACATGTTCTATATCTATATGATATGCTAACTTAATGATTTAAAACCTGGAAACACGAAAAACACCGTAAAACCGGATTTACGCCGTCGTAGTAACACCGCGGGCTGTTTTGGGTTAGTTAATTAAAAACTATGATAAACTTTGATTTAAAAGTTGTTATTCTGAGAAAATGATTTTTATTATGAACATGAAACTATATCCAAAAATTATGGTTAAACTCAAAGTAGAAGTAAGTTTTCTAAAATGGTCATCTAGACGTCGTTCTTTCGACTGAAATGACTACCTTTACAAAAACGACTTGTAACTTATTTTTCCGACTATAAACCTATACTTTTCTATTTAGATTCATAAAATAGAGTTCAATATGAAACCATAGCAATTTGATTCACTCAAAACGGATTTAAAATGAAGAAGTTATGGGTAAAACAAGATTGGATAATTTTTCTCATTTTAGCTACGTGAAAATTGGTAACAAATCTATTCCAACCATAACTTAATCAACTTGTATTGTATATTATGTAATCTTGAGATACCATAGACACGTATACAATGTTTCGACCTCTCATGTCGACACATCTATATATATTTCGGAACAACCATAGACACTCTATATCTGAATGTTGGAGTTAGCTATACAGGGCTGAGGTTGATTCCAAAATATATATAGTTTGAGTTGTGATCAATACTGAGATACGTATACACTGGGTCGTGGATTGATTCAAGATAATATTTATCGATTTATTTCTGTACATCTAACTGTGAACAACTAGTTGTAGGTTACTAACGAGGACAGCTGACTTAATAAACTTAAAACATCAAAATATATTAAAAGTGTTGTAAATATATTTTGAACATACTTTGATATATATGTATATATTGTTATAGGTTCGTGAATCAACCAGTGGCCAAGTCTTACTTCCCGACGAAGTAAAAATCTGTGAAAGTGAGTTATAGTCCCACTTTTAAAATCTAATATTTTTGGGATGAGAATACATGCAGGTTTTATAAATGATTTACAAAATAGACACAAGTACGTGAAACTACATTCTATGGTTGAATTATCGAAATCGAATATGCCCCTTTTATAAAGTCTGGTAATCTAAGAATTAGGGAACAGACACCCTAATTGACGCGAATCCTAAAGATAGATCTATTGGGCCTAACAAACCCCATCCAAAGTACCGGATGCTTTAGTACTTCGAAATTTATATCATATCCGAAGGGTGTCCCGGAATGATGGGGATATTCTTATATATGCATATTGTTAATGTCGGTTACCAGGTGTTCACCATATGAATGATTTTTATCTCTATATATGGGATGTGTATTGAAATATGAAATCTTGTGGTCTATTGTTACGATTTGATATATATAGGTTAAACCTATAACTCACTAACATTTTTGTTGACGTTTAAAGCATGTTTACTCTCACGTGAATACTAAGAGCTTCCGCTGTTGCATACTAAAATAAGGACAAGATTTGGAGTCCATTTTTGTATGATATTGTGTAAAAACTGCATTAAAAAAAAATGATTTCGATGTAACATATTTGTATTGTAAACCATTATGTAATGGTCGTGTGTAAACAGGATATTTTAGATTATCATTATTTGATAATCTACATAAAGCTTTTTAAACCTTTATTTATGAAATAAAGGTTATGGTTTGTTTTAAAATGAATGCAGTCTTTGAAAAACGTCTCATATAGAGGTCAAAACCTCGCAACGAAATCAATTAATATGGAACGTTTTTAATCAATAAGAACGGGACATTTCAAAAATCAAGCTTTAATTCGAGATCAAATGATTTAGGGTTGTTTGAAGGAGGTGAAGTTAGGTGAGAGTGAGTGAGAGGAAGGTTCAGGAGCAATTGAGAGGAAATTAGCTAGTCTCACACTTAATTTGGGGTTAAAACCTCATACCCCACAACACACGGGTATTTACCAGTTATCTCATATCTTTCGCACAAGATTAGGTAACCCAAACGAGGTCCAATTAAAATAAACAAACCTGTTCTGGGACCCTTGTCACAAACTGGTCACAACACAATTATATTAAAACACTAATAAAATAATTAAAATAAAAAATACTTAAGACTAAGCACAAACCCTAAGGGCAAAAATAGTCCACTTACAACTAGCCCGGGTTTCAGTCTGTTACAAATCCACCCCCCTTAAGGAGATTCTGTAGCGACCCGACAAAATCGTCATTGACGGCGCCGTCTACTTAGATCCCGTTACGTGGTCATAAGTCTTTAAAACAACGTTTGACCAAAAGTATGTCGCATTCATTTCAAAAGTAAAGATGTTTCAAGGTTTACAAGGTAGTTCGACAACTAGTTACATAACAAGGTTTAAAGTACAATTTAAATATATGCGACACAAATGAAAGTAGCCAAAAGACGCTCCACGTATGCATGTTTACTCGACATCCAAGCAAGTATCAAAAGTAATGAGCGGAAGCATGTATCACACAAATGTTCAAGGACCTGAGAAAAACATAGAAATCTGTCAACGAAAACGTTGGTGAAATCATAGGTTTAAGTAAGTAAGTACAAATGAACCACAAGATTTATAACATTTCAATAATAGTTAACCATTCCAAAAATTTGTTATCACGAGCACCCAATTATCAATGCTTAACATTCCTTCCATAGAACCCCATCACCTTAGTGCTAGAACATACACTGTTTCTCGAAAATATATTTCATTCGTAAACGGTAGCGAACCGTTTGAATGAGGGTTTGTCAAACCCATATGGCCATATAACATAAGTTCTCGCTTACACCCTGCAAGTGTAACTAATGATAATCGAATTGAGGATTTTTGTTCTAAACTCGTATGTAGAATGTTAGTTTTCCTGTACTTGTGTTCACTTAGTTAAAGAGGAACGTTTATGTTTTCTCATCCCAAATGTAAGTTTCAAAAGAGTAAAAGTGGGACTATGATCTCACCTTGTGTGCACGAGTAATAAGTACTTCAACAAGTAATGTGTGCAAAGGACAATGTTAGTCTTGACCTAAACAAATAGGTTTATATCAATATCGGTAAACACGATAGGTCAAAGTGTTCAATTAGTCCTATGGCTCGTTACGACTCGAATACTACAACATGTGAGTCAAATTGTCATGTTTCATGCAAGATACGAGTATAAAAGCATGTTAGAACGATTTGCACAAACATTTAGTTAAGTTTGATTAAAAGTCAACTTGGTCGGGTCAAAGTCAACGAAAAAAGTCAACACGTTCGGGTCGGGTCCCGAACTATTTCTCTGAGGTTTTTAATCATATATGAGCACGTTAGAACAAGTTACATGTGAATCGGAGGTGCGTAGCATAGTAAACATTTTTCGAAAAATGGTAAAACGAAACAGAACAGAAAAGGCATATTGGACGGCGTGCAAAATGCCTGGACGGTGTCCAAGTTTGAAAGCCTGGACAGCGTCCAAAAGGCTGGACGGCGTCCAAGTTTGAAATCCTGTACGGCGTCCAAAAGGCTGGACGGCGTCCAGATTAGTATCCAGGCCTGTTTACAGCAACTCTCAAGTGCACGAACCAAAACTCAAACAATACAATTTGCTAACCGAAAACACCTAGAACATGTATCATACACAGTTGGGAAGGTATTTTGACGAGGAAAACGACTAAACACATTTCGTCTATCAATTCAACACTTACAACAACCAAAACCGCATTTAATGCGCATCATTAACCGCATCCAAGTTCATAAATACATATCAATGATTCGGAAACTTACTACCTACATACAATACGCCATTTCGTAGGTAATCAAGCATACAATACAACCTAACACTTACTAATAACATCTCATGTTATTCCAAGCATCAAAAGTCCATTTCAAGCTTATCAAACCCCAACCCAAATTCACCAAAATCAATAATCAAGTTCATGAAGTTTTCCTAAGCAACCTACACATCAAATTGAAGCTAGTGATGCTAGTAACACAATTAAAACATCAACTTTTAACATCTAACAACATATGATCATCTAAAATTCAAGAACAACGCACCAAAATTCAAGTTCATGCTAGTTACACTAAAACAACGAGATCGAGCATATAAATCACATATTCATGTTAGACTTGAGCCATAGACACTAATTAACACTTTTATAAGTTAAAAACATCAAGAACACAAAATCTAGTGATTTTAGAAAGTTACCCAAAATGTTATGAAATCGGTATGGAATCGAAGAGGAAGATGCAAGGATCACGAATTTGTAATTTGTTTTGTTGCTAGCTTCCTAATCCGAATTTAGATGATGAATCTTTGTATTTGGGTGTTGAGAGAAAAAGAAGAAAGAATTAGGGAAAGAGGGGATGAATGAATGAAGGAGGAAGGGTTGACCCCTTTGACCTAGTCACCAAATTGGCATCTTGGCAAGTTTAGCCCCTCAAGTTTGAATCGGGTGCGTGAATTACCTAAACGAGATAATTTAAAACGCTTATCAACGGGAGATGTTATAAATATATAACGGACTTTAAAAATGAATAAACGGAAAGTAAACGGAAAAAGGCGGGATGTTGCATTACCTACTCCTTAAAAGAAATTTCGTCCCGAAATTTAAGTAGGCGTAGTAGTCGTTGTTTCTTCCTCGAGATCTTGCGTTTCCGAATTCACGAATAGATGAGGATACTTCCTTTGCATTTGATCTTGTCTTTCCCAAGTAAACTCGGGTCCCATTTTGGCACTCCAACGGACCTTGACAATTGGAATTCGGCTTTGTTTTAACGTTTTGACGGAGGTGTCCACAATTTCAACCGGTTCCTCCACAAAATGAAGTTTGTCATCGATAGTAAGCTCCTCAAGAGGGATGACAAGTTCGGGTTCGGTTAAACACATTTTCAAGTTAGATACATGGAAAGTAGGATGAACGGAATTCAGTTGAGGCGGAAGATCTAAACGATAAGCAACGGTTCCAACACACTCCAAGATTTCGAAAGGACCAATATACCGCGGATTTAGCTTCCCGCGTTTCCCGAAACGAATTACACCTTTCCAAGGTGCGACTTTTAACATTACGCGATCACCGACTTGGAATTCGAGGTCGTTGCGTCTAGTGTCGGTATAGCTCTTTTGACGACTACGGGCCGTCCTAAGCCTATCTCGGATTTGAACGATCTTCTCGGTTGTTTCATGAATAAGTTCGGGACCGGTGATTTGTTTGTCGCCTACTTCGGCCCAACAAATAGGAGAACGACATTTTCGGCCATATAATGCTTCGAATGGTGCGGCGTTAATACTCGCGTGATAACTATTGTTGTAGGAGAATTCGGCGAGAGGCAAGTGCTTATCCCAAGCTTTTCCAAAGTCGACAACGCAAGCTCGTAGCATGTCTTCCAAGGTTTGAATTGTGCGTTCGCTTTGTCCGTCGGTTTGTGGATGATATGCGGTGCTCATGTCTAAACGCGTTCCCAATGCTTCTTGCAAAGTATGCCAAAATCTAGAAACAAAACGGCCATCTCGGTCGGAGATAATCGATAAGGGTACACCGTGTCGGGCTACGATTTCTTCGATGTAGAGTTGTGCGAGTTTCTCCATGTTTTCGGTTTCCTTCATGGCTAGGAAGTGCGCGGATTTGGTGAGTCGGTCAACAATGACCCAAATAGTATCATAACCGCCAACCGTCTTTGGTAGTTTGGTGATAAAATCCATCGTTATCCTTTCCCATTTCCATTGCGGGATTTCGGGTTGTTGAAGTAGTCCGGACGGTCTTTGATGTTCGGCTTTGACTTTGGAGCAAGTTAGGCACTTTCCAACATAAGTAGCGACGTCCCTTTTAATGTTCGGCCACCAATATTGTTCTTTGAGGTCGTGGTACATCTTATTGGCACCGGGGTGAATCGAATATCTTGACTTATGGGCTTCGTCTAAAATAAGGCTTCGCAAGTCCCCATAACTAGGTACCCAAATTCTTCCGGCGAAATATCGGAGTCCGGTTTCTTTAACTTCGAATCGAGAGGTGAGGACGTTCAAGTGTTCGAGAGAGATGTTTTCATCCTTGAGAGCTTCGTCTTGGGCTACACGAATTTGACTATTGAGGTTGGTGTAGATGGTGATGTTTAAAGCTCGGACACGAAGAGGCACCGCTCTTTCTTTTCGACTTAAGGCATCGGCTACTACGTTTGCCTTCCCGGGATGGTAACGAAGCTCGCAATCGTAATCGTTCAAAGTTTCAATCCACCGTCGTTGTCTCATGTTTAGTTGCTTTTGATCAAAGATGTGTTGAAGGCTTTTGTGATCGGTGAAGATAGTACTCTTGGTTCCATAAAGATAGTGTCTCCACATTTTAAGTGCAAAGACAACGGCTCCGAGTTCGAGATCATGAGTCGTGTACTTCCGTTCATGAATTTTTAGTTGTCGAGAGGCATAAGCAATGACTTTCTTCCGTTGCATCAATACATACCCAAAACCATGTTTCGAGGCATCGCAATATACAACAAAATCATCATTGCCTTCGGGAAGTGACAAGATAGGAGAGGTGGTTAGCTTTGTCTTCAAGATTTGAAACGCGGATTCTTGCTCGGTCGCCCAAATGAATTTCTTTCCCTTGTGAGTTAATGCAGTTAGAGGACGTGCAACCAAAGAGAAGTTTTCGATGAATCTACGATAGTACCCGGCGAGACCCAAGAATTGACGAATGTGAGTAGGAGTAGTAGGAGTCTCCCATTTACTAATGGATTTGATTTTCTTGGGATCGACTTTAATACCTTGATCACTTACAACATGACCAAGAAATTGAACTTCCTTCAACCAAAATTCACACTTGGAGAATTTGGCATAAAGTCGTTCTTGTCTCAAGAGTTCAAGCACAAGTCGGAGATGTTGTTCGTGCTCTTCTTCATTTTTAGAATAGATCAATATGTCATCGATGAACACAATAACGAATTTATCGAGATACGGTTTGCATACGCGGTTCATAAGATCCATGAACACTGCCGGTGTGTTAGTGAGACCAAATGGCATGACAAGGAATTCATAACTACCATAACGAGTCCGGAAAGCGGTTTTGGAGACATCTTCCCCCTTAACCCTTAATTGATGATAACCCGAGCGAAGATCGATTTTCGAATATACACAAGACCCTTGTAGTTGATCAAAGAGGTCATCGATGCGAGGAAGAGGATATCGGTTCTTAACCGTCAATTTATTTAGTTCACGATAATCAATGCACATTCGTAGGGATCCGTCTTTCTTTTTAACAAACAAAATCGGAGCGCCCCATGGTGAATGGCTAGGTTGGATAAAACCACGGTCAAGTAGTTCTTGGATTTGACTTTGCAATTCTTGCATTTCGGATGGAGCAAGTCTATACGGTGCACGTGCTACGGTGCGGCTCCCGGAATAAGATCGATTTGGAATTCTACCGGTCGATGAGGTGGAAGACCCGGCAATTCGTCGGGAAATACATCGGAAAAGTCACTAACAATTGGCACATCATCGATATGCTCCTCATCGGACTCGACTTTCTTAACGTGGGAAGGGATCGCAAAACAACCCTTACGGAGTAGTTTTCTAACTTTAAGGCACGAAACAAGGTTGAGTCTGGTGCAACTCTTATCGCCATAAACAATTAAAGGTTCACCATTCTCGATAGGAATTCGGATTGCGTTAAGATCACAAAGGATGTGAGATTTCGTTTTGACTAACCAATTCATACCGATTATTACATCAAAGCTTCCTAGTTCCATGGGTATCAAGTCAATTTCAAATTCCTTACCCAAAATGTTTAACGTACACCCCCGGTAATATGTGTCGGCACTTAATAGTTTCCCGTTAGCCACTTCAATGGTATAAGTGGTATCTAATGGAAGAGGTGGAGTGCTAAAAGAATGAGTCAAAGTCTTGGATACAAAGCATTTATCGGCACCCGAATCGAATAAGCAAGAGACATAAGAATTGTTGAGAAGAAACGTACCCGTGACTAGTTCAGTGTCATCCCGGGCTTCCTCGGTGTTGATGTTGAAAGCTCGGCCGCGCGTATTGGGGTTATCTTTCCTCTTCGGGCATGCATTTCTATAATGGCCCGTTTGGCCACATTCATAACAAGTGCCCGTTTTTGGTGCATTGGGCCCCTTTCGAGCGATGGGGGCAACACTTTTACACTCATTGGCCTTATGACCAACTCCTTGGCACCGGTGGCAAATTAACTTCCCACATTCACCAAAGTGATGTTTGTTGCATTTGTTGCAAAGAGGTAGGTTCCCGGCATAACCCTTCTTGCCGTCGGAGGTGTAAGGCTTCTTAGCAAAGTTGTTGTTGCTTGTTTGGGGGGCTTCCCATTTTCTTTTGTTGTTACCCAACTTGTCCTCGGCTTTAGGTGCCGGTACTACGATTTTGTCCACCGTCTCTATCAATTTGCGGGCCATGTTCAAAGCTTCTTGATGATTAGGGGGTTTGGATGACATTACTCCGTGTTTGATGCTCTTTGGAAGACCATCCATGTAAAGTTCAACCCTTAAAGACTCGGGGTTCACAAGGTTTGGGCACATCAAGGCTAGTTCAGAAAATCATTGATTATAAGCCTTGAGATTGTTTCCGACCGCTTTTAGAGTTCTTAGCTCTTGTTCGAGGTTTCGGGTTTCCTCGCGCGGAAAGTATTCGGTGATCATCTTTCCTTTCAAATCGGACCAAGAGAGAGCGTGGGCTTCATTGGTACCCACCGATTGTACATAGGTGTTCCACCAAGTGAGAGTGACGCCGGAGAAAGTGTGAGTGGAGTACTTGACCTTTTCTTGGTCCCGACAACCGCTTATGCTAAAAATGGCTTCCGTTTGCTCAAACCATCGAGTGAGGGCAACCGGTCCTCCGGTTCCATCGAAAGTGTGAGGTTTGCACCCCATGAAAGCTTTATAGGAGCATCCCTCGTTTGAGTTACCGGCTCCATTGTTGTTGTTGTTGTTGTTGTTGTGGTTGTTATTATTATTGTTGTTGGATGAGTGACCGGCCATGGCCGCATCTACGGCGGTGGCTATCATGCGTTGTAGAGCTTGTTCGGGAGTTTCACAGCGTGGCGCACGGCGAGGAGGCATTGTTCCTTCAAAACAAAAGAATACCGTTGGTTAGTATTCTAAATAATACTAACCGTGATATGGAATAAAGATAGAGAGAAAATTTTCCTTGACTCGCCTTAAATTCTTTATGCCACAATGTCGGAACGTTCATATGAGTCACCGTAATATAATCCCGGAAATTATATTACCCTGATTCATATGTGCATTCGACATCATTTCATATAGTCAAGGTGGCGTGTCAATCAAATTAAACAATGTGAGATTAAGATGAACTAAGAGTAGATATGAGTAGAAGCGTTCGAGTATAAATGCACAAGTAGTCAAGTAATTCCTACTTCAAGTCTATATGCCGGTTGTAGTCTAGACTCACCAATGTACCCTATGACTCGAGGTTGACACCAATGAACTCTAAATCCCTACAACCAACGCTCTGATACCATCTGTAGCGACCCGACAAAATCGTCATTGACGGCGCCGTCTACTTAGGTCCCGTTACGTGGTCATAAGACTTTAAAACAACGTTTGACCAAAAGTATGTCGCATTCATTTCAAAAGTAAAGATGTTTCAAGGTTTACAAGGTAGTTCGACAACTAGTTACATAACAAGGTTTAAAGTACAATTTAAATATATGCGACACAAATGAAAGTAGCCAAAAGACGCTCCACGTATGCATGTTTACTCGACATCCAAGCAAGTATCAAAAGTAATGAGCGGAAGCATGTATCACACAAATGTTCAAGGACCTGAGAAAAACATAGAAATCTGTCAACGAAAATGTTGGTGAAATCATAGGTTTAAGTAAGTAAGTACAAATGAACCACAAGATTTATAACATTTCAATAATAGTTAACCATTCCAAAAATTTGTTATCACGAGCACCCAATTATCAATGCTTAACATTCCTTCCATAGAACCCCATCACCTTAGTGCTAGAACATACACTGTTTCTCGAAAATATATTTCATTCGTAAACGGTAGCGAACCTTTTGAATGAGGGTTTGTCAAACCCATATGGCCATATAACATAAGTTCTCGCTTACACCCGGCAAGTGTAACTAATGATAATCGAATTGAGGATTTTTGTTCTAAACTCGTATGTAGAATGTTTGTTTTCCTGTACTTGTGTTCACTTAGTTAAAGAGGAACGTTTATGTTTTCTCATCCCAAATGTAAGTTTCAAAAGAGTAAAAGTGGGACTATGATCTCACCTTGTGTGCACAAGTAATAAGTACTTCAACAAGTAATGTGTGCAAAGGACAATGCTAGTCTTGACCTAAACAAATAGGTTTATATCAATATTGGTAAACACGATAGGTCAAAGTGTTCAATTAGTCCTATGGCTCGTTACGACTCGAATACTACAACATGTGAGTCAAATTGTCATGTTTCATGCAAGATACGAGTATAAAAGCATGTTAGAACGATTTGCACAAACATTTGGTTAAGTTTGATTAAAAGTCAACTTGGTCGGGTCAAAGTCAACGAAAAAAGTCAACACGTTCGGGTCGGGTCCCGAACTATTTCTCTGAGGTTTTTAATCATATATGAGCACGTTAGAACAAGTTACATATGAATCGGAGGTGCGTAGCATAGTAAACATTTTTCGAAAAATGGTAAAACGAAACAGAACAGAACAGGCATATTGGACGGCGTGCAAAATGCCTGGACGGCGTCCAAGTTTGAAAGCCTGGACGGCGTCCAAAAGGCTGGATGGCGTCCAAGTTTGAAATCCTGGACGGCGTCCAAAAGGCTGGACGGCGTCCAGATTAGTATCCAGGCCTGTTTACAGCAACTCTCAAGTGCACGAACCAAAACTCAAACAATACAATTTGCTAACCGAAAACACCTAGAACATGTATCATACACCGTTGGGAAGGTATTTTGACGTGGAAAATGACTAAACACATTTCGTCTATCAATTCAACACTTACAACAACCAAAACCGCATTTAATGCTCATCATTAACCGCATCCAAGTTCATAAATACATATCAATGATTCGAAAACTTACTACCTACATACAATACGCCATTTCGTAGGTAATCAAGCATACAATACAACCTAACACTTACTAATAACATCTCATGTCATTCCAAGCATCAAAAGTCCATTTCAAGCTTATGAAACCTCAACCCAAATTCACCAAAATAAATAATCAAGTTCATGAAGTTTTCCTAAGCAACCTACACATCAAATTGAAGCTAGTGATGCTAGTAACACAATTAAAACATCAACTTTTAACATCTAACAACATATGATCATCCAAAATTCAAGAACAACGCACCAAAATTCAAGTTCATATAAATCACATATTCATGTTAAACTTAAGCCATAGACACTAATTAACACTTTTATAAGTTAAAAACATCAAGAACACAAAATCTAGTGATTTTAGAAAGTTACCCAAATGTAATGAAATCGGTATGGAATCGAAGAGGAAGATGCAAGGATCACGAATTTGTAATTTGTTTTGTTGCTAGCTTCCTAATCCGAATTTAGATGATGAATCTTTGTATTTGGGTGTTGAGAGAAAAAGAAGAAAGAATTAGGGAAAGAGAGGATAGAATGAATGAAGGAGGAAGGGTTGACCCCTTTGACCTAGTCACCAAATTGGCATCTTGGCAAGTTTAGCCCCTCAAGTTTGAATCGGGTGCGTGAATTACCTAAACGAGATAATTTAAAACGCGTATCAACGGGAGATGTTATAAATATATAACGGACTTTAAAAATGAATAAACGGAAAGTAAACGGAAAAAGTCGGGATGTTACAGATTCCGTCCTCGGAATCTGGTCTTGGTCAAACAAATGAGGGTAGCGATTTCTCATCAAATCTTCTGTTTCCCACATAAGATTAGAACTAAACTGTGTTTCCACTCGATCAATACCATCGGTATCTCTTTATTTCTCAACTTAGTCACCTTTCGGTCAACTACACGGACCGGCTCTTCCACCAATTTCTTATTCAAATCGACCCTTAAATCTTCTAAAGGAAGGAGTTGCGTTTCATCATCGACTTTACACTTACGAAGATAACACACGTTAAATGTATTATGAATACCGGCTAACTCTGGCGGAAGATCTAACACCACAGTCTGATCATTCAACACTTCACTGATCTGAAATGGACCAATAAATCTTGGTGCTAACTTACCACGTTTACCGAATCTGATAACCCCTTTCCACGGTGAAACTTTTAGATACACTCGTTCACCCACATGAAAGGTTACCGGACGTCTACGCGGATCAGCATACATTTTCTGCCTATCTCTAGCGGCTTTCAACTTTTCTCTCGCAATTGCAACTTTTTCGGCTGTCATTTGAACAATTTCGGGACCTGCAAACTGTTTCTCCCCGGCTTCTAACCAACAAGTCGGAGTTCTGCAACGACGACCGTACAACATTTCATAGGGCGGCATCCCTATGCTCAAATGATATGAATTATTATACGCGAATTCGACCAACGGTAAATGTGTATCCCACGAACCACCGTATTCTAACACACAAGCCCTTAACATATCCTCCAAAGTTTGTATCGTTCTTTCACTCTGACCGTCTGTCTGAGGATGATAAGCTGTACTTAAATTCACACGTGTACCCAAATTCTGTTGAAGACTATTCCAAAAATTTGACACAAATCTGGAATCTCTGTCTGAAACGATCGATAACGGTACACCATGTCGACTAACTATTTCTTTAACATACAATTCGGCTAACTCACTTAACGAAGCTGTTTCACGAGTAGCAAGAAAATGAGCACTTTTAGTTAGACGATCCACTATTACCCAAATCATATCGTGTCATTTCTGAGTTCTTGGTAGTTTGGTCACAAAATCCATCGTTATATGTTCCCATTTCCACTCTGGAATCTGTAACTGACATAACGAACCATAAGGTTTCTGATGTTCTGCCTTCACTTGAGCACAAATATGACACTTTTCGACATATCGAGCGATATCTATTTTCATTGTCGGCCACTTATCCACTATTTTCAAATCATGATACATCTTATTACTACCCGGATGTACTGTCAATCTGGATTTGTGAGCTTCTATCATAATTAAATCCCTCAAATCTCCAAGCTTAGGCACCCAAACACGATTTTTTAAAGTCTTTAGTCCACGTGAGTCATCAATTTAGTCCACTTTTCGTTTGATCATTTGTTCAGATTTAATATGTTTGTCCTCCAAAGCACAGGCCTGAACGGTTCTTAACCTGTTAATCAAATCTGAAGTTATATTTAAAAGAAGGAATTTTACATTTTCACTTGACTTTTTACGACTTAGCGCATCTGCAACCACATTTGCCTTACCCGGATGGTATTTAATTTCACAATCATAATCTTTGATCAACCCTTGCCACCGTCTCTGTCTCATATTCATTTCTTTCTGTGAGAAGATATACTGCAAACTCTTGTGATCTGTACAAATAACACACTGGGTTCCATACAAATAGTGTCTCTACAGTTTCAAAGCAAACACTACTGCAGCCATTTCAAGATCATGCACTGGATAATTCTTCTCATGAACTTTCAACTGTCGAGAAGCGTAGGCGATTACTTTATCTCTTTGCATTAATACACAACCCAACCCAGCATATGACGCATCACAGTATACCACGAAGTCGTCTGAACCTTCTGGTAAAGCTAACACTGGTGCCTGACACAGTAGCTGTTTCAAAATCTGAAAAGCCTTTTCCTGTTCATCAGTCCATCGAAAGGCTACATCTTTACGAGTCAACTTAGTCAACGGACCCGATATTTTAGAAAAATCTTTGATAAACCTGCGATAATAACCAGCCAACCCCAGAAAACTCTTAATCTCAGTCGGAGTCTTCAAAGAATTCCAATTCATTACCGCTTCTATCTTTGTCGGATCAACTTTTATACCCTCGGCACAAATCACATGACCCAAAAACTGCACTTCACGTAACCAAAATTCACACTTTGAAAATTTTGCAAATAGTTGCTCACGTTTCAACAAGTTCAAAACCAATCTCAGATGTTCAGCATGTTCACTTTCTGTTTTCGAATACACTATTATATCGTCAATAAACATAATCACAAACTTATCTAAGAATGGACGACACACTCTATTCATTAGATCCATGAAGACTGCTGGCGCATTCGTCAACCCAAACGGCATGACAAGAAATTCATAATGACCATACCTTATTCTGAACGCTGTTTTCGGTATATCTGATTCAGCAACACGAACCTGATGATATCCGGATCTTAAGTCTATCTTAGAAAAGAATGAAGCACCCTGTAACTGATCGAACAAATCGTCTATTCGAGGTAACGGATACTTATTCTTCACAGTTCTTTTGTTCAATTCACGATAATCAATACACATACGCATTGACCCATCTTTCTTTTTAACAAACAATACCTGAGCACCCCACGGTGAAGAACTCGATCGGATAAACCCACGATCTAATAACTCTTGAATCTGTGACATCATTTCACGAATTTCTGACGGCGCTAATCGATATGGAGCTTTTGCAACTGGAGTTGTTCCAGGAACCAACTCAATCTTATATTCGACCTCCCTTACCGGCGGCAGACCTGGTAACTCATTTGGGAACACTTCGGGAAATTCTGATACTACTGGAATATCGGCCACTGTTCTCTTTTCTTTCTTCGCATCAATCACATATGCAAGAAACGAATCACAACCCTTTGCCATCGACTTTTTCACTTTCATCATGGTTATCAACGGAAAATTATACCCGCCCCGCTCCCCCCGGGCCACGACACGGGTTCCATCGGTCGAACGAAAGGTAATCATTTTCCTATCGAACTTAATGGTAGCCCTAAGCGAGCTCAGCTAATCCATTCCTAATACTACATCAAAGCTAGGAATAGGTAACACTAAACAAGTCACCGGAAAAGACTTCCCTTCGATCTCTATACAAACCCCAGACACATATGTTGTGACGGGTGTGATCTTACCATCAGCTACTTCTACACTAATCGGCTTGGGTAACACATTAACTGGTAATTTCAACTTAGCACAGAAATCTAGGGACATAAAACACCTATTGGCACCACAATCAAACAATACGCAAGCAGGTATTGAGTTGATTAGAAACATACCGGTGATCACTTCGTCGGTTGCCACGGCATTCTCAACCGACATCTGAAAAGCTCTAGCCTCTGCTGTTGGAGGGTTCTTCCTCTTTTGCCCACTCGAGGCAGTTGACCCTCCGGCTGATGACGAACGCGCCCCTGACCCTGCCCCGGAAATACCACTCTTCGACGGACAACTAACTGCACGATGCCCTGGTTTGTAACAACTCCAACACACACTATTCGGATACGGACATGCTGAAGACTCATGCCCAACAACACCACACTTTAAACATCTTCTTGTAGCCTCAGAACACTGACCACTATGAGAAGATCGACACGTGTGACACCAATTCCCTTTACCTGATCCAGACCCAGAACTACTCTGACCACTTTTACTCTTCGATTTAAACCCACTAGACTTCTTGGATTTAGATCCTGATTGACCAGATACTTGCCCACCTTGTTGTAGCACATTACCAAACATTCTGTTTCTGGCAGCCTGAACATCACTTTCTACCATCTTAGCCATCACAACAGCTTGAGACAATGATGTAGCTGTTCTAACAAAAGTTCTGTACTCAGGCAGAATGATATTAACAAAATGCTGGATACGAGACGCTTTGTCTGGCACCCATTGTTGTACAAACCTCAGTTTATCCATAAACTTCTCTACTACCTCATCGATCGTCATTTGAGGTGTCATCTTCATTTCAAGAAACTCAGTCTTGATTCGGTTCATATCAAACGGATTACAATACTATTCACACACCTTCCCATAAAACTGCTCCCATGTGATCATACTCACTTGCTCTTTCGGTATACTGGAAATCAAAGAATCCCACCAAATCATAGCCCTACCTTTCAACAGTCTACTAGCATATGTTACCTTCAACTCGGGTTCACACTGACACGCTTCAAATACCCTTTCAACTTCTCGCAACCAATTGAGAGTTACAATCGGATCAGTACTTCCAGAGAACTCGGAGGGTTTGCAATCACGAAAATTTTTATAAGTACACCTTTTGGATGGTTGCATGTAAGGTTGTTGGAACATTTGCATTTGGTACGGGTTCATCATCATGGGATTTTGGTAAGTAAAAGTGTTTTGCGGTGGCATATAGTATTGGTTAGGTATTTGATTCTGAAACTGGTTCTGGTGCACATTGGGTATCGTTTGGAATTGCGCGGTTGGGAATCCAGGTGGTGTATCGTCATTTCCAGAATGCCTCGCTAATTCAAGCTCATTAATTTTATCTTCAGCCTCTTTTAGCTTGCTTTCTAACTGGACGATGTAACTACTCTGATCATCATCAGACTCAACACCCTCTTCTGGTGCTCTGAATGTTTCGGGGTTGGATGGGCCAGTTGCGTTTCTATCAGCCATACCTGTGCTACAAAACAACTCACACAAAAGCTTAGTGGATAACAGTTAGTTCAATCACAACTAAGACACGTATAACCTATTTTCACTTAGCTCCCCACTCCCACAGACATGTTTGACTTTCCACAGGGTTTGGGAACAAAGTACGCGCATGCACTTGCTGCCAAACCATGCTCTGTTACCAACTTGGAACACCGGCCATTTTTTTATTTTTTTTAAAACACAGCGGAAGACTTATTAACAAACACACTATAGGTCACGACATTACATTAAACCGTGTAATTAAGTTTAAGCTTACACAACGGTGTTACGTTATTACAAAACTTTATTTATACAAAAGTCCACATCAGAGGTGGGTTGTCAAACATGTCTTCTGCAACAGCACCTATCCCGACTAGCAGTACCTAAACCTGCAAGGGAAAAATATGTGGGGGATTAGCGCACCGCTAAGTGAATGGAATCTATCTGACAGATATAGCTTAAGCCACACACAAGCTATCTACTAATAACAACACCTGCTAACTACCATCTAGCATACAATAAGACAATACGAGGATCGGCGGCTTGTACGAGCACACGACTCTCAGCTTATCGGGCCTGAGTCTACCGATAGTTCCTGCTACTCAATTCACAGTATAGTTATCCAGATGCAGGGGGTGCATCATTCACACTATGCTTCACAATCAGTAGCCTATGGACCCAACCTCCCCTAGGCACGGTTGACCTCATACGGACTCTAACCTCTCCTAGGCACGGTCTCGAGTCCCCAGTATCCCTAGGCCCGACTGGTGTCATTCACACAGTGTACACATAATTCACATACAACATCAGGCAAACGATATTATTCTAACATAGCAATTCCTACACTATGCATGGTAAAAGAGTCAACCACAGTAGCATGATATGCTACTTAAACTCTATCCGTAGATAGACCCACTCACCAATTACCAGCAGCTGCTCAGTTATTATTTCTGAGCTTCCTCCTTGTCCTTATCTCCTGAGAACAGCAAAAACCAAGTTAGAATAGTGTTCCCATCAAGATTAGACACAATGACAGCGAATTATAGCAAATTAGTAAAAATTTGCATCCGCTAAAATTTTCATGCTTAACACTTATGCACTTTCAAAATTTACATCCTGAACACCAAAATACAAACGGGCAGCATAACGGCTAGAATTCAACACTTAGTAAAAATTTCACTGTCTAAGACCATTGGTCGATGGTCCCATCCATCGGCCGATCGTCAACACACCATCGGTCGATGGTCTCCCACAATCGGTCGATCGTCAAAATTACATCAGCTGTTCAGAATCTCACACCATCGGTCGATGGTCTTGTCCACCGGCCGATCGACCCTCACCATCGGTCGATGGTCAATGACCATCGGCCGAAGGTAATTCATCAGCTGCAACAACAGCAAAGTGACGGGTTTCAACCCAAAATCACCAAATCTCAACTTTGGACACGTTTTTGACCTCAAAACTGAAAACAACTCCTACACTTGACATTTAAAAACATAAACACACAACTTTTATGCACAAACAACAACAAATTGAACCAATTTGGACCTCAAAACCCACTTTCATAAAACTTGACTAAAACACCCATTTTGACACTGATTTGATCACGAAATCAGATAAACTTTACCTTGTTAGAATCACAACAACATAAGGAACGATTTGACACCAAAATCAAGCTTTAATTCGAGATCAAATGATTTAGGGTTGTTTGAAGGAGGTGAAGTTAGGTGAGAGTGAGTGAGAGGAAGGTTCAGGAGCAATTGAGAGGAAATTAGCTGGTCTCACACTTAATTTGGGGTTAAAACCTCATACCCCACAACACACGGGTATTTACCAGTTATCTCATATCTTTCGCACAAGATTAGGTAACCCAAACGAGGTCCAATTAAAATAAACAAACCTGTTCTGGGACCCTTGTCACAAACTGGTCACAACACAATTATATTAAAACACTAATAAAATAATTAAAATAAAAAATACTTAAGACTAAGCACAAACCCTAAGGGTAAAAATAGTCCACTTACAACTAGCCCGGGTTTCAGTCTGTTACAAATCCACCCCCCTTAAGGAGATTCCGTCCTCGGAATCTGGTCTTGGTCAAACAAATGAGGGTAGCAATTTCTCATCAAATCTTCTGTTTCCCACGTAAGATTAGAACTAAACTGTGTTTCCACTCGATCAATACCATCGGTATCTCTTTATTTCTCAACTTAGTCACCGTTCGGTCAACTACACGGACCGGCTCTTCCACCAATTTCTTATTCAAATCGACCCTTAAATCTTCTAAAGGAAGGAGTTGCGTTTCATCATCGACTTTACACTTACGAAGATAACACACGTTAAATGTATTATGAATACCGGCTAACTCTGGCGGAAGATCTAACACCACAGTCTGATCATTCAACACTTCACTGATCTGAAATGGACCAATAAATCTTGGTGCTAACTTACCACGTTTACCGAATCTGATAACCCCTTTCCACGGTGAAACTTTTAGATACACTCGTTCACCCACATGAAAGGTTACCGGACGTCTGCGCGGATCAGCATACATTTTCTGCCTATCTCTAGCGGCTTTCAACTTTTCTCTCGCAATTGCAACTTTTTCGGCTGTCATTTGAACAATTTCGGGACCTGCAAACTGTTTCTCCCCGGCTTCTAACCAACAAGTCGGAGTTCTGCAACGACGACATTACAACATTTCATAGGGCGGCATCCCTATGCTCGAATGATATGAATTATTATACGCGAATTCGACCAACGGTAAATGTGTATCCCACGAACCACCGTATTCTAACACACAAGCCCTTAACATATCCTCCAAAGTCTGTATCATTCTTTCACTCTGACCGTCTGTCTGAGGATGATAAGCTGTACTTAAATTCACACGTGTACCCAAATTCTGTTGAAGACTATTCCAAAAATTTGACACAAATCTGGAATCTCTGTCTGAAACGATCGATAACGGTACACCATGTCGACTAACTATTTCTTTAACATACAATTCGGCTAACTCACTTAACGAAGCTGTTTCACGAGTAGCAAGAAAATGAGCAATTTTAGTTAGACGATCCACTATTACCCAAATCATATTGTGTCATTTCTGAGTTCTTGGTAGTTTGGTCACAAAATCCATCGTTATATGTTCCCATTTCCACTCTGGAATCTGTAACTGACATAACGAACCATAAGGTTTCTGATGTTCTGCCTTCACTTGAGCACAAATATGACACTTTTCGACATATCGAGCGATATCTATTTTCATTGTCGGCCACTAATACACTATTTTCAAATCATGATACATCTTATTACTACCCGGATGTACTGTCAATCTGGATTTGTGAGCTTCTGTCATAATTAAATCCCTCAAATCTCCAAGCTTAGGCACCCAAACACGATTGTTTAAAGTCTTTAGTCCACGTGAGTCATCAATTTAGTCCACTTTTCGTTTGATCATTTGTTCAGATTTAATATGTTCGTCCTCCAAAGCACAGGCCTGAACGGTTCTTAACCTGTTAATCAAATCTGAAGTTATATTTAAAAGAAGGAATTTTACATTTTCACTTGACTTTTTACGACTTAGCACATCTGCAACCACATTTGCCTTACCCGGATGGTATTTAATTTCACAATCATAATATTTGATCAACTCTTGCCACTGTCTCTGTCTCATATTCATTTCTTTCTGTGAGAACATATACTGCAAACTCTTGTGATCTGTACAAATAACACACTGGGTTCCATACAAATAGTGTCTCTACAGTTTCAAAGCAAACACTACTGCAGCCATTTCAAGATCATGCACTGGATAATTCTTCTCATGAACTTTCAACTGTTGAGAAGCGTAGGCGATTACTTTATCTCTTTGCATTAATACACAACCCAACCCAGCATATGACGCATCACGGTATACCACGAAGTCGTCTGAACCTTCTGGTAAAGCTAACACTGGTGCCTGACACAGTAGCTGTTTCAAAATCTGAAAAGCCTTTTCCTGTTCATCAGTCCATCGAAAGGCTACATCTTTACGAGTCAACTTAGTCAACGGACCCGCTATTTTAGAAAAATCTTTGATAAACCTGCGAAAATAACCAGCCAACCCTAGAAAACTCTTAATCTCAGTCAGAGTCTTCAAAGAATTCCAATTCATTACCGCTTCTATCTTTGTCGGATCAACTTTTATACCCTCGGCACAAATCACATGACCCAAAAACTGCACTTCACGTAACCAAAATTCACACTTTGAAAATTTTGCAAATAATTGCTCACGTTTCAACAAGTTCAAAACCAATCTCAGATGTTCAGCATGTTCACTTTCTGTTTTCGAATACACCAATATATCGTCAATAAACACAATCACAAACTTATCTAAGAATGGACGACACACTCTATTCATTAGATCCATGAAGACTGCTGGCGCATTCGTCAACCCAAACGGCATGACAAGAAATTCATAATGACCATACCTTATTCTTAACGCTGTTTTCGGTATATCTGATTCAGAAACACGAACCTGATGATATCCGGATCTTAAGTCTATCTTAGAAAAGAATGAAGCACCCTGTAACTGATCGAACAAATTGTCTATTCGAGGTAACAGATACTTATTCTTCACAGTTCTTTTGTTTAATTCACGATAATCAATACACATACGCATTGACCCATCTTTCTTTTTAACAAACAATACCGGAGCACCCCACGGTGAAGAACTCGATCGGATAAACCCACGATCTAATAACTCTTGAATCTGTGACATCATTTCACGGATTTCTGACGGCGCTAATCGATATGGAGCTTTTGCAACTGGAGTTTTTCCAGGAACCAACTCAATCTTATATTCGACCTCCCTTACCGGCGGCAGACCTGGTAACTCATTTGGGAACACTTCGGGAAATTCTGATACTACTGGAATATCGGCCACTGTTCTCTTTTCTTTCTTCGCATCAATCACATATGCAAGAAATGAATCACAACCCTTTGCCATCGACTTTTTCACTTTCATCATGGTTATCAACGGAAAATTATACCCGCCCCGCTCCCCCCGGGCCAAAACACGGGTTCCATCGGTCGAACGAAAGGTAATCATTTTCCTATCGCACTTAATGGTAGCCCTAAGCGAGCTCAGCTAATCCATTCCTAATACTACATCAAAGCTAGGAATAGGTAACACTAAACAAGTCACCGGAAAAGACTTCCCTTCGATCTCTATACAAACCCTAGACACATATGTTGTGACGGGTGTGATCTTACCATCGGCTACTTCTACACTAACCGGCTTGGGTAACACATTAACTGGTAATTTCAACTTAGCACAGAAATCTAGGGACATAAAACACCTATTGGCACCACAATCAAACAATACGCGAGCAGGTATTGAGTTGATTAGAAACATACCGGTGATCACTTCGTCGGTTGCCACGGCAGTCTCAACCGACATCTGAAAAGCTCTAGCCTCTGCTGTTGGAGGGTTCTTCCTCTTTTGCCCACTCTAGGCAGTTGACCCTCCGGCTGATGACGAACGCGCCCCTGACCCTGCCCCGGAAATACCACTCTTCGACAGACAACTAACTGCACGATGTCCTGGTTTGTGACAACTCCAATACACACTATTCGGATACGGACATGCTGAAGACTCATGCCCAACAACACCACACTTTAAACATCTTCTTGTAGCCTCAGAACACTGACCACTATGAGAAGATCGACACGTGTGACACCAATTCCCTTTACCTGATCCAGACCCAGAACTACTCTGACCACTTTTACCCTTCGATTTAAACCCACTAGACTTCTTGGATTTAGATCCTGATTGACCAGATACTTGCCCACCTTGTTGTAGCACATTACCAAACATTCTGTTTCTTGCAGCCTGAACATCACTTTCTACCATCTTAGCCATCACAACAGCTTGAGACAATGATGTAGCTGTTCTAACAAAAGTTCTGTACTCAGGCAGAATGATATTAACAAAATGCTGGATACGAGACGCTTCGTCTGGCACCCATTGTTGTACAAACCTCAGTTTATCCATAAACTTCTCTACTACCTCATCGATCGTCATTTGAGGTGTCATCTTCATTTCAAGAAACTCAGTCTTGATTCGGTTCATATCAAACAGATTACAATACTGTTCACACACCTTCCCATAAAACTGCTCCCATGTGATCATACTCATTTGCTCTTTCGGTATACTGGAAATCAAAGAATCCCACCAAATCATAGCCCTACCTTTCAACAGTCTACTAGCATATGTTACCTTCAACTCGGGTTCACACTGACACGCTTCAAATACCCTTTCAACTTCTCGCAACCAATTGAGAGTTACAGTCGGATCAGTACTTCTAGAGAACTCGGAGGGTTTGCAATCACGAAAATTTTTATAAGTACACCTTTTGGATGGTTGCATGTAAGGTTGTTGGAACATTTGCATTCGGTACGGGTTCATCATCATGGGATTTTGGTAAGTAAAAGTGTTTTGCGGTGGCATATAGTATTGGTTAGGTATTTGATTCTGAAACTGGTTCTGGTGCACATTGGGTATCGTTTGGAATTGCGCGGTTGGGAATCCAGGTGGTGTATCGTCATTTCCAGAATGCCTCGCTAATTCAAGCTCATTAATTTTATCTTCAGCCTCTTTTAGCTTGCTTTCTAACTGGACGATGTAACTACTCTGATCATCATCAGACTCAACACCCTCTTCTGGTGCTCTGAATGTTTCGGGGTTGGATGGGCCAGTTGCGTTTCTATCAGCCATACCTGTGCTACAAAACAACTCACACAAAAGCTTAATGGATAACAGTTAGTTCAATCACAACTAAGACACGTATAACCTATTTTCACTTAGATCCCCACTCCCACAGACATGTTTGACTTTCCACAGGGTTTGGGAACAAAGTACGCGCATGCACTTGCTGCCAAACCATGCTCTGATACCAACTTGAAACACCGGCCATTTTTTTATTTTTTTTTTAAAACACAGCGGAAGACTTATTAACAAACACACTATAGGTCACGACATTACATTAAACCGTGTAATTAAGTTTAAGCTTACACAACGGTGTTACGTTATTACAAAACTTTATTTATACAAAAGTCCACATCAGAGTTGGGTTGTCAAACATGTCTTCTGCAACAGCACCTATCCCGACTAGCAGTACCTAAACCTGCAAGGGAAAAATATGTGGGGGATTAGCGTACCGCTAAGTGAATGGAATCTATCTAACAGATATAGCTTAAGCCACACACAAGCTATCTACTAACAACAACACCTGCTAACTACCATCTAGCATACAATAAGACAATACGAGGATCGGCGGCTTGTACGAGCACATGACTCTCAGCTGATCGGGCCTGAGTCTACCGATAGTTCCTGCTACTCAATTCACAGTATAGTTATCCAGATGTAGGGGGTGCATCATTCACACTATGCTTCACAATCAGTAGCCTATGGACCCAACCTCCCCTAGCACGGTTGACCTCATACGGACTCTAACCTCTCCTAGGCACGGTCTCGAGTCCCAAGTATCCCTAGGCCTGACTGGTGTCATTCACACAATGTACACATAATTCACATACAACATCAGGCAAATGATATTATTCTAACATAGCAATTCCTACACTATGCATGGTAAAAGAGTCAACCACAGTAGCATGATATGCTACTTAAACTCTATCCGTAGATAGACCCACTCACCAATTACTAGCAGCAGCTCAGTTATTATTTCTGAGCTTCCTCCTTGTCATTATCTCCTGAGAACAGCAAAAACCAAGTTATAATAGTGTTCCCATCAAGATTAGACACAATGACAGCGAATTATAGCAAATTAGTAAAAATTTGCGTCCGCTAAAATTTTCATGCTTAACACTTATGCACTTTCAAAATTTACATCACGAACACCAAAATACAAACGGGCAGCATAACGGCTAGAATTCAAAACTTAGTAAAAATTTCACTGTCTAAGACCATCGGTCGATGGTCCCATCCATCGGCCGATCGTCAACACACCATCGGTCGATGGTCTCCCACAATCGGTCGATCGTCAAAATTACATCAGCTGGTGAGAATCTCACACCATCGGTCGATGGTCTTGTCCACCGGCCGATCGACCCTCACCATCGGTCGATGGTCAACGACCATCGGCTGAAGGTAATTCATCAGCTGCAACAGCAGCAAAGTGACGGGTTTCAACCCAAAATCACCAAATCTCAACTTTGGACACGTTTTTGACCTCAAAACTGAACACAACTCGTACACTTGACATTTAAAAACATAAACCCACAACTTTTATGCACAAACAACAACAAATTGAACCAATTTGGACATCAAAACCCACTTTCATAAAACTTGACTAAAACACCCATTTTGACACTGATTTGATCACGAAATTAGATAAACTTTACCTTGTTAGAATCACAACAACATAAGGAACGATTTGACACCAAAATCAAGCTTTAATTTGAGATCAAATGATTTAGGGTTGTTTAAAGGAGGTGAAGTTAGGTGAGAGTGAGTGAGAGGAAGGTTCAGGAGCAATTGAGAGGAAATTAGCTGGTCTCACACTTAATTTGGGGTAAAAACCTCATACCCCACAACACACGGGTATTTATCAGTTATCTGATATCTTTCGCACAAGATTAGGTAACCCAAACGAGGTCCAATTAAAATAAACAAACCTGTTCTGGGACCCTTGTCACAAACTGGTCACAACACAATTATATTAAAACACTAATAAAATAATTAAAATAAAAAAACACTTAAGACTAAGCACAAACCCTAAGGGCAACAATAGTCCACTTACAACTAGCCCGGGTTTCAGTCTGTTACAGTACTAATGGTGGACAATCATTAATACACTTGCGCATCCTATCAAACTCCTTGATACAATGACCATCTCACTTGATGTTAACCGAATGCACATAAACAAACAACCACAAGTACTAAAGTGCCTACAACAATCCCATGGTCCCGTAATCCGACAAGTCATGCATAAAATGTCCATTCAACCTAAGTCTAGGCTACCATCCCAAGGCAACCTAGATCCCTTAGGTCATGGTCTGATACCACTTGAAACAATCCCTAACCGATTTAACAATTAACTTGTAAAATATGACATTTTTTTTTTTGAACATTGGCATTAACCACAACAACACAAGGTTTAGTACATTACTTGTTCAAATGCTACCACAACTTTCAAAATATAACAAGTTAAAAGTTACATCATCAGGTATACAAGACCCATAAGTTTAACTAATTGTTTAATCAAACGACCCCATAGTGAGCATGATCGTCGGGACCATTACCAAAAAGCGCCTTCTAAAATCCAACCTTACCCTTATCCTTCGATGTGCCACAATCTATAAAAAGTAAACAACGAAGGAGTGAGTTACAAAGCTTGGTGAGTGCAATACTTATATGCATACATACATAAACAACTTACTTGCGCAACTTACACAAAACCGCATACAAGATAGTATCACTAATGCACATAACATAACCGAGTACAATCTAGTATGTTAAATTGCATAAACAAGAATATAACACGCTACATTACCAATATACAACAAATGACCACAAAATGGCTAACCATTCCCAGATGTGCTAGTCATCAAATGAATAGCACCAACAACCTAGATTGAATGTGGTCAACTAAAAGTGTGGTCTCATTGGTAACACTTCCCACATCCTCACAAGTGGCCAACAAAGAGTGGACTTCTAAGTAATTACACTCACCACTTTCCCCAAACGCAATGTGGCCAACAAAGAGCGAGTCATACATTAGAGAAATCACTCACCACTATGTACCACGTGGCCAACAAAGAGTAAATCCTTCGCAATCAGATAGTACTCGCCACTAAACCCGCAAGCAAACAATTTATATACACACACATATAAATACTCCACGCACTTTAAATAACTAGATGAGTCAATAACCAAGCTAGGACTTCAAGATTGCTCCAAAAGTAAGTTACGTAGCATAAATCACAACATCAAGCTATAAACATGGTAGCTTGATCCATAAACCCGCAAGTGCTAATTTGACCCAAATTGCACCCAAAACACAACTAGGTCAAACAAGACCCAAATTCCCCAAATCACTAAAAGCTAGTGATTTGGTTCCAAACTCAACAAAGTACAACCCATGGTTAAGTGCTAGGAGCACTCCATGACCCAATTCAACCAAATGACTCATTTTGACCAAAATTGGGTTTACACCCAAAATCAACTATCAAAGACACTCATTTCGGTTCCATTCACCAACAAAATCACTAATACTAGTGATTATGCCCAAATTGCAAGTCTATACATGACCAAAATGTTTTCCAACCCAAAACTCACCAACAAGGGTCAACAATGCCCACAACTAGCTTCAAACACCCATTTATGAGCTAGATGGGTTTTATCAAGAACATGCAAGTTCAAACCCTAACATCAAATTGAAAGAAAATCAGAATTAGGACTTACCACTAGTATCACAAGATAGCTAGAAACAAGATGAACACGGTTAACTCTTGCACTTTGGTGAGATTCAACCTCCTTCTTCCCTAAATCAAGTTTTCTCTCTCAAGAAATGGGTTTCTCACTCTAGAATGTTTGAGAGGGTTTGGTTGAGTTAAAAATGCAATTGAAGTGGAACTAAAACTGATCCACCAGCTATATGGTCGTTCATATGTGAAAAGACCAATTTGCCCCCACTTAAACCCTTTTAAAACTAAATTTCACAATTTTACCCCACAGAGAGGCGCGTCGTGGCTCACAGTACATTTCGACACGAGTAGGTTCCATAAAAAAAATCCTTCAGCTCAAAACAAGAGGCGCGGCACGGCCGTAAATACCCGGGGCGCGGCTCTAAGCGTATTTTGACATCAGAAGCTTTTCAACAAACTCACCATCAGATATGGTGTATAGGCGCGGCGCAGCCAGAACCCCCGCGGCGCGGCTCCCCCTGATATTGAATTTTGGGGTTTTACAGATGGATTCGAGGTCGACTTCGGTTTGTCATCCTCCACATTGATCGGCTCATTGGATAATACATTTTGATCAACTGGTGTCATTCTCTTGTTGCTCATAATACCTACAAAATATAGAATTTTAATAGTCTTTTAAGAAAACGCCATGCTCTTCTAGAGAGAATGGTCTCCCATTTTGTTCCTTGAGTGCCTTTCGTGAATATGACATGATATCCACTTTCGAAGCTCTATTTGTCCAATGTTTTGCAGGCTTGAAATGAATTGCTATAAATAACTTTATATCTTTTGACATTTTGCTCCATTTTTCGCTTAAGTGATCTATTCGTTCGAGGTTCATTCATGAGTGAATTGTATTGTTTCGGATGTTTCCCCAAAAATATACTATCGAACTTTTGAGCTTTTCAACATCCACATTTTCAGAAACCCGGACCCAACAATCGGCCAAAATCTGACTTTCCTGGTCGCTCCACCTTTCCTTGACCCGATTTAATTTTTGAACTTTCAAGTCAGATGGTCTGGTTACTACTTGGGTTTCTGATAACTCCCAAATTATACAGATTTTTCATAACATATTAAGGATTTATCTTGGTATTTTAAAGACAAATTGAATACTTAAACAAATAAAAATGGGTAAAAGGTATTTTTAATGTTTTATTTGAGATATCTATTAAACAGGATCAAATACAGATAAAAGTTGCAGAAATAAGAGGAAGCGCCGGCTAGGAAGCATGGATGCCGCCGGCTTGGTGAAGAATTCCAGAATACTCTAGAACAATCCAGAAAAAATGATATGGCCAAAACAGACGATTTTTATTCGTGCGGTGTCGTCGGGCCGCAGCGCACCAGGATCAGCCACCCAAGGGGGAAGGTACTGTTTTAAATTTATATTTAGCGGGGCCTAAATCGTACTACTCCTTAGTATGAGTAAGGGAAGTATGACCTAGAGTCGTATTTTTGAGATATCAGTAGAATCGAACCTATATTTAAGCCTAAGATAGTTAGGAGGGAGTAGTGGTTACTTACTTTTGGGATTTTCGAATTTATAAGACAGATAAAGTAAATGCGATAAAATTCGTAATTCAGATAAGGTTAAAGTGAGTGCATACTATGACTTCATCAGTTATTTTGCTGAGATTATGGAATGCTGGCTCATAAATAGGCAGTGGCCTTGTATTCATTACACTGGTCCTAAACGCCCCTGTCACAAGACATGTCACTGGGTACTTCATTAGGCTTGAAGATTCTGAATAGACAGCAACGTCCCTTACCCCCGATGCCCGTGCAGTCTGACTACAGGCATACACGTTTAGATGGCTCATCCAATTGAGCGACTCTGTTGGGTGACGTATTAACATTCCACAATGGTCTAAACTTTCTTAAGTATAATAGAATACATGGTTTACCATGTCTGAGAGACGTGATGTTTTTAATGCTTTCGTTAATGATTGGTTTTAAAAGATAATTAGACCCTTAAAAAGAGTTCAACCATAAAGAACACCATGGCCAAGTCAAGCTGACTTCCATGAACATTTTCGGTTATCCTAACGGTCTAATCCTTTATGTGTCTAAACAAACAGTTCCTTAATTAACTAAGAATCCCTCAAGCGGGGTGCAATGCTTGAGACCGCGTTATGGTACAGTGTACTAATCAACACTGACCGGTTTCCATGGCCTTACTTAGCAGAGGTACAGCTTACAATAACTGGTGTGCTTCAGTATACACGTACGAAGTTTATATGTTTGGTGACTACACTAGCATGGTCTGGGACCAACAATGTACTAAAGGTCTAGTCAGATGTTTCACTACGAAAGAGTCCTCGATCGGAATCCAAAGCTTGATAGACTTACTACAACCGGTGTGCCTCAGTCGATCTTACGTTGTATCCGATAGACTTCTCTTACCAAGGGGTGACACAGATAGTGTACTCTGAATCGGGGTTCGCGACTTCCCAATAACAGAGCCAATAACTACGTTCTATTAGTTGGAAAAGTGATTGAGTTTAAAGCATAATCGGAAAGCATTTCAACAGCATACACATACCATAATATTATTTTGGCATTATAACTGCTTACATCATAGCATACACAAAAAATAACTACTCGCTAATCATGGCAACAATATCACATAACATAATGATAGAATACATTATATAAAGATAAGGGATAGAAGTACCAGTAGATTAAACGAGTTCCGAATACAAAAGTGACAACTTCAAGACTCCAGACCGCTCCTAATACAATCTTCGGCGTTCTTCTCCTGGTACTAGGTTTCCCGTACGGAGTCGAAGGCCTTGAGAGTATGACTAATATTGTACAAGGGAGAGAAAGAAGTGAATTGAAGTGTGTGTTGGAATGAATGACAAAGACCCTTTAAATAAACAAGATTTTTGCCTGCAAACGGCTGGCAGGCCGTTTGGCAGGCCATTTGGCAGGCCGTTTTTGGAGGCCGTTTGCTAAGGCAAGCCGTTTATCGAGCCCGTTTGATCTGACCGTTTGGCAGGCCATTTGCCATACTGGCAGGCCGTTTGGCAAGCTGTATGGCAGGCCATTTACTGGCCTGGTCAGCCTGACTTTCCTGGATCATAACTTGATTTTTCTTGTCTTTCACCGTTTTCGCTCTAGAATCTTCGTTTTAGCTCCGATTCTCTTGATTCTTTTTGCACCGTCTTCGTAATTACTTGTTCTTCATTTCTAATAGACGAAGTGGGTATTTTTCCGACAAAGTTTGAATCTTTCTTGTTTTTGGGCCTTAATACCGGGGTGAAAACGTGACTTTTTAGCCGATATCAAATATCCCACACTTAGACTTTGCTTGTCCTCAAGCAAACTCTCATTTCCTTAAGAATCTTTTCGGAGTTTCTTTTCTAATAGCCTAAGCCGTTTGCTTTTATTATAAGAGAAAAAAAGATAAGGTGAGTCATCTATGTTATGATTGAAATTATCTCTGCAAGCATGCGAGGAGGTTACATGACATAGGCTAGCTTTCACGGGTCACCCAATCACTCAAGTGTTTAGGGTTCCCTATAGATCTAAGAAATGAATACACTCATAGCCAGTCATGCTGCACCCATCGTCATAGGCTTGATAAAGACTCAAATCCTTGCTGCTAATGCGAGAACGATAGTAATCTCAGCTTGTAGGTCATTTGTCAATAATGGATAAGGAATTTTGGAGTGGTAGTGAAGTTGTTTTTGAGGGGTGAGATAAAAGGGTAATGTAGTCTTTAGACTTTTATTCGGAGTGCTGAAGTATTTTGAGAAGCACTTTTGAACTTTTCTTCATTTGATAATCATTTTTCGGTCAAGTTCTCTTCAGCATTTCTCTTATTAAGTTTTGCTCCTTTTCAGAACTTTGAATATATATATATATATATATATATATATATATATATATATATATATATATATATATATTTAGAGACTTCATCTCGAGAAACTTTTTGCCGGTAAACTTTTTCAAGACCTTTGCCATGATACTTAAGAGGTTTATAACATCGGGTTTTCGGAAGGAATCTTGTTTTCTGGATTTTTCGAGTAATAGTAAAGATGATGTGGGTGTAGTGGTGGAGTAGAAGTAGTGGAGGTGCGAAAGGCTTATTTTTGACAAATGGATAGCTCTTTTGATTACAACCGAATCATGTTTCGCTGCTTGGAGATGTAGATCTAAAGCAAGTTCTGATTCTGAGCACAGTCATCGACACTCTTAACGGAAAATAGTGAAGCATTAAAGATGAATGCTGGTCTTATTTGGGGTGCCTCACCATAATCAATTTAGGTCGATAATACCTTAATCATGCAATGCTCTATTAGAGATTTGGTTCAACCTAACAAGATTTCCACCCTACTTAAGCCTTATTTTTATTGACAAATGTTTTAGGTTTTCAAAAAGACTTTTTCGAAAAGGCTTTCTTTTGCAAAAAATTTGAAATTTGGCTTAAGGACTTGGAATCTTCGTAATGGGTTATTTTAATATAGTATAAAAAGATTATACCAACATCCCACACTTAGACGAACATTGTCCTCAATGTTTCTAGTGTATCCCACACTTAGGAGTTTTAATTGAAGATTTGGGAATATTTGTCTAGTGTTTCAATTGGGTGTTATCCCAAACTTAGTGATAAGCTAGGATGTGACATAGTTTGAATCTTGAGCTAGTAGCGAAAAGAAAGAAATACCCCTAGCAGATGCAGCTGGCTTCCAATTCTTGCGTCTTTTATCGGCTCATTTGTCATCCTTTATTCTTCTACTCTACTTTATTACACGGGTTGCCTCCCGAGAAGCGCTTTTGTTTAAGGTCGTTGGCTCGACCGTAGTGATGCTTTAAAAAGCAAACATTCCTCTCTGATGGTTGTGATCTTAGTCTTCGTGAGGGAATGTGAGTCTTGGCGGGTAAATCCCGAAAAAGTGCCGGACCAATAGTGGTAGAAGATCCGGTACTTCTCTTGAAGATCTTCTGAAAGATAAGTAGTGCGCAGTTTCGGCTCTTGATAAGTCTTGAAGTCCGATGAGAATGTGATCTACGGCTCTACTGGTTGACCCATAAATGTCAATCATAGAGGCGGTGCTGGTGGTGATTGTTTCTCTGATGGGATGCTCATTTCGAAGGTCTTCAAACAATGTTAGAAACTATATCTTTAGAATCTCGAAGTCTTCGAAATGGTGATCTCCACAGTAAGAGTCTGTAGCTTTGCACAGATTTGTTAAAAGACGAAGCTGAAAAGAAGTGAACAGCAATCCTGATCCGAGCATTAATGTCACCGTCTTTGAGTATATCTCCTAACATCCAGCTTTAAATGTGAAACTAGGATTTGTGGATTCGTTGAAGATATGTGATATCTGCTTTGTAACATAGGTGGCAATGTTGACTCGATCTAGTTCAAGATGATAGAAGCATCTCTTAACTCTTTGATAATCAGATCAGCATGGTGATCAATTGTTGCGTAAATCACTAGTCTGTCAGGTGTGCTTTCAAAATTATCTCTTTCCAAGAGAGCGAAAAGGCTGTGAATATCCTCGATCATTTGCAAATCTGAGTGATAAGTCGAGCGTCCGGTGGAAAGATCCATATGCTTCCGGATGAGAGTCAGTAGTGCTCGTTGGTTTCGTGAGAAAGGAAGTGCAGATCCGGCTAAGGCGTTATAAATCTTAGAGTAAATGATCTTCTGATCTCGACAGAATCTTGTTTCAAGAATAGTGCGAACCACTGAATTGTGCTCTCGTTGCCTTTTTTCTTGGTAGATATGATCGTGAAGAGAATTGATAAAGTCTTGAATGCGTTCTTCTAGGATTTCAACATCATTGTCTTCTCTTCGGAGATAGAGGTTGTTGATAGTGCTCCAAATGAACATATATTTAGGCACAATATCCTTCCAATATGTAAAATTTTCAGTTGCAATTGTTCTATTTTCATGTAATAATCGTTTATATTAAATAAGTGCGAAGACAAAAGAAGAAAACGACGATTAGAAGACGCAAATGACCAAAAACCTAAAATGTACAAGTTACAATTCAAGTGGTTCAATTTATTGATGAGAAACGTCTAAAAATTACAAGAGTACAAGTCGCGAAAAACAAAGTACAAGATATCTAAGCGTACGAAAGGACGTTCGAAATCCGGAACTGAGACATGAACTGAGCATCAACGCGCGAGTCAACGGAGCTAAAAGTACAAGTCAACTATGCACAAGAATATAATATAATATATAAATAATTATATACATTATATATGAATTATATATATTTATTAATTATGTCGACAAGCAAATGGCCAAAAAGTGGTGAGCTGGAATCCGAAGCTCCGCACTCGCGGAGCTGTAAGGCACAAAAGTACCGCATTCACGAAGCAGCTAAAGTCAGAAATCTCCTATAAAAGGCACGAAGTCTGCCGAATCCATTGCACCCCATATAAATTCAATCTCTCTATTTCTATAATATATATTGTATATTTATAATATATATTTATAATATATATTAGTTTAGTTTTATATTTGTTAGTTTGGGTAATGTAAAAGTTATTTTACGGGTTTTAAAGTAGGAACTCTGTCCGTGTAACGCTACGCGATTAATAATCATTGTAAGTTAAATTCTCCTTTTTCAATTATGTATCGTACTTAAGTTATTATTATTCTTATTTGAGCCGAAGTAATCGTGATGTTGGGCTAAATATTAAGACAGGGTTATTGAGCTTTGTACCATAATTGGGGTTTGGACAAAATATTGACACTTACGGAAATTAGACTATGGGCTATTAATGGGCTTTATATTAACTAAACGATACCTCGTTAATTTAATATAAAGGTTACAATTTGACGTATCTATATATAACCACATACGCATAATCGGGTACGGTGGGCAGGATATTTATAAATACGAATTATTGTTCATTTGACCGGACACGGGGATGGATTAATAGTCACTGGACTCATTAAAACAGGGGTGGATTACATTCAAGGGTAATTGGTGTAATTGTTAACAAAGTATTAAAATCTTGGATTACACGCAGTCGATAACCTGGTATATTCATTAAACAAAGTATTAAGAGCTTGTTACAGTTCGAATCCCCAATTAGTTGGAATATTTGACTTCGGGTATAAGGTTAATTTGACGAAGACTCTCGCACTTTATAATTATGACCGATGGACTATTATGGACAAAACTAGATGGATATATCGAATAATTCAGGACAAAGGACAATTAACCCATGGTAATAAATTAAAATCAACACGTCGAACATCATGATTACGGAAGTTTAAATAAGCATAATTCCTTTATTTTATATCTCATCGCACTTTTAATTATCGTACTTTTAATTATCGCAATTTTATTTACCGGCATTTTATTTATCGCACTTTAATTATCGTCATTTACTTTACGCTTTAAATTAAGTTATATTTATTTTTAATATTTTGCATTAGGTTTTAATTGTGACTTAAGTTTTAAAATCGACAAACCGGTCATTAAACGGTAAAACCCCCCTTTTTATAATAATAATAATAATTGTAATATATATATATATATATATATATATATATATATATATATATATATATATATATTGTACAAATATAGTTATATAAAAATATAGTTATATAAAAATATAGTGTAAAATAAGCCGTCTTCCTATGGAACGAACCGGACTTACTAAAAACTATGCTACTCTATGATTAGGTACACTGCCTATTGTGTTGTAGCAAGGTTTAGGTATATCCCATCTGTAAATAAATAATTAAAACTTTGTGTAACTTGTATTATATTTCGTCGTATTTCGTAATAAAAATAATAGTATTTCATACCCCTCCGCTCACACATCAAGTTTTTGGCGCCGCTGCCTAGGACGCTAAAACGCTATATTTTTAATTTTTATTAATAATATAATTATATATAAAAAAATTATATTTCTAAGATTTGTCTATAAAAAGTATTTTTATTTTTTTAAAAAAATATAAGTTTATTTTTATTATATATATATATATATATATATATATATATATATATATATATATATATATATATATATTTAAGTCGGAAAAAAAACGTGTTTGAACCTGCAACCAAATCTGAAACTGCATATCTCCGCGATCTTGGAGCACCACTCACAGAAACCCTCGCAATCGCGGAGGTTGTCTGACAGGTCAACCCCATCATTAAATGCGAAATTAGGGTAAAAATTTATTTATTATTTATTATTTATGGTTTAATTATTATATAGTTTTACTATAATTTGTATTTTTAGTTTTAGTTATTATTATTTACATATTTATATTAATCCTTTTATATAAATAATATAAAAATAATATTTTTATAAAATTTGTATTTTTATCATTTTAGTTATAATTTATATTTTTATCGTTTATTTCGTAATATTTGTCGTTCGTAATTAGTTTTAAGTTAGTTTTTGCCGTAGTTATTTTTATATTTCTAGATTTTTAGGATATGCCGTAAAATCCCTTAAGTACTTTTCTTTAGATTAAGATTCAGGTGCTTTAGAATTTTGCGACACCGTTTTTAATAGATTTTAGTGCCTATTTAAGTAACAGTCATTTTGGATTTAGAATTCCTTTAAGCTTTAATACCTTTAGATGTAAGTTTTAATATTTAGTTTTTTGACGTTTGTTTTTCGACCTCTTGTTTTTCGACGCGTTTCTTTTTCTTTTTCATTTCTACGCTCTAGTTTTTAGGACATAGAATTTTCAAAGTTTTCGTTAAATTTCGACGAAAAAATTATTGTAAGCGATTAAATCAATAGACAACCAAAATTTTCTGCTTCGTAGTAATAGTTGGATTTGTTAGTGGCTGAGTTGTGGATTTTCCGATTTAAAGGATCCTGGCTCCCTGTTGTATCTTTTGCCTATTCGAAACGTGGGCAAAAGCAGAAAAGTCTATTAATTTGATAACTTATATGATTTTTAGTTTTATAACTAATAGGATAATTAGTGAATGCAACACATTGTAGCTAAAATTTGGCCATCGCAATAAAATGGAAAATTTTGAAAACAAGGCTATGGAAACTCTTTTTGAAATCCAAAATCAATTAAATCAATACTCTCAAACGAGTGTTGATGAAAATTTGTTCGGTCAACCTTGGATCACGAATGACGAAACAATAACTGGTTGTGAAATCTGTGGAAATTATCACTCAACATGGGAATGTTATTATTACATTTCTATAGAAAATTATGCACCCATGGAACCTAAATGGAATGATTATGAGGAATACAATTCAAATTGGGATTATTCCCAAGAATATATCCAAACTCAACAACCAGAGGATGAGGAAAATTATGTGTCTGAAAATTTTTTAGATTATATAAAAATCAAACTCGAAGAATTTGATGCTCAAAATGAACAAATGAGAGAGTTTGCAAATAGGCAAGCTGAAACTCCATCAGACTACACACCTGTTGATCTGAGGAGTATTGTGCAAGAAAATCTCACATCATCGAATTTTGATGAATTCGAGAGCTCCGAAATCACCAATTATCCCGATGATACTTTTTATTCAGTCTTACCAATTTCACAACATATCGACACATTAGCCTCTACCGACGAAATCATCGATCCATCAATGGATAAAGAAGAAGTAAGGGTGATAAATTGGTGCTCTTGGAAAAACGATAACGTTAAAATTTTTACCCTCGAGACCAAAGTGGTGGGACCGATAAGAACCATTAAAGAAGAAGATTTTGCTTCGATCCCGAAATTCACCACCCCACAACCTTCAAACCCGATATTCTCAATAGACGAGTCATCTACCGAAGATGAACTACGAGCTGCAATAGATATTGACACCTCGAATTTTACCCAATTGGGTAATTGGGGTGAAAACTTTGATCCCGAGAATGAACAGAAGGAAATGTTAGGAATTGTCCACCCTAAAGAAATATGTATGTCAGTGTATAACGATCCATTTGACCAAGAACCAGAAAAGAGACATAATCCATTTACTAAAAGCTACACTTAAAAAGGAATTAATTAGTGACGATCGGGTGGGTCTAAACTTTAAACCCATTGATATATTATACACCACCCGAGATGTAAATAACTGGCTCACTATTTTAATTCGTGAAACTTATTCTACCGACTTCACATGTCGTCAGCTAAGTGTGGGGAAGTCTAACCCCATTTAACGTTAAATTAGGGGTCCAGGTTAGTGCATAACTCGTTAATAAAAATGCATGATAAATTAGGGTAAAATACGCATTTTCAAAAATTAGCAAACAGTTCAGAAAAGCAACCATTTTTGAAGAAAAACATGTGTGATAAAACAACAAAAGGAATGAACGATGAGGCGCGCCATCTATCATTCGACGAGCTTAGCAATTACAAACTGAGTATTTTTAATCACTTTTCTACATTAATCACCCTCATGAATTTATAATTATAGTCTGATTTCATGCAAATGAGGGCATTGCATGATCTTAAGTGTGGGTAAGGGTTATAAATTCTCTCGGGTTTGCACTTGGTTTATTTGCCAAATTTTGTGAAAATTTGAAAAATTTTCAACTAAATGAATTCAAAATCATGTTTATACATATTTATGAACGATGAAAACTAGGTGTTAATACCGAAATTATCGTTACCTCAGAAAGGACATAAATTGAGAAACAACCTAAAATGCTTGAATTCATTTAAAATGGAAAAGAGGAGAATAAAAAGGCAAAGAAAGAAATAAATAAAAGCCAAGTGTGGGGAGAATATACCAAGTTATTCAATTAAAAACTATCACATGTTTCTGTAAAGTTATTGCAGGTGTTTTTGTTTTGGACTAAATTAACTGTTTTACCCGGTAAATTGTAATAAAGATGAAAGAAAGATGGATCTACACGAAGAATCAATTCCATCATTAAAAGGAAGTAAAGTCTTCCGAAAAAGACACGTGCTTCTTGATTTAGGTCAGGAAGTTGTCATCCAGACCAGCTGTAGGTTGACGAAAATTCTAGAAAAGTCATCTCTAAAATCAACAGGAAATCCACGGACCTCAGCATCAAATAGGGTCGCCAAGTGGTCAGACTTATCCTAACCAGGAGAGGATATGTCTCGTACAATGGGGGCACCATGCAAATTAGCTTATAAGACTAATGAATCAGATCCCCAGAAAGGATAATCTCCCTAAAAGATCAAAAATCGGCATTTAAGACTGATATTACTCAATCCTTGAGATTGACTTTAAAGATTGAGAATTACGAACTCATGGAATTCGATGATATCTAAACTCGAACTTGAACGAGAAAATGTTTTGATCAAATTAAAACCGATTTGTTTTCTGAAAACCTATTTTCAATGCGTTCATTACCATTGAATGTAAAATCCTGAGAATTCATCAGAATTCATTAGGTCACCTGAACCAAATCGGGTGTCAACCGTAAGAACGGTGGTTGCATAGCATGGTCGAAGACAGGACCTTGTGCCAGAACGAAAAATTATAGGGTGATCTTTACTGTTGCTCTTACAAATGATAGTAATTGCATCCGACACGTTTTTGACCATAATCAAAAGCATGTCATTAGACATTGCCTTAACAGTTGCTTGTTCATCGCTTTCCTTTACAATCGGATGGTAGTTTACCGAAAGGTAATATACGGAGCAAGTATACTGGACGTGTTGCTTTCCTAATACAAGGTTAGCAAGTGGGTGACACAAAACCGTAAGTTTTGAGCTAAAATTTTAAATATGAAACCCACGCAACCCACAAAATATTTTGCAAACACCGGTGAAGGGTTATTCCGGAAAACTTATCTAGGGTAAAAGCTAGAATGAATTTTCAAAAGATCAAATCTTTTCATAAAGATCCAATTTCCTTAAAGGATCTAAATTTTCATAGTCATGTGGGACTTTAAACCACATTGTTACTATCATTGTTTATACCGCCGTATCAAAATCACTGATGTATAAAGTGTGAGAATAAAATAAGTGATTCGAGTAAAGTGTGATTTAATTTCAAGTTCTGTATTGCTTGAGGACAAGCAACGCTCAAGTGTGGGGATATTTGATAGTGCTCCAAATGAACATATATTTAGGCACAATATCCTTCCAATATGTAAAGTTTTCAGTTGCAATTGTTCTATTTTCATGTAATAATCGTTTATATTAAATAAGTGCGAAGACAAACGAAGAAAACGACGATTAGAAGACGCAAATGACCAAAAAGCTAAAACGTACAAGTTACAATTCAAGTGGTTCAATTTATTGATGAGAAACGTCTAAAAATTACAAGAGTACAAGTCGCGAAACGCAAAGTACAAGATATCTAAGAGTACGAAAGGATATTCGAAAATCCGGAACCGAGACATGAACTGAGCATCAACGCGCGAGTCAACAGAGCTAAAAGTACAAGTCAACTACGCACAAGAATATAATATAATATATAAATAATTATATAAATTATATATATTTATTAATTATGTCGACAAGCAAATGGCCAAAAAGTGGTGAGCTGGAATCCGAAGCTCCGCACTCGAGGAGCTGTAAGGCACAAAAGTACCGCACTCGCGGAGCAGCCAAAGTCAGAAATCTCTTATTAAAGGCACGAAGTCTGCCGAATCCATTGCACCCCATATCAATTCAATCTCTCTATTTCTATAATATATATTATATATTTATAATATATATTTATAATATATATTTATAATATATATTTATAATATATATTAGTTTAGTTTTATATTAGTTAGTTTGGGTAATGTAAAAGTTATTTTACGGGTTTTAAAGTCGTAACTCTGTCCGTGTAACGCTACGCGATTAATAATTATTGTAAGTTAAATTCTCCTTTTTCAATTATGTATCGTACTTAAGTTATTATTATGCTTATTTGAGCCGAAGTAATCGTGATGTTGGGCTAAATATTAAGACGGGGTTATTGGGCTTTGTACCATAATTGGGGTTTGGACAAAAGATCGACACTTGTGGAAATTAGACTATGGGCTATTAATGGGCTTTATATTAACTAAACGATACCTCGTTAATATAATATAAAGGTTAAAATTTGACGTATCTATATATAACCACATGCGCTTAATCGGGTACGGTGGGCGGGATATTTATAAATACGAATTATTGTTCATTTGACCGGACACCGGGATGGATTAATAGTCACTGGACTCATTAAAACAGGGGTGGATTACATTCAAGGGTAATTGATGTAATTGTTAACAAAGTATTAAAACCTTGGATTATACGCAGTCGATAACCTGGTGTATTCATTAAACAAAGTATTAAGACCTTGTTACAGTTCGAATCCCCAATTAGTTGGAATATTTGACTTCGGGTATAAGGTTAATTTGACGAAGACTCTCGCACTTTATAATTATGACCGATGGACTATTATGGACAAAACCAGATGGACATATCGAATAATTCAGGACAAAGGACAATTAACCCATGGTAATAAATTAAAATCAACACGTCGAACATCATGATTACGGAAGTTTAAATAAGCATAATTCCTTTATTTTATATCTCATCGTACTTTTAATTATCGTACTTTTAATTATCGCAATTTTATTTACCGTCATTTTTTTATCGCACTTTAAATTATCGCACTTTAATTATCGTCATTTACTTTACGCTTTAAAATCGACAAACCGGTCATTAAACGGTAAAACCTCACTTTTTATAATAATAATAATTGTAATATATATATATATATATATATATATATATATATATATATATATATATATATATATATATATATATATATATATATATATATATATATATATATACTTATATAAAAATATAGTGTAAAATATGTCGTCTTCCTGTGGAACGAACCAGACTTACAAAAAACTATACTACTCTATGATTAGGTACACTGCATATTGTGTTGTAGCAAGGTTTAGGTATATCCCATCTGTAAATAAATAATTAAAACTTGTGTAACTTGTATTATATTTCGTCGTATTTCGTAATAAAAATAATAATATTTCGTATACACCTCGCAAAACATCAGTTGTGTTCTTCTCGGATAGCCATAATTCGTTCTGTTAAGCGTAGTGAAAAATCAATGGTTGATTTATGGATGGCTTCGAGAATATCTTCAAATTCATCGGTATCATTGATGGAGGTTATCTTTTCTGTGTGTGTAGATATAACCGGAATCCGATCTGAAGAAGAGTCCGGTTCCCCTTGATCTGGTTCGGTTGGAGAGTGTGAGTTATTCAGAATGTCTTCATGTTGCTCTACCTCGTCATCATCGGTGTATTGTTCTTCTGAGGATGCGTCTGAAGAACAAGTTTCTTCAGTATTCTGATTCTCTAGTTTGATACTTGCATGATCAATTTCTATATCCTTAACCTCAACCTTGTAGGTCTTCTTCTTGAAGCGAATGATTAAACTGTGATCTTCCGTCTCAAGCCTCATTATTTCTTCATGACGCTCAATGCTTAGAGCGGGTATTGTTGCAGTTTCGTTTACGTCTTCCATATCCTCTTCCTCTTCAGATTCCTCCTCTTCCTCTATTTCTTCGCTGGGATCCTCTTCTTCCATTTCTGGGTCGTCTACAGGCTGTGATTCGACACCCATCTCGATATCATCGGCTGGTGGTGAAGACTCATCATCGGAAGTGATCCGTCTGGTGGAAATAAGAAACATCTCTGCCTGTCCAGAAAGATCGGTTGGTCGGTCAATTTTGAAGGTAACGCTCTCCCCATGTGATCGTAAGATCAAGGTTTGATTGTACACATCAATGACAGTCCTAGCCGTATTCATGAAAAGTCTTCCTAACACTACTAGTGTGTGTAGGTCTTCCTTAATATCCATTACTACGAAATCCGTAGGGTACAAGAATTTATCGACTTTCACCAAGACGTTCTCAACTATGCCCTTAGGATATCGAATTGTATGATCGGCAAGTTGGATTGTCATTTTAGTTGGTGACAAGTCTCCTAACTCTAATCTCTTGTAGAGAGAGTAGGGGATTAGGTTGATACTTGCTCCTAAATCATCTAACGAGTGAATGGTTCCAGATTGGTAGATTAAACACGGGAAAACGAATCGGTCCGTATCTCCTAGCTTCGGTGGTAGAGAGTTTCTGAGTAATGCAGAGCATTCTTCACTCATTGGAATTTTGTTAGAGTCTGGTATCCTCTCCTTTGTAGAGAGAAGCCTTCGGATATATCTCTTCTGGTTGGGAACTTTGGACATAGTCTCCAAGAATCACGGTGGTTCTTCTTGTAGCCTTCCAGGATAGGGTACACGAACTGGAGTTTCTGGGGTCAGCTTCTGAGTATATGTTGATTTGTTCTTGAGCCTGGCTGACCTTCTCCATGATTCTTCCTCTGAGATTATGGAATCCATTTGTTTTGCTTCTTCTATGTGGAGATTTTGGATAGTATTACTTGGCAATCTTCTCTGCGGTCGGGTTTCAAGGCGTTGTGATAACTGTCCCAGCTGCGTTTCCAGACTTTTGAGCAGATCCAATTGGTTTCTCATTAGTATATCCATATGATCTTGCCTGGCTACAGTTCTCTGATTTAGCTGTTGTTGTCCTTGAATGAACTGAGTCAAGTGATCATCAGCTCCGAGAGTGGGGTTAGTTGCTTTTGTACTCTGGGTGGTATGGGAATTTTCCTCAGCTGGGGTACCAGTGAGTGGAAGTGGTTGATCGTAGGTCAATTGAGATTGTTGGGCTGGATAAGGTGGATAGCAATAGCGAAAAGGTTGATTGCATCGCTGAAATTGATTAACCCTAGGTTGTTGATTGAATCCGGGATTTGGTGGACGAGCTGGGTATTGGACGTAACAGACCGAACCGTCAGGGTTTTCGTACTCAACTTGATATTCTTCAGTGGGTTGCGAGTTGGTAAATTAACACAAGCCTGAGCTTGGTGGACCTGCTACGGCTGCGTCTTCAATTCTCCGAGTTATTTAGCGAGAGATTCCATCTTATCCGCGAGGGATTTGATGGCCTCCATTTGATTGTTGAGTACAGAGATTGGGGCAGATGATGAAGTTGTTTCACCACTGTTCCAGTCATGATGATGCATTGTCATGTTCTCGAGCAACTCCCATGCTTCATCTGCGGTTTGGTTCATCAGATTCCCTTGAGCTGCTGCATCGATCGTCGTCCTATGATTTACCGTAAGACCATTGTAGAAGGTACAGCTTTGGGCTGACCGTTCTAGCTGGTGATTAGGGCATTTCTTCAGCAGGGTTTTGAATCGCTCCCATGCAGTGTAAAGAGATTCATCATAACTTTGTTTGAAGTTAATGATGTCATTCTTTAACTTGGTTTGTTTAGAAGGAGGGAAATATTTGGTTAGGAATTTTGTAGCCATCTTCGTCCATGACATGATGGAATCTTTTTCCAGTCCTTCGAACCAGGTTTGAGCATGATGAGTGACAGAATAGGGAAACAAGTATAGCCGGACTATATCTTGTCCTATCCTTGGTTGTTTGTAGGAGTTCGAAAGAGATATGAATTTATCAAGGTGAGAATTAGGATCGTCATTCGGTAATCCTTGAAACTGACAGCTATTCTGAATGAGCTGGATGATGTGATGTTTTAACTCGAACGAGTGTCCTTGAATATCTGGAAATCTGATCGGTCCTCCTCGACCTTCAATCGAGGGTTTGGTATTTTTTGCTAAAGTAACGCGTAGTGCCATTTGATTTCTGATTCGTGCTTCGTTGCGTGCTTTAGAGATTATGCTTCTGGATCAGGTACGAATAACAATGGCCCTGGTCTAGATTGGGTTTGGGTCATACACTGGGTATGCCTTTTTGTTTTTAATTTTTAGCAAATAAACTAAATTTCTAAAGTAATCTAAGGTAAGCTAAACTATTCTAAGGTAGTCTAATTCTAAGGTAATCTAATTTAATCTAATTTAATCTAAGGTAGTCTAAAGTAATCTAATTTAAGGTAATCTAATTTTAATTAACTAACTATCCTTATGGTTGAATATGTTTTTGGTTCTGGCTACTGATTCCCTGGTATTTCGGTAACAGAGCTCCGCACGAACTATTCAACAAACCAAGTGGCCAGGACAACTACGGAGAGGCAGGATCCTTTTGGTCCCAATATAATAGGCGACTGTTCGGAAAATCCAACAACCAAGTCCGTGTATAATTGTCTTTCTTAGACACCACTAAATGCTTGTGAATAAGTTTGATAGAGATCTGTATTGCCTGATACCAGTTCCCCGGAAGCGGCGCCAAAAACTAATACTCCCCCGTGATATGGCCGAAACGGAGGGTTTTTATTCGTGTGGTGTCGTCGGGCCGCAGCGCGCCAGGATCAGCCACCCAGGGGGGAAGGTACTGTTTTAAATTTATATTTAGCAGGGCCTAAATCGTACTACTCCTTAGTATGAGTAAGGAAAGTATGACCTAGAGTCGTATTTTTAAGATATCAGTAGAATCGAACCTATATTTAAGCCTAAGATAGTTAGGAGGGAGTAGTGGTTACTTAATTTTGGGATTTTCTAATTTTTAAGATAGATAAAGTAAATGCGATAAAATTCGTAATTCAGATAAGGTTAAAGTGAGTGCATACTATGACTTCATCAGTTATTCTGCCGAGATTATGGAATACTGGCTCATGAATAGGCAGGGGCCTTGTATTCATTACACTGGACCTAAACGCCCCTGTCATAAGACATGTCACTGGGTACTGTGTTAGGCTGGAAGATTCTGAATAGACAACAACGTCCCTTACCCCGGACGCCCGTGCAGTCTGACTACAGGCATACACGTTCAGACGGCTCATCCAATTGAGTGACTCGGTTGGGTGACGTATTAACATTCCACAATGGTCTAAACTTTCTTAAGTATAATAGAATACATGGTTTACCATATCCGAGAGACATGATGTGTTTCAATGCTTTCGTTGATAATTGGTTTTAAAAGATAGTTAGGCCCTTAAAAAGAGTTCAACCATAAAGAACACCATGGCCAAGTCAAGCTGACTTCCATGAACATGTTCGGTTATCCTAAGGGTATAATCCTTTATGTGTCTAAACAAAAAGTTCCTTAATTAACTAAGAATCCCTCAAGCGGGGTGCAATGCTTGAGACTGCGTTATGGTGCAGTGTACTAATCAACACTGATCGGGTTTCATGGCCTTACTTAGCAGAGGTACAGCTTACAACAACTGCTGTGCTTCAGCATGCACGTACGAAGTTTATATGCTTGGTGACTACACTAGCATGGTCTGGGACCAACAATGTACTAAGGGTCTAGTCAGATGTTTCACTACGAAAGAGTCCTCGGTCGGAATCCAAAGCTTGATAGACTTACTACAACCGGTGTGCCTCAGTCGATCTTACGTTGTATCCGATAGACTTCTCTTACCAAGGGGTGACACAGATAGTGTACTCTGAATTGGAGTTCGCAACTTCCCAATAACAGAGCCAATAACTACGTTCTATTAGTTAGAAAAGCGATTGAGTTTAAAGCATAATCGGAAAGCATTTCAACAGCATACACAGACCATAATATTATTTCGGCATTATAACCGCTTACATCATAGCATACACTAAAGATAATTACTCGCTAATCATGGCAACAATATCACATAACATAATGATAGAAGACATTATATAAAGATAAGGGATAGAAGTACCAGTAGATTAAACGAGTTCCGAATACAAAAGTGACAACTTCAAGACTCCAGACCGCTCATAATACAATCTTTGGCGTTCTTCTCCGGGTACTAGGTTTCCCGCACGGAGTCGAAGGCCTTGAGAGTATGACTAATATTGTATAAGAGAGAGAAAGAAGTGAATTGAAGTGTGTGTTGGAATGAATAACAAAGACCCTTTAAATAAACAAGATTTTTTCCTGCAAACGGCTGGCAGGCCGTTTGGCAGGCCATTTTTTGGTGGCCGTTTGCTAAGGCAAGCCGTTTATCGAGCCCGTTTGATCTGATCGTTGGGCAGGCCATTTGCCATACTGGCAAGCCATTTGGCAAGGCATATGGCAGGCCGTTTGCTGGCCTGGTCAGCCTGAATTTCTTGGATCGTAACTTGATTTCTTATCTTTCACCGTTTTCGCTCTAGAATCTTTGTTTTAGCTCCGATTCTCTTGATTCTTTTTGCACCATCTTCGTAATTACTTTTTCTTCAATTCTAACCGACGAAGTGGGTATTTTGCCGACAAAGTTTGAATCTTTCTTGTTTTTGGGCCTTAATACGGGGGTGAAAACGTGAATTTTTAGCCGATATTAAAAAACACATAAAAACGAATGATTTGAAACAATTTGGAATAGTTTAAAACAGTAACACAAATATTAAATTTCTGAGTCCATAAATGGTTTGATAGTAAAACAGATCACAAGATCTCAACTTCATAAACTGTTTAGAAGTAATATGATCTCAAGCTTTCAAGTACGAAAATAAGATCATAGTTCGTAACATATCAAGTTTGTAAATAGTTCAACGGTTTATAAGATATTCACAGTTATCAAATTCATAAACGGTTTCCATACAGTTTCAAAGTGTATATGTTTCATGAGCACTCCGTAATAACACTTAACACCACATGTAGTATCCTACATGATTTCCTTTACCCTATATTAGACCATACACTATGCCAAATGTATGTGTTGAAGTAACTAACACCATAGTGAAGGTAGGGTGAGGTTGTCAAACCTAACAGATCTACTCTAGTGATTCGCGCTTACAAGTCACTGTAATTAATATTACCGAGTTAAGGGCTTTTTAGCATAAAACTCTCATATAACAAACTTCGAAATGAATAAATGTTATTTAATAATAAGAATATGTTATAAAACAAACATTATAAATAAAGCATAGTAAAACAGTAGGCATGTATTCTCACCCCAAAAATAGTTATAAAACATGTAAAAAGGGGCTATGAAACTCACTTATAACGAACTTTATAAAATCATAAAGCATAGTAATATAGTAAGCATGTTTTGGAAAGCATAAAACATGTCTTAAAACATTAAGCATGTATTCTCACCCCAAAACAATTATAAAACGAGAAAAAGGGGCTACGAACTCACTTGTGATGCAATGCGGTGCGAGACTCGGAGGTGCTAGTTAGACAGTTTACGGTGATCCGGACTTGGAATCTAAATATGAATTAAGGTCAGAGGCCATACTATTTAATATAATATTTAAGTTAGATCTAAGATCAATTTCTTAAGTGATCTTACATGTCCATTTCGATTCTCGGTTTCAAAGGTTATATAGTTCATAGTTTAAATGTTGATTGTTTTGACTAGGTTTACCATTACTTTAGCCTAGGTGTTTCTATCAATATAGACATCCATTTATGATGATATTACCACCTCTAGAAATGTTTTTGAGTATAGTTTCCAACCATGTAAGGTTAGCTTCTAGACTTAAAATAAAAGTTGGTTAAAAGTTTACCGTTTTACAAGTGTGCAAAACTGCTCAGATTTACATTATAAGTTCCCATGCAAGTTTAAAAATAGCAAAATACATTTGTTTGACTCAAGACTTTTACAGAGAGTTTAGGACATATAAAATTACTCATTTTCAAAAGGAATAACCTCCAGGTCTTCATTAACCTAGTTTTTAGGGATAAGGTTTTAGACCAAAATTTGATTACAACAAAATTTTATGTCAACTTGTTGGAACTATTTCTCAATGGTTCCTCAATGGTTTTTGGTGTTTCAACTTGACATGTTTTCCTTATTATGTCTACATTACAAATCAAAAGCCTATATTTCAAGATCTCTCTTATAATTTGATATTTGCATGATTTTTGGCCTCTTGGTCAGATTGCTTCAAATCTGGACCTTGGGTCACCAAATAAACATAAAAAATACCTTTTTCTTTGAGAAAAATTACGAAAACTTTACAGAGGTTCAATAACATATATATGAACATGGATTAAATTTATAAAGCCCAGATCTAAAGTCTTAGTTGGTTTTTAAGTCATGAACTTCATCTGGAAATTTTGGACAGCTTAAAGATAAAACTGTTTTATGTAGTTAACCACTTTAGTTCTTAGTTTAGGTTCATTTTAAGACATAGGACATGTAGAGAACTTAAGGTTACTGATCTAATATCAAGATCATGGTTAGCTACATAGTCATCATTGAGTGATTAAACACTCTAGATCGAGCAATTACACCATGAATTCTCTTGAATATAGCAAGATAAGATGAATAGAATTAAAGTATGTTGTTATACATTGAAGATATTTGATCTTATGGCTTCAAGAAGATGATAAAGATCGTGTATTAGATCTGCAAATTTGAAGTGTGAGTGAGTTAAAGATGGTTAAATGAATGAAGTGAAGAAGTGAAGGAGGTTTCATAGAGAGGGGGGGTTTAGACGTGGCAAAGGGAGGAGAGGGCAAGAAGATGACCCACTCATCTTCATTAATTCTTCTTGCATAACACCATCATGGTGTTTTGCATGTTTAATTAATTTGCATGGCTTTTGCTTAAGGAGGATATGTTTGTATGTGTATGATGATGATATGGATGATAATAATGATGTCATTTTTGATGATGATGATGGGAGAGTTTTTGTCAATTTTTGGTTCTTAAATGTACATGTACTTGTGTAGTTTACCTAATGTATAATCCAAGTGTTAATTTGTATGTTTAAGGTTTAGGAAGTATGCTAAGATTAGGTTCTAATCAAGATATATCAATGTTGGTTAAATGAAAGAAATGGCTAAATACAAAGTGATCAAGACTAGTTGTGAAAATGATTAAGTGTAGAGAAAGTCTTAACTTGTGATCTAATGTCCAAGTGAATTAGTTACATGTCTTTTAATATAAATACTTGATTAATAAGTTTACTCATTAAGTTATTATATATAAAGGTATAGACTACAAAATCTATGGTTTATGGTGATAAGCTAAGGTTTTAGGACATGGTGCAAATGTGCAAGACAACTCTTGATTAGACAAGACTTAATTGTAACTTTAGAGTATTACAAACTCTAAAAACAAACCAAGATCTAATTCATCAAAACTACTAGTCAAGTTGAAAATTCTAAGTCATGAAAGTAAGATTAAACAACCTGGCCAAAAAAGTTAGGGTTGTGACATTATCCACCCGTCAAAGAAAATTTCGTCCCGAAATGTTGGTTAGTAACATCCGTCGGCGTTGTGTTTCGAAAAAAAATAGATGTGGGTACTTTTGGTTCATTCGATTTTCTCGCTCTCTCGTGAGCTTGAGTTTTCTAAAAGTGTTCTAACGAATTTTGACAATATGAATTGTGAATTGTTTGAGTCGTTTGACCTCAAGGTCCAAAAATCTCTATAGAAGATTTCGAAGAATTGGAGTTTAGTACCTATGTGTATCTCAAAGAGATGACGATAAGGTTTTATCATGCTAAGTTTTTCTTCGAGTTTCAAACGTGAAAGGTATCATGAATTTTCTTCTTAGGTCCTTCGACTTTTTATGAAAAAGTTTGTTAAGGTTTTCACTCTCGCAGCAAATACTAGTATTTTGTGTGTAGATTTCTTCACCATTGAGGAGTGAGATAAGGAGACTCCATTATGCAGAAAGTATAAGTGTAAAGAAGTTTTCGTCTTGATGTAGCCACATCGAGCATTTTGTAGTTGAATATAAAAACTGGGCGAAATCGATATATATATATATATATATATATATATATATATATATATATATATATATATATATATATATATATATTTTTTGATGTTGAATGATAGCTGACCATATATCAAAAGCATAAAGTTGATATGACGATGAAGAAACGTGAGACCTCGGATTGGGTGATATCTATGGTCTCAGTGTTTTCAGATGGCAACAAAAAAAATAACAGAGTCATGTAACATGGTACGTGGTGGTAATAAGGTTGATCATACATCATTACCATCACGAGCCATTAGAACTTTGGTATGACCTACCGTAATATAATCACGTTGATCAGGCATCATTATATTACATTAACTCATACCTCCATTCCAACATCACTTCATATGGTTTAAGAGAATATAATCATGGAGAACTGAAGTGCACAAGGTGTAATGCTATCTCGAATAAAATCTCGCATTTAGTCAAAAGTGTTGGTGCAAATCTTTCAAACGTATGTGTCTCGCGAAAAATGAATGAATTGTAATTCACGTCAATGTGTTCAAAGTCGGTCGGTAATTTCTTTAATGAGTAGTGAGTAATAATTGTCGCAATGGATAGTAACAAAATTAAGTGTAGTGCAAACGTAGTACATATATATGTACACCTATGTGGTCATGCAAACAGTAATACATAATAGTTATCAGTCCGGTTGTAGTCTAGACTCATTAATGCGTCCTAACGACTTGGTCAGACACACTAATGTAATTCCTAGATCCCTACAATCATTAGCTCTTGATACCATTCTGTAACACCCCGCCAAAATCTCCATTGACGCGGACGTTAACTCTGGTCCCAGTGCTTGGCTTGACCTCTAAGCAACAACAAAGTTCTAGCAGAAGCAATAAGTACCTGAGAATAAAAATACTAAATCGTCAACACAATGGTTGGTGAGTTCATAGGTTTTTGTACAACGTATAAAATTTACAAAAGTTTTATAGTTTCAAATAGTTTAAAACAGTAACACAAATATTAAATTTTTGAGTCCATAAATGGTTTGATTGTAAAACATATCACAAGATCTCAACTTCATAAACAGTTTAGAAGTAATATGATCTCAAGCTTTCAAGTACGAAAATAAGATCAAAGTTCGTAACATATCAAGTTTGTAAACAGTTCAACGGTTTATAAGATTTTCACAGGTATCAAATTCATAAACGATTTCCATACAGTTTCAAAGTGTATATGTTTCATGAGTACTCCGTAATAACACTTAACACCACATGTAGTATCCTACATGATTTCCTTTACCCTATATTGGACCATACACTATGCCAAATGTATGTGTCGAAGTAACTACCACCACAGTTAAGGTAGGGTGAGGTTGTCAAACCAAACAGATATACTCTAGTGATTCGCGCTTACAAGTCACTGTAATTAATACTACCGAGTTAAGGGCTTTTTAGCATAAAACTCTCATATAACAAACTTCAAAATGCATAAAGTGTTATTTAATAATAAGAATATGTTATAAAACAAACATTTTAAATAAAGCGTAGTAAAATAGTAGGCATGTATTCTCACCCTAAAAATAGTTATAAAACATGTAAAAAGGGGCTATGAAACTCACTTATAACGAACTTTATAAAATCATAAAGCATAGTAATATGGTAAGCATGTTTTGGAAAGCATAAAACATGTCTTAAAACATTAAGCATGCATTCTCACTCCAAAACAATTATAAAACGAGAAAAAGGGGGCTATGAACTCACTTATGATGCAATGCGGTGCGAGACTCAGAGGTGCGAGTTAGACAATTTACGGTGATCCGGACTTGGAATCTAAATATGAATTAAGGTCAGAGGCCATACTATTTAATAAAGTATTTAGGTTAGATCTAAGATCAATTTCTTAAGTGATCTTACATGTTCATTTTGATTCTCGGTTTCAAAGGTTATATAGTTCATAGTTTAAATGTTGACTGTTTTAACTAGTTTTACCATTACTTTAGCCTAGGTGTTTCTATCAATCTAGACATCCATTTATGATGATATTACCACCTATGGAAAGTTTTTTGAGTATAGTTTCCAACCATGTAAGGTGAGCTTCTATACTTAAAATAAAAGTTGATCAAAAGTTCACCCTTTTACAAGTGTGCAAAACTGCTCAGATTTACACTATAAGTTCCAATGCAAGTTTAAAAATAGCAAAATACATTTGTTTGATTCAAGACTTTTATAAAGGGTTTAAGACATATAAAAGTACTCATTTTCAAAAGGAATAAACTCCAGGTCTTCATTAACCTAGTTTTTAGAGATAAGGTTTTAGACCAAAATTTGATTACAACAAAATTTTATGTCAACTTGTTGGAACTATTTTTCAATGATTCCTCAATGGTTTTTGGTGTTTCAACTTGCCATGTTTTCCTTATTATGTTCAATTTTCAAATAAAATTCCTATATTTCAAGACCTATCTTATAATTTGATTTTTACATGATTTTTGGACTCTTGGTCAGATTGCTTCAAATCTGGACACCTTGGGTCACCAAATAAAAATGAAAAATACCTTTTTCTTTGAGAAAACTCACGAAAACTTTACAGAGGGTCAAGAACATATACATGAACATGGATTAAATTTATAAAGGCCAGATCTAAAGTCTAAGTTGGTTTTTAAGTCATGAACTTCATGTAGAAATTTTGGACACTGTTTTATGTAGTTAACCTCTTTAGTTCTTAGTTTAGGTTCATTTTAAGACATAGGACATGTAGAGAACTTAAGGTTACTGATCTAATATCAAGATCATGATTAGCTATATAGTCATCATTGAGTGATTAAACACTCTAGATCAAGCAATTACACCATGAATACTCTTGAATATAGCAAGATAAGATGAATAGAATTAAAGTATGTTGTTATACCTTGAAGATATTTGATCTTATGGCTTTAAGAAGATGATAAAGATGGTGTTTTAGATCTGCAAATTTGAAGTGTGAGTGAGTGAAAGATGGTTAAATGAATGAAGTGAATAAGTGAATGAGTTTATATAGAGGGGGGGGGGGGGGGGGGGGGGGGGGTTGGACGTGGCAAAGGGAGGAGAGGGCAAGGAGATGACTCACTCATCTTCATTAATTCTTCATGCATAACAACATCATGGTGTTTTGCATGTTTAATTAAAATTTTTTCATGGCTTTTGCTTAAGGAGGAAGTGTTTGTATGTGTATAATGATGATGATATGGATGATAATAATGATGTCATTTTTGATAATGATGATGGGAGAGTTTTTGTCAATTTTTGGTTCTTAAATGTACATGTACTTGTGTAGTTTACCTAATGTATAATCCAAGGTGTTAATTTGTATGTTTAAGGTTTAGGAAGTATGCTAAGATTAGGTTCTAATCAAGATATATCAATGTTGGTTAAATGAAAGAAATGGCTAAATACAAAGTGATCAAGACTAGTTGTAAAAATGATTAAGTATAGAGAAAGTCTTAACTTGTGATCTAATGTCCAAGTGAATTAGTTACATGTCTTTTAATATAAATACTTGATTAATAAGTTTACTCATTAAGTTATTATATATAAAGGTATAGACTACAAAATCTATGGTTTATGGTGATAAGCTAAGGTTTTAGGACATGGTGCAAATGTGCAAGACAAGTCTTGATTAGACAAGACTTAATTGTAACTTTAGAGTATTACAAACTCTAAAAACAAACCAAGATCTAATTCGTCAAAACTACTAGTCAAGTTGAAAATTCTAAGTCATGAAAGTTAGATTAAACAACCTGGTCAGAAAAGTTAGGGTTGTGACAGAAGCCGCCGGCTAGGTCCAGTTTTGTGTACTTAAAGCCCAAGAAATAGCTTATAAAGGCAATAAAATCAGAAAGATCACGGATCATTGAAGCCGCCGGCTTGGCCAGCACAGATACGCATTTTCGGGCTTGAGGATTAAGTTAAACTTGGAGAAGGAGTAACCGACTAAGGGAAGTCACCGGCTTGGGCCACCGAGCCTGTACAGTATAAATAGATGTCAAATTTTACAGTTTTCAAGGTACAATTTCATTTACTTTCCAGGATTTTCACCTAAACACGAAAACTCTTAGTTTTTAGGGTTTTATTCAAGTTTCAACATTGTAATCAAGTTATAATTCAAGTTTATTCTTCAATATACCTTTAAGGTACATGTCTATCTTATTTTATTGTTATTATTCCGTTTTATTCGCTGTTTTTAATTGTTGTTCGTCTACCATTATGAACTAAACGTTCGTAGTGGTTGCGTGGACGAAAACTAACTTTGTTTGAGAATCAGATGAAGCCGCCGGCTTCCTCGGTCCAAGTCGCTGGCTTGACTGAGACAAAGCCGCTGGCTTCGTGCTTCACTCTATGCAGTTTCTGGTTTTTCAAGATCTGTATAAACTGAGTTTCTGTGATGATTATTTAAACTGTTTTGGATCTGTTATGCTTTAATAAACTTGTTTGCCATGCTTAATGATTAAATAATATGATTTTAGGGTTAATTAACACTTAATCCAACGATCCATAATTCGATTCACTTTACTTATTTAGATCTAGTCAATCAAACTTGATAAACGGATTGCATGCAATTGGGTTAAACAACATTGGTAGTGATAAATTGGTTGAACTTGAATCACGCTTATATAATAGAATTTAATATTGTTAGACTTAGTCGAAGATCCTTTGTTTGGATGTGTTTAGTTAATGATTGCATGAGAACTTGGTAAAGATTAGCTTTCATCTAGTAACTTGAGTTGATCTACTTAAGTTTATTAGTATATATATTTGAATGTTAATTACTCCTCATCATAAGATTAAATTGATATGTATCATGTGATTGAATTGAACACTAAGAATTGACATGTTAGCTTTGAACATCACTTAGTTAATGTATGCTCTAAGTCCTACTTATTGAATGATATGTAACACTTAGCTTAACCGTTTAAGGATAATAGTTAGTCTATGATTATTATCTTGCTTTGTGTTAATATAAGTTATGAAACTTGTCTAATATGATTTCCATAAAGTTATTCATTCATGTAACTGCTTTTATTTAATATTTGTTTATCTTGATCTTTATTTTTTCTATCTTAATAATTTACTATTCAATTTGTTAATAACTTACCTTCAATTGTCTCTTTCCTAAGAGATAATTTTCTAAATCTAAACAACAACCTAAAATCTAATATATATATATATATATATATATATATATATATATATATATATATATATATATATATATATATATATATATATATATATATATATATATATATATATATACTTCTAGTTCTTTAACAAGAGCTATACTACATAATAAACCAACTTAAATAGCATATACGCTCTCTTGGGACGATAAACTAAACTACTACATCTGATCGGGTCTTGTTACTCGTTAGGGTGTTAAAAGTGAATAAAAAAAGGTTACATAAATTTAAAAGTTTGAAAAGTCAAATTAAGCACTATACACTTTTGCACATCAACTTTTTGGCGCCGCTATCGAGGAGCCCGGTAAATACGAAAATTGGATATATTTTAGTTATTGATATTTGTTGAATTTCTTGAAAACAAATGATGATGGTTTTTCTTTAGGGGATGGTTGTTGGGGTTTCGATTTAAAGACTCCTGCTTGAACCTAGACGATAACGGTCACTAAGTATTGAAAGATTCAATAGTCCGATTTATGTTTTATTATTTGTTGTTATGCGATAAAAGTTGGTATATAATATTTATGTTATTAATATTTGCTATTATATTTATCATTTGAAATTTTATTCAAAAATTAAAATATGTCCAAAATATTCTCATAAATCTAGAACTATTAAGAAATAAAGGGATTACATTAAAATTAAATTGTCTCCATAAATTAAAGTCTCAAGTAACATCTTCTAAAATTTTTCTTTTTATGATTCTAGATCGAATGAATACCCGATCCAAGAACCCCGTCTTAGAGGAAATGTTACCCTATCCCGATATATTATTTAAACATTCTAAAGAAGCAAACATTATTAGGAAATTAAACTTCGATGAAGTACATACTTCTCAAACAAAATATAGTCCACAAAGTCCACCTTCTAGTCCTGATTCTAATTATTTGGGATCTCTTTTTGATTCAGACATTGAAATGGCTAATGAAAATTCTATGAAAGCGTTAATGAAAGCGGGTCTTCAAGGGTTAGGTCATGATATTACTCAACCGTCGGTAACAAAAAATTTTGATATTAAGGGTCCAATTTTTCATTTGCTTAAGGATAACCAATTTAGGGGAGCTGAAAAGGGGGATGCTAATGCACATATTCGAAACTTCAAAGATATCTACAATCTGTTTAACATCTCTAATGTTGAAGATAATATCATCTATCTTCATTTATTTCCATGGTCGTTAAAAGATGAAGCAAATGAGTGGTTAAATTCATTAGCCGAAGGAGATATCACTAGTTGGGATACTATGGTTGAAATTTTTTTAACTCGTTTCTTTCCTGCCTCTAAAATTGTCACCCTTCAAACTAAAATTACTAACTTCTGTAAAAATTCCAACGAAACATTTTATTCTGCATGGGTTAGATTTGGTCAACTGCTTAGAGGTTGTCCAAAACATGGGTTAAATACATTTCAAAAAGTAACTACGTTTTATAAAGGTTGTGACATAGCTACTGGGAGAGAGAGAGATTGATGCGTCTGCTAGGGGTAATATCATGAGTAAAACTGCCGAAGAAGCCGAATCTTTGATTAACAAGTTAGTTGCTAATTCTTATGAATGACATCAAGACCTAGATATTTCACGATCTGTCAAATATGTGAATTATGATTCCGAGGATGTGATTAAAGCTATGAATGCTCAGTTAGGTAATTTGGGTAGACAAATAGAATATCTTACTAACGAGATGCATGTAATTAAGGTACGATGTGAAAAATGCCATGGTCCTCATGCCACTAAAGATTGTTTTGCTAGCCTTACTATGGAGCAAGTGGAGAATGTCTCTTACGTAAATCAATATCAAGGAGGAAATCCCAATTATCGTAACAATTACCAAGAACCCTTTCCTAATAATAAATATCCACCTGGTTTTTATCCTGTTAGAGATCCCTTCATTCCAAATCACTCTAACAATCAACCCCAAAAAGAAATCCAATCTTGAAGAAAGCATTCTCACATTCATCAAGAATCAAAATGAAGCTAATGATACCATAAAAGCTCAACTTTCCCAAGTTCAAAACTACCATTAACCTTCTATTCAAAACTTAGAACGAAATGTTACCAAGTTATTTCAACTTGTCAAAGGTAAGAGTTTCGTTGATTCCGAGAAACCAAAGGAAGTTCGTTTTGAGAAGGTTAATGTTGTGAAAGAGGGGAATAGGGTTGACGTTTATGAACCTGGAATGAAATGTCTATGGGAGTTTGACATGGTGGAAGAGGAGTTTTCTCAAGAAATTAAGAAGTTAACTGCGGATGAGGAGGATAAGTCGAAAGATGCTAAGGTTAGAGGGTTTGATAGAGATGAGGTTATTTTTATGCGTGAGTTGTTTGATGAAGAAGAAGTTAGTGATAAGGTTCGTGAAAATGATGATGTTTCAAGTAAGAAATCCGAGTATCTTACCGATGAGGAAGAAGAGGAGTTACTACCTCAAATCATGGAGAAGTTGAAGGAAAAAGAGAAAGAAAGTAAATACTTTTGCCCCCTTTATTCTTTTGAGATTGATGAAAGTCCAAACGAAAATCCTGATTTTCCTGTTGTTTGTTCCGATCCGGGATAATTTCATGTTCCTTGCTTAATTCATGGTCCAATCCCTATTGTAGATTAGCTGATACTGGTTCTAGTATTAATGTTATGCCATTTTCCATTTACAATCGTCTAGGATTGATGTCTTTAGAACCTATCCCAGGAATTGTTTGTTTTGCTGATAACCGTTTGCAAAAACTTTTAGGGATTGTTAAGGACGTTGAAGTTCAAGTTAGTTATGCTTTTTATAAAGTTCATTTTGTGGTCATGAACATGGAAGAAGATCCCATCACTCCTTTACTTACAGGATCTCTGTTTCTAGTTACTGCTTGTGCTACCATCAATTATGAAGATAATAAGATAATACTCCAGTAATTCATTATGGTCCGCTCGTTCAATTCATTCCGCTCATTCCTAGAGAAAGAGATCCATGATCGAATGTGAAGATGGTTAGGATTGTGTGTAAGGAGAAGGAGGATGATGATGATTTTACTGTTGAGAAAGTATTGATGGAATTTTTGAAGGAACGGTATAAGATTAATGAGGAAGTGAGAAGGCAAACCTATGATCTAAATGTTAAATTTGAAATGTCTTTTCGTAAGGGTCTAAACACCACATTGAATTTGATAGAGCAAATAAGAATGATAAATGAGAAGAAAAAGCATAAGTGTGGGGAAAATAGGCATAAGGAGTAATCCCGATGGAAGAACGAGTCTCACAACTGACTCTATAATCAAAATTGTCTATCCGTTTATGTCTTATTAGGATTTTGTTTTGTTTTCTATGTGTTCCGTTTAAGTTCAATTTTAATTATGAATGTAAGAGCAATATAGCTCATAAGTGTTAAAGTGATTAATAAAAGTTATGTTTTGTTTTATATATTGTGCTGTTTAACAATTTTCTGTTAAGTTGTATCACTCAAATCCATAGATTTCAATTCTGCAATTATTCTACAATCCTACAATCAAGTAACATCACTATTTCCCTTATTTATAATTATGTCTTACATTTATTATTCTTTTAAGTATAAACCATATGCAAATGAGGACATTGCATAATCTAAGTATGGGGAGGGAAGTGACTATTCACTTAAAAAAATACTAAAAATAGTGTAAAATGTTTGAAAATTTTCAAATTTTTCAAGAGATAAAATTCCCAATAGAAGTTAAAACATGTAAATAGTAAAGTTGTGAAGATCAAATTAATCACCTTACACATTGGTTTAGGGTTCCTTGTTAAAACTATTACATAAAAGATATACCAGAGACTTGTAAGTGTTATATTTGAATTTATAATCAATGTAAGACCTTTTTAAAATGATGTAAAATAGAATAAGAAAATTTTTAATTTTACTTTATTTTGTTTAGAATAAGTAATGAAGTACCTTATTTTTATTTAAAAATAAATTAAGTTTAAATTATTAACCTAAGTATATTTAGCTTCTATAGATAGTGTTTGTGGCCTTAACTTAGTTCCGACTCAAAGTAGTTTTCCACGATTTAGTTATTAATATTGAAGTGCATAAATTCATAATAAAAGACATCATCCATTAAATAAAAATGCATAATGCATTGTCACTACCATATGGCATAATAAGCATGGACCACTGAAGGTATAGAGCTTATTCCTATTGCACTTAAACCTTAAAATTCATGGAGATAATTGTCATAAAAACTTCATCCATCTAATATTCCATCATTTAATGTTAACCTAATGTTTATGCACATTAATATTAATATAGACAAGGGCATGGGTTTGGCTATTTAAGAAGTTAAAGTGGATAAATACAAAAACATATGTATGATTCTAAATAGAATTAGATTCTTAAGTTAAATCATATGAATATATTAATTAATTTATTTTAGATGAAAATAAGAAAATCAATTAAGGATTCTAAGCCTCATAAAGTTTTATTAACATTTTTCTTTGAATATTTTATCAGGCGCTTACACCAGAATTTAAATTCCTCTTTAAAAACATAACATATCTAATAGAAAGGAAACTTAACCTAAAGAGAGTTGATAGTAATTCCATTCCCGTCATAGGATATAAGTTCTTTTTGAACTTGAATTTCCCTTGGGATTTAAAGTTGTATGCATAAATATCCAACCTATTGGCTATCTCTTGATTTATTTAGAATTTTTCATGAAGTTTACTTGAAGACAAGTAAAAGTTTAAGGAGTTATCTTGGTATTTTAAAGATAAATTGAATACTTAAACACATAAAAATGGGTAAAATGAAAAAAGATATTTTAATATTTTATTTGAGATATGTATTAAAGATGATCAAAAACAAATAAAAGTTGCAGAAATAAGACGAAGCCACCGGCTTGGTGAAGAATTCCAGAATACTCTAGAACAATCCAAAAACAAAACACATAAAAATGAATGATTTGAAGAAAAGACAATGAAGCCGCCAGATTGACACTGAAGCCGCCGGCTAGGTCTAGTTTCGTGTACTTAAAGCCCAAGAAATAGCTAAAAAAGACAACAAAATCAGAAAGATCACGGATCATTGAAGCCGCCGGCTTGACACTTAAGCCGCCGGCTTGGCCTGCACAGATACGCGTTTTCGGGCTTGAGGATTAAGTTAAACTTGGAGAATGAGTAACCGACTGAGGGAAGCAACCGGCTTCACCTGAAGCCGTCGGCTTGGGCCACCGAGCCTGTACAGTATAAATAGATGTCAAATTTTACAGTTTTCATGGTACAATTTCGTTTACTTTCTAAGGTTTTCACCTAAACACGAAAACTCTTAGTTTTTAGGGTTTTTATTCAAGTTTCAACATTGTAATCAAGTTATAATCTAAGTTTATTCTTCAATTTACCTTTAAGGTACATGTCTATCTTATTTTATTGTTGTTATTTAATTTTATTCACTGTTTTTAATTATTGTTTGTACGTCTACCATTATGAACTAAACGTTCGTAGTGGTTGCGTGGACGAAAACTAACTTTGTTTGGGAATCAGATGAAGCCGCCGGCTTCCTCAGTCTAAACTGCCGGCTTGACTGAGACAAAGTCACCAGCTTCGTGCTTCACTCTGTGCAGTTTCTGGTTTTTCCAGATCTGTATAAACTGAGTTTTAATGATGATTATTTAAAACTGTTTTGAATCTGCTATGCTTTAATAAACTTGTTTTCCATGCTTAATGATTACATAATATGATTTTAGGGTTAATTAACACTTAGTCCAGCGATCCATTATTCGATTCAGTTTACTTGTTTTGATCTAGTCAATCAAACTTGATAATTGGATTGCATGCAATTAGGTTAAACAACATTGGAAGTGATAAATTGGTTGAACTTGAATTACGCTTATATAATAGAACTTAATATTGTTAGACTTAGTTGAAGATCCTTTGTTTGAATGTGTTTATTTAATGATTGCATGAGAACTTGATAAAGATTAGCTTTCAGCTGGTAACTTGAGTTGATCTACTTAAGTTTAATAGTATATCTATTTGTTAATCTATTTACATGTTAATTAATCCTCATCATAAGATTAAATTGATATGTATCATGTGATCAAATTGAACACTAAGAATTGAGATGTTAACTTTGATTTTGAACATCACTTAGTTTATGAATGCTTTAAGTCATACTTATTGAATGATATGCAACACTTAGCTTAACTGTTTAGGGATAATAGTTGGTCTATGATTATTATCTTGTTTTGTGTTAATATAAGTTATGAAACTTGTCTAATATGATTCCCGTAAAAGTTATTCGTTCATATAACTGCTTTTATTTAATAATTGTTTATCTTGATCTTTAATTTTTCTTTCTTAATAATTTACTATTCAATTTATTAAGTACGTACCTTCAATTGTCTCTTTCTTAATAGATAATTTTCCAAATCTAAACAACAACCTAAAATCTAAAAAAAAAACTATACTTCTAGTTCTTTAACAAGAGGTAGGCTACATAATAAACCAACTTAAACCGCATCTACGCTCTTTTGGGACGATAACCTAAATACTACATCTGATCGGGTCTTGTTGCTCGTTAGGGTGTTAAAAGTGAATCAAAAAGGTTATATAAATTTAAAAGTTTGAAAAGGCAAATTAAGCACTGCACACTTTTACACATCAGTTTCTTAAAGTTCTTGAGCAAAACACCAACCAACTCGCTTTGCATTTGCACAGGAGATCATGTGAGGTGATTGGCGCTCGATTGGCTTGCCATCGGTGCCAATCATAGCGTGTATCCATAACTTGTGCTTTTGCGTGAAAGATCCTTTTTAAAACCATTAAGACCTAGACCCTAAGCACAACCACAAATGTTAAAACATTGCACCAATACAAACAACTAAAACACACCAACCTAGCCCGTTTTCTACTCCGTATTACATGAAATAAAATTACTGTATCACTACTTGTATATCACAATTTCGTGCAGCTACGCTAAAAAAGAATTTGCTCATGTAAAATTTGAAAAATATAGCTAACTTTTTTTCAATAATAAAAAATAGTCGTATACATGTAAATCATTTGTTATATCAAGAAGATATTAGCCTCTAAATAAAATTTTTATAAACGAGTCTTAGAATTTAGGAAAATAATAACACTTTCTTTGTTTTCGATTAGAAATTTTTAGACGTACATCAAAAATTGTATTAACACCCTCTGAAATTTGGTTAAATGTAATGCATATACAAAAATATTATAGTGAAGGCGCTAAAGATTTCCTTTTAAGAAAATCCTAAAGACAATTGCAGAGTTATTAGTTGGTATTATTTTTAACATATATACAACGTTATATCTTAAAAGATGATTTAAATATATGTACCACTTGTTCTAATTTATGATATGTTTTTGATTATATGGGTCGTCCCTGTATTTTACATAATATTACGCAAAAAATCTCTGAATTCTTTCGACTTGAGTAGTCCCTATGATTTAAGATTGATATAAGGGCAGTCCTTATTTCAAGGACGTCTAAAGTGAACGTTATGTGTAAACACATGCTCCACATGTGAGGGTTTTTTTTACGTCTTTTGCTTCTTTTCTTCACTTTATTACATCTGACCAACCATTTTAAAACCCTAACGTCATTTTCACCTTTTGTTATCTTTTTATTACGATTACACACACAAAACGTTAACATCGTCTTCATTAACATCAAGTGAACGAAAGTGCAAAAATGTCACCAACATCTGCGAGACTATACTATACGAACATGTCTCGATCGTTCAAATTTGATTTTCATATATGGTATGTATTTATTAACAATAACTCTCGATTACATTATATCTGATAAAAACAACATGAAATTGTTTTTAATGTTTGTTTAATGATTTTGCAGCTAACTTTCCTATGTAATTCACAATAAAACAACATCATGGTCGTGTCTTCTCTGGTCCTCCAAACGTTAGGTATAAGAATGATTACATTACACATGTTAATGGGTTGGACAAAGATAAGTTTGGTATGTTTGAGTTGTATGATATCATGAATGATTTAGGATATGTTGGTATCCAAAACATGACTTATCATTTTCTAAGACCAGGTTTCACAATTGATAATGGTTTAGGACCACTGCTATCTGACAATGATGTTAGACATTTAGTACATTACTTAGGTGAAAATAAACAAATAGGTATCTGCACTAAGTATGTTGATCAAGTTAGCCAACCTGTCAATTTAGTTGATCATGTTGGGAGTCAGAATGATAATGGTGTTATTGTGGATAATCAGATTGTTAATAGTGAAGATTTAGTTGATCAAACCTTACTCAGTTATTATGGATTATCAGAATGGTAATGATGAAGATTTAGTTGATCAAACCCTTACTTAAGCTAGTGATATTGTTGATGAAACCATTACTCATCATGAGTTTGTTTGTTAATCAGGATGTTAAAGAGTTAGTTGATCGGGAAGTTAACGATTGTTGATCAGAATGTTGAGTTAAATGAAACCATTAATTAGATTGACAATGGTGACGATGAAGACCATGGGGATGAAAATGATGTTGATGAAACCAATTCTCAGAATGATAATGGTGATGAAGAAGGTAATGGGGATGATTCTGAAGACTCAGATTATATTTTGGATGAGGAAAACAGGATTGAAGATGTGGAAGTTGACATGAGTGAGTTCAGTTACTATGTTGACGTTGATTGTGAGTATATGGGTGATGCTAATAACTCTGATGATGATGAACATACTTATGATGACAACGTTCAGTTAGAGGTACTTAACAATGATGTATTTGAAACTGATGGGTCAGAAGCATGTATTGAAGGAGTTCGGAATAGAAAGATTAGAGAGTTAAGAAAACAAACAGATTCAAATACCGAAATAGGTAAGACTTTCTTCTATGTAGATCAAGATTTTGCCAGTACAAATGAAGTAAAAGAAGCTCGGAAGTTGCATGCTATTAAATCTAGAAGGGACCCTTGTTACATCAACAATGATTTAGATAAAATAAGGGTTGGATGTAAAGGTGTATTCATTAAGGTGTGACACAAAATATGTTAAGTCAATAATTAAATTGGGGGGGGGGTCTAGTAGCACTCAAGTGGGGTCCATTAACACAGAAAAGACCAAATGGTGGAAAAGGGGGGGGGAACTTCCATGTAAGTGGATTCTTCATGTTTCCAAGGTACCACCAACTGAAACATGGCAAGTAAAAACATACAACCCTGTTCATGAGTGTCTTCATACTAGATTCATCAAGTAATGTACATACAATTTTCTTGCTTCAATTTGGTTGAGCAACTGCAATCAAATCCAAAGTTACCATCTAAAACAGTGAAGGCAAAATATGAGTCAAGTCTTGGAATAAATATTCCAAGATGAAAGCATACAGGGCTTCGAGAGAGGCAACTGGTATTCTGCAAGGGGATAACAAGGTTCAGTATACACAACTAAGGGATTATGTTGCAGAACTTAGGAGATGTAATGTTGATACTAGTGTTGAAATACAAACATAATTTGGAGATCCAAAGGCAGATACAAGGGTTTTCAAATGAATTTTTATTTGTTTAGGAGCACTTAAGAAAGGTTTTGCAGCTTTGGGAAGAGATTTGATAGGTTTGTGTGGTTGTTTTATGAAAGAACCTACACAAGTGCATATATTGACCACTGTTGGAGTGGATTCCAATAATGGCATATATCCTATTGCATATGCCATTGTTGAAAAATAATGTTATTCATCATGGAAGTGGCTCTTGAGTGACGAGGTGAAGATCTTGATCTTGATATCAATTCCAACTACACCTTCATTTCTGATAGACAACAGGTATGTTTTATACTCGTTTTTACACTCTATATTATATTGTAGATAAATTATTGTTTTACACCGTTTGTTACTATTGTAGGGTCTTTTGCAAGCTGTTGCACTTTTGTATCCATTTGCTGAGCACTAATTCTGTTTGAGACATATTCATCAAAATATGAAAAAGCATTATACTGGTTTAGCTTACAAATATCATTTGTCTAGGTGTGCAACTGCAATAATTGTATCTGAATTTGAGTAAGCAATGAATCAATTAAAGGAGTTCAACAAGGATTCTCACAAATGGTTGTCTCCTATTTCACCTCATCAATGGGCCAGAAGTCACTTTTTAGGTACATTAACTTAACTCTTCATTGTTACTTTTTTACATAAATTAATTAGCTATTGATTAACTGATAGTTAGTTAATTAGTAAACTGCATTGGTATATACACATGAAGAGGTGTTTCAGATGTGTTGCTCTTCAACAATTGTGAGGTCTTCAACAGATGGCATATTTTAATAATATGGCTTTCAATAATCAAGATGTTGGAGTTCTAGAAGATTAGGTTCATCAAGTCCATTGATTAAATAGATGGACTAAGACTTGAGCATTTCCAATCCTACTATTAAATGGTAAAAAGTTGTGACCTAAATAAACTGACCCAACAAAACTCTTACCACCCTTGAAGATGGCTACTGCAGGTAGGTCGAAAAAGAATAGGAGGAAGTCTGTTGAGGAAGTAAGTGACACTACTACATTTTGGCTCTTTTAGACGTGTGAGAAAAGGCTTTTAGACGTGTTCCGCAACACGTCTACATGTGAGGGCTCCAAATGAGTGTACTCATATAGTGCGGTTCAAGGAACCGCTCTAAAAACTAGTAATTAGACGTGTTGTCAAATCGTTAGATTAGGCTATTCCGTTTGTGTCTTTTAGACGTGTTCCGTTATCTTCCATTAGACGTGTTCCGTTAGTTTCATTTAGACGTGTTCCGTTAGTTGCAACTAAACGTGTTCCGTTAGTTACAATTAGATGTGTTCCTGTATATTCCGTTAGTCACTATTAGATGAAATGTCCCGTTCTTATTGATTAAAAACGTTCCATATTAATTGATTTCGTTGCGAGGTTTTGACCTCTATATGAGACGTTTTTCAAAGACTGCATTCATTTTAAAACAAACCATAACCTTTATTTCATCAATAAAGGTTTAAAAAGCTTTACGTAGATTATCAAATAATGATAATCTAAAATATCCTGTTTACACACGACCATTACATATTGGTATACAATACAAATATGTTACAACAAAATAAGTTTCTTGAATGCAGTTTTTACATAATATCATACAAGCATGGACTCCAAATCTCGTCCTTATTTAAGTATGCGACAGCGGAAGCTCTTAATAATCACCTGAGAATAAACATGCTTAAAACGTCAACAAAAATGTTGGTGAGTTATAGGTTTAACCTATATATATCAAATCGTAACAATAGACCACAAGATTTCATATTTCAATACACATCCCATACATAGAGATAAAAATCATTCATATGGTGAACACCTGGTAACCGACATTAACAAGATGCATATATATAAGAATATCCCCATCATTCCGGGACACCCTTCGGATATGATATAAATTTCGAAGTACTAAAGCATCCGGTACTTTGGATGGGGTTTGTTAGGCCCAATAGATCTATCTTTAGGATTCGCGTCAATTAGGGTGTCTGTTCCCTAATTCTTAGATTACCAGACTTAATAAAAAGGGGCATATTCGATTTCGATAATTCAACCATAGAATGTAGTTTCACGTACTTGTGTCTATTTTGTAAATCATTTATAAAACCTGCATGTATTCTCATCCCAAAAATATTAGATTTTAAAAGTGGGACTATAACTCACTTTCACAGATTTTTACTTCGTCGGGAAGTAAGACTTGGCCACTGGTTGATTCACGAACCTATAACAATATATACATATATATCAAAGTATGTTTAAAATATATTTACAACACTTTTAATATATTTTGATGTTTTAAGTTTATTAAGTCAGCTGTCCTCGTTAGTAACCTACAACTAGTTGTCCACAGTTAGATGTACAGAAATAAATCGATAAATATTATCTTGAATCAATCCACGACCCAGTGTATACGTATCTCAGTATTGATCACAACTCAAACTATATATATTTTGGAATCAACCTCAACCCTGTATAGCTAACTCCAACATTCACATATAGAGTGTCTATGGTTGTTCCGAAATATATATAGATGTGTCGACATGATAGGTCGAAACATTGTATACGTGTCTATGGTATCTCAAGATTACATAATATATAATACAAGTTGATTAAGTTATGGTTGGAATAGATTTGTTACCAATTTTCACGTAGCTAAAATGAGAAAAATTATCCAATCTTGTTTTACCCATAACTTCTTCATTTTAAATCCGTTTTGAGTGAATCAAATTGCTATGGTTTCATATTGAACTCTATTTTATGAATCTAAAAGAAAAGTATAGGTTTATAGTCGGAAAAATAAGTTACAAGTCATTTTTGTAAAGGTAGTCATTTCAGTCGAAAGAACGACGTCTAGATGACCATTTTAGAAAACATACTTCCACTTTGAGTTTAACCATAATTTTTGGATATAGTTTCATGTTCATAATAAAAATCATTTTCTCAGAATAACAACTTTTAAATCAAAGTTTATCATAGTTTTTAATTAACTAACCCAAAACAGCCCGCGGTGTTACTACGAAGGCGTAAATCCGGTTTTACGGTGTTTTTCGTGTTTCCAGGTTTTAAATCATTAAGTTAGCATATCATATAGATATAGAACATGTGTGTAGTTAACTTTAAAAGTCAAGTTAGAAGGATTAACTTTTGTTTGCGAACAAGTTTAGAATTAACTAAACTATGTTCTAGTGATTACGAGTTTAAACCTTCGAATAAGATAGTTTTATATATATGAATCGAATGATGTTATGAACATCATTACTACCTCAAGTTTAGTAGGTAAACCTACTGGAAGTGACAAGAAATGATTTAGCTTCAAAGGATCTTGGATGGCTTGAAAGTTCTTGAAGTAGGATCATGACACAAAAACAAGTTCAAGTAAGATTTTTACTCGAATTAAGATAGTTTATAGTTATAGAAATTGAATCAAAGTTTGAATATGAATATTACCTTGAATAAGAAAGATAACCTACTGTATATAACAAAGGTTTCTTGATCTTAGATGATTACTTGGAATGGATTAGAAAGCTTGGAAGTAAATTAGTAAACTTGAAGGGATTTTTGACGTGTTCTTGAAGTGTTCTTCCTATGATGATTATAGCTTGATTCTTGAAGTGATTTTTGATGAAGATGATGATTAACTACTGGAAAAATACGTTCATAATAGTGTGTGTGTGTGTGTGTTGAGAGAGAATTAGAAAGAGAATTAGAAGTGAAATGGAGTGAATGATGAATGGTAATTGGTGAGTGGTGAGTGGGGTTAAAAGGAGTTCTAGTTAGTTGACTAGCTCATGGTAGAAGTTAAAATTGATTAGTCATACATGACATAATCAAGAGTGGAATCCCATGCTAGTTCCTATTGGTATATACTCATAGTAAGTACGTTTTGAAGCTGTGTATAATACGGGTAAGAATACGACTAGAATTCTTGATGAAAAAAAAGAATGGAAAAGTAACTGTAACCATTTTCGTTAAGTATGAGTTTTTTGATATATGTATTGAAGTCTTCCAAAAGTATTTTAATACATCTAAATACACTACATGTATATACATTTTAACTAAGTCGTTAAGTCATCGTTAGTCGTTACATGTAAGTGTTGTTTTGAAACCTTTAAGTTAACGATCTCAATTAATGTTGTTAACCCATTGTTTATTATATCTAATGAGATGTTAAATTATTATATTATCATGATATTATGATATATTAATACATCTTAATATGATATATATACATTTAAATGTCGTTACAACGATAATCGTTACATATATGTCTCGTTTCGAAATCCTTAAGTTAGTAGTCTTGTTTATATGTATATAACTCATTGTTAATATACTTATGGAGATACTTACTTATCATAATCTCATGTTAACCATATGTATATCCATATATATATCGTCATGTCGTTTTTACAAGTTTTAACGTTCGTGAATCGCCGATCAACTTGGGTGGTCAATTGTCTATATGAAACATATTTCAATTAATCAAGTCTTAACAAATTTGATTGCTTAACATGTTGGAAATATTTAATCATGTAAATATCAATCTCAATTAATATATATAAACATGGAAAAGTTCGGGTCACTACAGTACCTACCCGTTAAATAAATTTCGTCCCGAAATTTTAAGCTGTTGAAGGTGTTGACGAATCTTCTGGAAATAGATGCGGGTATTTCTTCTTCATCTGATCTTCACGCTCCCAGGTGAAATCGGGTCCTCTACGAGCATTCCATCGAACCTTAACAATTGGTATCTTGTTTTTCTTAAGTCTTTTAACCTCACGATCCATTATTTCGACGGGTTCTTCGATGAATTGGAGTTTTTCGTTGATTTGGATTTCATCTAACGGAATAGTGAGATCTTCTTTAGCAAAACATTTCTTCAAATTCGAGACGTGGAAAGTGTTATGTACAGCCGCGAGTTGTTGAGGTAACTCAAGTCGGTAAGCTACTGGTCCGACACGATCAATAATCTTGAATGGTCCAATATACCTTGGATTTAATTTCCCTCGTTTACCAAATCGAACAACGCCTTTCCAAGGTGCAACTTTAAGCATGACCATCTCTCCAATTTCAAATTCTATATCTTTTCTTTTAATGTCAGCGTAGCTCTTTTGTCGACTTTGGGCGGTTTTCAACCGTTGTTGAATTTGGATGATCTTCTCGGTAGTTTCTTGTATAATCTCCGGACCCGTAATCTGTCTATCCCCCACTTCACTCCAACAAATCGAAGACCTGCACTTTCTACCATAAAGTGCTTCAAACGGCGCCATCTCAATGCTTGAATGGTAGCTGTTGTTGTAGGAAAATTCTGCTAATGGTAGATGTCGATCCCAACTGTTTCCGAAATCAATAACACATGCTTGTAGCATGTCTTCAAGCGTTTGTATCGTCCTTTTCCTCTGCCCATCAGTTTATGGATGATAGGCAGTACTCATGTCTAGACGAGTTCCTAATGCTTGCTGTAATGTCTGCCAGAATCTTGAAATAAATCTGCCATCCCTATCAGAGATAATAGAGATTGGTATTCCATGTCTGGAGACGACTTCCTTCAAATACAGTCGTGCTAACTTCTCCATCTTGTCATCTTCTCTTATTGGCAGGAAATGTGCTGATTTGGTGAGACGATCAACTATTACCCAAATAGTATCAAAACCACTTGCAGTCCTTGGCAATTTAGTGATGAAATCCATGGTAATGTTTTCCCATTTCCATTCCGGGATTTCGGGTTGTTGAAGTAGACCTGATGGTTTCTGATGCTCAGCTTTGACCTTAGAACACGTCAAACATTCTCCTACATATTTAGCAACATCGGCTTTCATACCCGGCCACCAAAAATGTTTCTTGAGATCCTTGTACATCTTCCCCGTTCCAGGATGTATTGAGTATCTGGTTTTATGAGCTTCTCTAGGTACCATTTCTCTCATATCTCTAAATTTTGGTACCCAAATTCTTTCAGCCCTATACCGGGTTCCGTCTTCCCGAATATTAAGATGCTTCTCCGATCCTTTGGGTATTTCATCCTTTAAATTTCCCTCTTTTAAAACTCCTTGTTGCGCCTCTTTTATTTGAGTAGTAAGGTTATTATGAATCATTATATTCATAGATTTTACTCGAATGGGTTCTCTGTCCTTCCTGCTCAAGGCATCGGCTACCACATTTGCCTTCCCCGGGTGGTAACGAATCTCAAAATCGTAATCATTCAATAATTCAATCCACCTACGCTGCCTCATATTCAGTTGTTTCTGATTAAATATGTGTTGAAGACTTTTGTGGTCGGTATATATAATACTTTTGACCCCATATAAGTAGTGCCTCCAAGTCTTTAATGCAAAAACAACCGCGCCTAATTCCAAATCATGCGTCGTATAATTTTGTTCGTGAATCTTCAATTGTCTAGACGCATAAGCAATCACCTTCGTTCGTTGCATTAATACACAACCGAGACCTTGCTTTGATGCGTCACAATAAATCACAAAATCATCATTCCCTTCAGGCAATGACAATATAGGTGCCGTAGTTAGCTTTTTCTTCAATAACTGAAACGCTTTCTCTTGTTCATCATTCCATTCAAATTTCTTCCCTTTATGCGTTAATGCAGTCAAGGGTTTTGCTATTCTGGAAAAGTCTTGGATGAACCTTCTGTAGTAACCAGCTAGTCCTAAAAACTGGCGTATGTGTTTCGGAGTTTTCGGGGTTTCCCACTTTTCAACAGTTTCTATCTTTGCCGGATCCACCTTAATACCTTCTTTGTTCACTATGTGACCGAGGAATTGAACTTCTTCCAACCAAAATGCACACTTTCAAAACATAGCGTACAATTCTTCCTTCCTCAATACTTCTAACACCTTTCTCAAATGTTCACCGTGTTCTTGGTCATTCTTTGAGTAAATAAGTATGTCATCAATGAAAACAATGACAAACTTGTCAAGGTATGGTCCACACACTCGGTTCATAAGGTCCATGAACACAGCTGGTGCATTAGTTAAACCAAACGGCATGACCATAAACTCGTAATGACCATAATGTGTTCTGAAAGCAGTCTTTGGAATATCATCTTCTTTCACCCGCATTTGATGATACCCGGAACGTAAGTCAATCTTTGAATAAACAGACGAGCCTTGTAGTTAATCAAATAAGTCGTCGATTCTCGGTAGTGGGTAGCGGTTCTTGATGGTAAGTTTGTTCAACTCTCGGTAGTCGATACACAACCTGAATGTACCATCTTTCTTCTTGGCAAACAAAACAGGAGCTCCCCACGGTGATGTGCTTGGTCGAATGAAACCACGCTCTAAAAGTTCTTGTAATTGGCTTTGCAGTTCTTTCATCTCGCTGGGTGCGAGTCTGTAAGGAGCACGAGCTATTGGTGCAGCTCCTGGTACAAGATCTATTTGAAATTCAACGGATCGCTGTGGGGGTAATCCCGGTAATTCTTTCGGAAATACATCGGGAAATTCTTTTGCAATGGGAACATCATTGATGCTCTTTTCTTCAGTTCGTACTTTCTCGACGTGTGCTAGAACAGCATAGCAACCTTTTCTTATTAGTTTTTGTGCCTTCAAATTACTAATAATATGTAGCTTCGTGTTGCCCTTTTCTCCGTACACCATTAAGGGTTTTCCTTTTTCTCGTATAATGCGAATTGCATTTTTGTAACAAACGATCTCTGCTTTCACTTCTTTCAACCAGTCCATACCGATTATCACATCAAAACTCCCTAACTCTACTGGTATCAAATCAATCTTAAATGTTTCGCTAACCAGTTTAATTTCTCGATTCCGACATATATTATCTGCTGAAATTAATTTACCATTTGCTAATTCGAGTAAAAATTTACTATCCAAAGGCGTCAATGGACAACTTAATTTAGCACAAAAATCTCTACTCATATAGCTTCTATCCGCACCCGAATCAAATAAAACGTAAGCAGATTTATTGTCAATAAGAAACGTACCCGTAACAAGCTCCGGGTCTTCCTGTGCCTCTGATGCATTAATATTGAAAACTCTTCCGCGGCCTTGTCCATTCGTGTTCTCCTGGTTCGGGCAATTTCTAATAATGTGGCCCGGTTTTCCACATTTATAACAAACTACATTGGCATAACTTGCTCCGACACTACTTGCTCCGCCATTACTCGTTCCGACACCATTTGTTCCTTTCGTTCTATTAACCCCTGGTCCGTAGACCTCACACTTCGCCGCGCTATGACCATTTCTTTTACACTTGTTGCAAAATTTGGTGCAGAACCCCGAGTGATACTTTTCACACCTTTGGCATAGCTGCTTCTGATTGTTGTTGTTGTTGCGGTTATTATTGTTGTTGGGATGATTGTTGTAGTTGCTGTTGTTGTTGTTGTTGTTGTTGTTGTTGTTGTTGTTGTTGTTGTTGGGCCGTTTGTTGTAGTTGCGATTGATGTTGCGATTGTTGGGATAATTGTTGCGATTATTGTTGTAATTGCTGTTGTTGTTGTATTAGTGATTCTTATCACCGTTTTCCTCCCACTTTCTTTTGACTTGCTTCACATTGGCCTCTTCAGCAGTCTGTTCTTTAATTCTTTCTTCAATCTGGTTCACTAGTTTGTGAGCCATTCTACATGCCTGTTGTATGGAGGCGGGCTCGTGTGAACTTATATCTTCTTGGATTCTTTCCGGTAATCCTTTCACAAACGCGTCGATCTTCTCTTCCTCATCTTCGAATGCTCCCGGACACAATAGGCACAATTCTGTGAATCGTCTTTCGTACGTGGTAATATCAAATCCTTGGGTTCGTAACCCTCTAAGTTCTGTCTTGAGCTTATTGACCTCGGTTCTGGGACGGTACTTCTCGTTCATCAAGTGCTTGAATGCTGACCACGGTAGTGCGTACGCATCATCTTGTCCCACTTGCTCTAGATAGGTATTCCACCATGTTAACGCAGAACCTGTGAAGGTATGCGTAGCGTACTTCACTTTGTCCTCTTCAGTACACTTACTTATGGCAAACACCGATTCGACCTTCTCGGTCCACCGTTTCAATCCGATCGGTCCTTCGGTTCCATCAAATTCCAAAGGTTTGCAGGCAGTGAATTCTTTGTAGGTGCATCCTACACGATTTCCTGTACTGCCAGATCCAAGGTTATTGTTGGTATGTAGAGCAGCCTGTACTGCGGCTATGTTTGAAGCTAGAAAAGTACGGAATTCCTCTTCATTCATATTCACGGTGTGTCGAGTAGTCGGTGCCATTTTCTTCAAAATAGTCAAATGGAACAAGTTAATCATACAGAATATTAAGAGTAGTTAATAGTATTTCGTAGCATAATATGAACTCATTTATAAAAGCTTTTTCTTCATATTCGCGTTTTATAAGTTTAAATTCGGGTAGTACCTACCCGTTAAGTTCATACTTAGTAGCTAATATACAATTCAACTACTACAATTCTAAATGAAAAACTGATTGTAATAATATTTCGCGTTCAAACTTTTATACAATATTTTACAAACTTACAATACCGCTTATTTTACATAAAGCATGAAATATAGCACACAATAACTTTGATACAAGATAGTTGTGAAGATAATTCTAGCTAGTACACAAGTCGTTCAGCAAAGGCAATAAAGACACGTAATTCATACGTCCAGAAACAAGTCATGCATTCTGGTTTTACTAGGACTACTTCCCATCCTTGGTCTTGTGGAACATAACCGTTATGGCCGTTGATAAGACAGCGTGTTGTAACGTCGTCAAAGGGACGAGGGTTACATAATGACCAACAGTCTCGTAATAACCTAAAAACCTCATTTCTTACCCCAATTACCGACTCCGTCACTTGTGGGAACGTTTTGTTTAATAGTTGTAGCCCGATGTTCTTGTTCTCACTTTGGTGAGAAGCGAACATTACTAACCCGTAAGCATAACATGCTTCTTTATGTTGTATGTTAGCCGCTTTTTCTAAATCACAAAGTCCTATATTCGGATATACTGAGTCAAAATAATTTCTTAACCCATTGCGTAAAATAGCATTTGGGTTCCCCGCAATATATGCGTCAAAGTAAACACATCGTAACTTATGGATTTCCCAATGTGATATCCCCCATCTTTCGAACGAAAGCCTTTTATAAACCAAGGCATTCTTGGAACGTTCTTCGAATGTCTTACAAACTGATCTCGCCTTAAATAGTTGTGCCGAGGAATTCTGACCGACTCTAGACAAGATTTCATCAATCATGTCTCCGGGTAGGTCTCTTAAAATATTGGGTTGTCTATCCATTTTGTGTTTTTATACTGTAAAATAGACAAGAGTTAGATTCATAAAAAAAAATACTTATTAATACAAGCAATTTTTTACATATATCATAAAGCATAAGCACACTATATTACATATATTACACCACACAAATACAACTATCTTATTCCGACTCGCTCGTTTCTTCTTGTTCGGTTTTGGTTCGTTTTGCCAAGTTTCTAGGGATATATGATGTTCCCCTAATACGAGCCGTCGTTGTCCACATTGGTTTAGAAAAACCGGGTGGTTTAGAGGTTCCCGGGTCATTGTTACAACTTAAGGACTTCGGGGGTTGACGATACATATAAAGTTCATCGGGGTTGGAATTAGATTTCTCTATTTTTATGCCCTTTCCCTTATTATTTTCTTTTGCCTTTTTAAATTCAGTTGAGGTAATTTCTATAACATCATCAGAATTCTCGTCGGAATCCGATTCATCGGAGAATTGGTAATCCTCCCAATATTTTGCTTCCTTGGCGGAAACACCATTGACCATAATTAACCTTGGTCGGTTGGTTGAGGATTCTCTTTTACTTAACCGTTTTATTATTTCCCCCACCGGTTCTATTTCTTCTTCCGGTTCCGATTCTTCTTCCGGTTCCGATTCTTCTTCCGGTTCCGACTCTTCTTCCGGTTCCTCTTCGGGAACTTGTGAATCAGTCCACGAATCATTCCAATTTACATTTGACTCTTCATTATTATTAGGTGAGTCAATGGGACTTGTTCTAGAGGTAGACATCTATCACATAATATCAAACACGTTAAGAGATTAATATATCACATAATATTCATATGTTAAAAATATATAGTTTCCAACAAAAATGTTAAGCAATCATTTTTAAATAAAACATGGTCGAAGTCCAGACTCACTAATGCATCCTAACAAACTCGATAAGACACACTAATGCAAATTTTCTGGTTCTCTAAGACCAACGCTCGGATACCAACTGAAATGTCCCGTTCTTATTGATTAAAAACGTTCCATATTAATTGATTTCGTTGCGAGGTTTTGACCTCTATATGAGACGTTTTTCAAAGACTGCATTCATTTTAAAACAAACCATAACCTTTATTTCATCAATAAAGGTTTAAAAAGCTTTACGTAGATTATCAAATAATGATAATCTAAAATATCCTGTTTACACACGACAATTACATAATGGTTTACAATACAAATATGTTACAACAAAATAAGTTTCTTGAATGCAGTTTTTACACAATATCATACAAGCATGGACTCCAAATCTCGTCCTTATTTAAGTATGCGACAGCGGAAGCTCTTAATAATCACCTGAGAATAAACATGCTTAAAACTTCAACAAAAATGTTGGTGAGTTATAGGTTTAACCTATATATATCAAATCGTAACAATAGACCACAAGATTTCATATTTCAATACACATCCCATACATAGAGATAAAAATCATTTTATGGTGAACACCTGGTAACCGACATTAACAAGATGCATATATATAAGAATATCCCCATCATTCCGGGACACCCTTCGGATATGATATAAATTTCGAAGTACTAAAGCATCCGGTACTTTGGATGGGGTTTGTTAGGCCCAATAGATCTATCTTTAGGATTCGCGTCAATTAGGGTGTCTATTCCCTAATTCTTAGATTACCAGACTTAATAAAAAGGGGCATATTCGATTTCGATAATTCAACCATAGAATGTAGTTTCACGTACTTGTGTCTATTTTGTAAATCATTTATAAAACCTGCATGTATTCTCATCCCAAAAATATTAGATTTTAAAAGTGGGACTATAACTCACTTTCACAGATTTTTACTTCGTCGGGAAGTAAGACTTGGCCACTGGTTGATTCACGAACCTATAACAACATATACATATATATCAAAGTATGTTCAAAATATATTTACAACACTTTTAATATATTTTGATGTTTTAAGTTTATTAAGTCAGCTGTCCTTGTTAGTAACCTACAACTAGTTGTCCACAGTTAGATGTAAAGAAATAAATCGATAAATATTATCTTGAATCAATCCACGACCCAGTGTATACGTATCTCAGTATTGATCACAACTCAAACTATATATATTTTGGAATCAACCTCAACCCTGTATAGCTAACTCCAACATTCACATATAGAGTGTCTATGGTTGTTCCGAAATATATATAGATGTGTCGACATGATAGGTCGAAACATTGTATACGTGTCTATGGTATCTCAAGATTACATAATATATAATACAAGTTGATTAAGTTATGGTTGGAATAGATTTGTTACCAATTTTCACGTAGCTAAAATGAGAAAAATTATCCAATCTTGTTTTACCCATAACTTCTTCATTTTAAATCCGTTTTGAGTGAATCAAATTGATATGGTTTCATATTGAACTCTATTTTATGAATCTAAACAGAAAAGTATAGGTTTATAGTCGGAAAAATAAGTTACAAGTCGTTTTTGTAAGGGTAGTCATTTCAGTCGAAAGAACGACGTCTAGATGATCATTTTAGAAAACATACTTCCACTTTGAGTTTAACCATAATTTTTGGATATAGTTTCATGTTCATAATAAAAATCATTTTCTCAGAATAACAACTTTTAAATCAAAGTTTATCATAGTTTTTAATTAACTAACCCAAAACAGCCCGCGGTGTTACTACGACGGCGTAAATCCGGTTTTACGGTGTTTTTCGTGTTTCCAGGTTTTAAATCATTAAGTTAGCATATCATATAGATATAGAACATGTGTGTAGTTAATTTTAAAAGTCAAGTTAGAAGGATTAACTTTTGTTTGCGAACAAGTTTAGAATTAACTAAACTATGTTCTAGTGATTACGAGTTTAAACCTTCGAATAAGATAGTTTTATATATATGAATCGAATGATGTTATGAACATCATTACTACCTCAAGTTTAGTAGGTAAACCTACTGGAAGTGACAAGAAATGATCTAGCTTCAAAGGATCTTGGATGGCTTGAAAGTTCTTGAAGTAGGATCATGACACAAAAACAAGTTCAAGTAAGATTTTTACTCGAATTAAGATAGTTTATAGTTATAGAAATTGAATAAAAGTTTGAATATGAATATTACCTTGAATAAGAAAGATAACCTACTGTATATAACAAAGGTTTCTTGATCTTAGATGATTACTTGGAATGGATTAGAAAGCTTGGAAGTAAATTACTAAACTTGAAGGGATTTTTGAAGTGTTCTTGAAGTGTTCTTCCTATGATGATTATAGCTTGATTCTTGAAGTGATTTTTGATGAATATGATGATTAACTACTGGAAAAATACGTTCATAATAGTGTGTGTGTGTGTTGAGAGAGAATTAGAAAGAGAATTGGAAGTGAAATGGAGTGAATGATGAGTGGTAATTGGTGAGTGGTGAGTGGGGTTAAAAGGAGTTCTAGTTAGTTGACTAGCTCATGGTAGAAGTTAAAATTGATTAGTCATACATGACATAATCAAGAGTGGAATCACATGCTAGTTCCTATTGGTATATACTCATAGTAAGTACGTTTTGAAGCTGTGTATAATACGGGTAAGAATACGACTAGAATTCTTGATGAAAAAAAAGAATGGAAAAGTAACTGTAACCATTTTCGTTAAGTATGAGTGTTTTGATATATGTCTTGAAGTCTTCCAAAAGTATTTTAATACATCTAAATACACTACATGTATATACATTTTAACTGAGTCGTTAAGTCATCGTTAGTCGTTACATGTAAGTATTGTTTTGAAACCTTTAAGTTAACGATCTCAATTAATGTTGTTAACCCATTGTTTATTATATCTAATGAGATGTTAAATTATTATATTATCATGATATTATGATATATTAATATATCTTAATATGATATATATACATTTAAATGTCGTTACAACGATAATCGTTACATATATGTCTCGTTTCGAAATCCTTAAGTTAGTAGTCTTGTTTATATGTATATAACTCATTGTTAATATACTTATGGAGATACTTACTTATCATAATCTCATGTTAACCATATGTATATCCATATATATATCGTCATGTCGTTTTTACAAGTTTTAACGTTCGTGAATCGCCGGTCAACTTGGGTGGTCAATTGTCTATATGAAACATATTTCAATTAATCAAGTCTTAACAAGTTTGATTGCTTAACATGTTGGAAACATTTAATCATGTAAATATCAATCTCAATTAATATATATAAACATGGAAAAGTTCGGGTCACTACATTAGACGTGGTCAATAAGACGTGTTCATCTAGTTGCAATTAGACGTGTTCTTGTAGTTACAATTAGACGTGTTCATCTAATTGCAATTAGACGTGTTCCGGGATTTTTTTTTAAACCCGCCAAAAATTTTAAAATATTCAAAATTTTAAATTCTTAAAAATTTAAAAATTAAATATTTCAAATTGCCACCAAATATAACAGACTTCTGCAAATAGACGTGTTGTATTATAACAGAAATTTAAAAAACAATTAGACGTATTGAATTGGTTGTGCTAGTAGACGTGTTGAATTGCAGAACTGGTAAATACTGGTAAATGTAATAGATCAACAAGAATAAAACAATAATTAATTTTATTAATAAAGAAAACCCAAATATACATATAAATTATCTTCATAACATTTACAAATGAAAAAAATCATAAATCTAAATCATCTAGTTATTACAAATGAAAAAAGCTGCCTACTACTCCATTTCAAAGCAAAGCATCCTGCAGCTCAAAAAATTCACCCGCTCTTCAGAAAATCCATTGATTTGCTTTACCTGTTTTGAAAGGGAAGTATTTTGAACATGCATGAATATATGGACTTTAACAATAATATTAAATCTCCAAGACCGTTGACACGCAATATCAGATCACATAAAGGTTACACATACCAGACTTCAAAAAGGAGCCCACAAATTCCATTTTTCCATAATATTGTCGAGATCGATTGTAGATGACATGAATGCAAAGGGAAAACTGTCAAGAAAGGGTAAGACAAAAAGATGTAGGAAGTGTGGCTCATATGGTCATAACAAAAGGAGTTGCAAAAGTGAAGCATCAACAAGTAGTGGAGGTGTTCCAAGTTCAAAGAGGAAAAGGGTTGCAAGACAAAATGGTACTCAATGAAGCATCTGCTAGTGTTTGTGTCTTTTGTTATTAACTGTAGTAGTGTATAGTGTTTGGTAATGTTTTTTGTTTGGTATTGTCTTTTGTTTGGTATTGTCTTTTTTTGGTATTTTGTGTAATGACTTATAGAACTTGTTTGGTATTTAGTGAACTTATGGTATTTTGGTACTATTTTGTAATGAACTTGTGATTAGTATGAACCGCTAGTGAATCATCAGGGATGATTTTGTAATGAACTTGTGCTTGTAATGAATCATGTTCTAATTAACTGCAACTTGCACTTAGTGTGCTTTTGGTATGAACTTTTGGCATTTACTGAAAAAGTGAATCAGCAACAAGTAGTGTAATCATCTTGTAACGTTGTGCTTGTATCAAATTGACCAATATTTTGTAATGAATTGTGCATGTATCGAATTGAATTGTGTAATGAACCGCTTGTTAACCAAAACAACTCTTCATTGAAAGATGTAAAGAGTACAACATTACAATTGACCAACATACATAAACTAACTTACATAGATCACTAATCATAGCTTCGTGTCTACTGATCTAATGACCGAAATTATATAAAAACAAGTGAAACACAAATCACAAATAGCAACCATTTCATCATCTTAGCTTCAAGTTTTTCCTTTTTCATCTCTTCTACAACCCTGTTCTTCGAATCCAACAAACCAAGTATAATGTTAAATGATTTAGCGCACATTGGAGGATCATACAAATCAATAAACCTGTAATTTGAAATCTGCAAACAAAAGCAAACAAAATTCAGTAACTTCCACACATAATTGTCTTTCAAAGTGTTATGATTACATTACATTTACTATACACCCATAAAAATGACGACCAGGGTTTTGACGAGTCCAAGATGTTTGAATTACAGATTGATGACCACACCAACAATCAACCATGACGGATTAAGGTTTGATTTGGTTAATTTGGTGTTGGATGTGTTCTAAGGTTTGTTTTGTATCGACGGTAGCAACATGGGAAAATGAGGCTATGGTTTTGAAATGGTTGATCAGATGCTATAAAGTGGAGAAAAGAAGTAAAAAGACGTAAATAACCCTTTCGTGTGGAGCACGTGTTTATAGTTAACGCCCACTTTAGACGTCCGTTTAAAATAAGGACTACCCTTGTAGCAATCTTAAATCATATAGACTACTCAAGTCAAAAAAGAATTCGGAGATTTCTTGCGTAATATTGTGTAAAATACAGAGACAATTCAAGTAATGTTTTCTATTTTTTATTATTGGAGTATTATTTCCTTAGATCATAAATACATGAAAGTAGTCTTTCTGTTATTGGATAAAAAAATTGGTTGTGTGTTAAAGAAATTACTTCGTTTATTTTAATGATAATATTTGTTTACATCTCATCTATCTCGTAACTTTATATATCTACGTTAAATCAAAAATATAAATTATTATATTATACTAGTAATTTATTAGTCAGTCCAATGATTTTCTTGAAATTAACTTCGATCTAACTTTAACAAATACACCAAATATTCTGCTTCATTTGTTATTTTAATTTAATTCGTCACTATATTTTCATTTTTTTCGATTCATTTTTATATACATATACAGAAGTATCAAAACAAAAGTACAAATAAATCTCTCCTGAGATTATAGAACTTGGACTAGTGATCAATACCACATGCACTTCTGATTTATATTCGTCGTCTTACACTAATGATTATCACCATTACAATTGCGAATGACAACAACAAAAAAATAAATAAATTATTATAGAATAAACCAGACAAAACGACAAAAAAACATATGTGGAAGATTCACTCCCTGTCACTTTCACTTCTAAGGGACCCACTCGTGAACACCTATATAAACACCCCAACCCACCACTCCTTTCATTGCAATTTGCAAACCCCAACTTACTCCTCTTCATCGGCCCCACAAATCTACATAGTAATAACATACTCAAAACAACGTTAAAATAACGACAACACCTTGTTTACTCCCATTTCTTTTGACCCTTATTTCATCATTCTATCACAAAACATTGAGACTAACACAACAATGAATAGTTGCACTGGTTCAACCATGATGGGTCCATGTTCATGTGGTCTATACCATTATCAACCAAACACATTTTCTACTATATTCCCTATACCATATGAGCAAGATATGTGTGCTTATGGTTCTTCACCTACAAACGTTGATTGTACTTTGTCTTTAGGCACACCTTCTACTCGTCTATCAAACGACTTTGAAAAACCGCACCATGAAAAACGCCGTGGGTCTAATTGGTGGAACATTCTGCAATCTTCTAACCATTCTGCTGCACCATCATCAGCTCATAAAACTAATAATCGTGCCGGTAATGGTGCTAGCAGTAATGGTTCGACCACTAGTGATAGTCTATTTTCAAGACGGTGTGCTAATTGCGACACCACTTCTACTCCACTTTGGAGAAATGGACCTCGCGGCCCTAAGGTACTTTTTGATTAATTAATTCACAATTACTTTATGTCTTAAATTACTACAAACAATGTGATAAATTGTTGCAATTGACCGCTTTTAAAAATACTTACTTAAATAATAAATTGTTGCAATTGACCGCTTTTAAAAATACTTACTTAAATAATTACGGAGTATGTTTTTACATTTTATTTTCAAGATATAATCCATTTTTTGATTTCGCTACATGCATCATTATTTACCCTTTAAACAAAGAACAAAAAGTTTATTATTGAGATTATTTATCAGAAGGCAACTCAAGTTTATCATTTTATTTTTCATTTTTTGAAGGTCACAGGTTATAAGTTAAAAACAAATTTGTAAGACATTGAAATTGGTACTCTATTAATTTAATTGGTCGATATAAAAAAAGGCTAAAAACTCATTGAAACATGTAAAATTACACACATACTCACCTAGTATTTCTTAATTAAGTAATTGTTTGTATTATTATAGTTCCTTCAAATACAAGATCACAATCATTTTTAAAATATGAGTGACCATATATAATTGGTTGGGCTTAATCCTTTTATTATTATTTTATATATTGAAAATAGTGCTAAAAGAAAGAAGTAATGGATTGAATTTGAATTATAAATTTTGTTCATTTGCAGTCATTGTGCAATGCGTGTGGAATTAGATACAAGAAAGAGGAGAGACGAGCGAACGCGGCGGCAGCTGCGGTGGCTACGTCCGGCGGCAGTGACATGACGGACGGATATCACCACCAATACATGATGAATGGGAATCATCAATGGGCAAATGAATACTCACAATCCAACTATAAAATGCCATCATGTTATTCCCCTTCAGTGACATCAAATGAATATAGGTTTATGGATGACGTGGACGACAGAGATTCTCCGTTCCTTTCGTGGCGGCTTAACGTCACAGACAGACCTGGCCTCGTTCATGACTTTAATTACTAGATGAAAAAAAATATATATATAATGAATTTAATTGTGACGTGGAAACCCATGATGACGTGGCATTGTGAGGACGGACGACCTTTTGCTTGTTCAAAATTCTTTACGTTAGGAAGGTGTTTAGATCTTTTTTTTTAAGCTTTAGTTTTATTATTATTAGTAGCAGCTTTTTTTTATGTAGTTTTCTCTTTTGCCAGTCAAATTGTTTATGTTCTTTTTTTATTTTTTTAAACTTTATTCTAATATGAATATCTTTACTCTTCTTTATTCCTTTTGTTCCAATCCGTACTTGGCATTGGATTAGCTGTATATTGCTGATGTTTATCATGTTTTTTAATCTAAAAAGGGTAATCTGTTCAAGAAGAAAACAAATGTAGTTCTTCGATAGAGAAAAAACTAGTATCATATTACTTCAAAATGTTGATATATAAACTTAATTAAATTGTCACAATAAAATTCAAATCTACTAATAACTATGTCAACATTTGTTACATGCAACCCCAATTGCTTATTAGAGACAGTTTTGTGAGGTTAGAATATAGGTAGCAGGCGATTAAAGGTTAGTGAGTGTATATGTTCAACTTTTGAGAAGTATATACGGCAAACAGAGTGTGTTTTTATGGTTAAGATCAACAAACACCATGTGGGTTCTAAAGGTATAACCAAAGAAGTCAACACCAAAGTCAACTGCACGATTTCAAGCCAAAGAATGAAGATTGATAAATACCTTACATCACTAAGTTATGTATAGTCTTGTTAGTCTGTTAGAGTGTTTGTTAGAGGATGACAGTTACACAGTTGTTAGTCATCTTGTTAGTTTATATATCCAGATACACTCATATGTAATAGTTAGAGAATTCAGTTTATGCAATTTTGCTCAATTTCACATTGCTCTTATGGTATCAGATGACAAATCACACACTGTGATTTGAAGAGCACCATTAATGACGGCATAAACCTTGCCGTCCAATCACCGATAATACTCCGGCAATCAATCACCGATAATACTCCGTCCAATTGAATATTCCGGCAATCAAAATACTCCGGCGAACAATCTCAATCACCGATCTACTCAAACATCATTCAATTAGTATCATCACACTTCCGCAAACAATCTATTAACCCTAATTTCACCATTGATAACTCAATTTCTCTAAATCATCTCTTATCTTCTACAAATCTGACCTAATTTCATCACGCAATGCCGACGATTACTAACGAAGATACAACATCACCAAATCATCCTCTCTTTCTTCACCAACAAGATCATCCATGCCTCATACTCATCTCTAAGAAACTCACAGGATCTGATAACTACAGCTCATGGAGGAGATCGATGACAATTGCTCTAAACGCTAAGAATAAACTTCAAATTGTTACTGGAGATCTCACTGAACCAGATGCAACCTCCATCATTCGACCTCTATGGGACAGGACTAATGACATGATCATCTCCTGGATCCTCAACACAATCAGTGATCAAATTGGTAATTCTCTCAGCTTTGTTAACTCTGCAGCTGCCTTATGGAAAGAATTGCAGGAGAATTACTCACAACTTGATGGCCATAGGATTTATCAATTGTCCAATGACATCACACAACTGAAACAAACCGATTGTACTGTTGAAATCTACTACCAGAAACTCAAGGGACTATGGGATGAATTAGATGCCCTAGAATCACCCTACCTCTGTACATGTCAATGTACTTGTGAAAATGGAAGGACAAATGGAGAAAGGGACCAAAGGAAACGTTTAATTCAGTTCTTGATGGGATTAGATGAATGCTACTCCAATATCCGAGGACAAATCCTGCTATTGCAACCACTACCTTCTGTTGGGAAAGCTTATGGAATGATACGCCAGGAAGAAAAACAAAGGGAAAGCATCCACAAAGTACCAACCTCCATAGCACTTTCCAGCTACTCTAATGCCAAACAACAAAGTGCAAGCACTTCTAGGTGGAACACCACCAAACCTGCTCTCACCTATGAGAGAAGAAGTCCATTCAAGAAGGGCATCTTCTGTGGTAATTGTAGACTAGAAGGTCATCACAAAGCAGAATGCTACAAAATTGTGGGTTATCCCATTGGACATCCACTACATGGAAAGTACACACCTCCAACTAAGCCACAACACACCAAAACATTCAACATGATCACTTCAGAAGACAACAAATCTGCAGACTTGGCTATGGCAGCTAGAATGGATCAACTGCGGAATCAGTTGAATCAGGTTCTCCTAATGATGCAGTCTTCTCAACAATCAAACTCATCAGACACACCTGCAGGTATACACACTGTCATAGCATCCCACATCTCTGCACAACAATACAGATTCATTGCTAATATTGTTTCTCATTTACAACATGCTTGGGTGGTTGATAGTGGGGCTACTGACCATGTATCCACTTCCCTCACCCTAATGCACAACATCTATCCCTGCACCACACCTATATATGTCACACTACCCAATGGCCACAACACACAAGTAACTCATTGTGGATCTGTTACCATTAAACTAAATATCACAATCCATGATGTCCTCTACATTCCAAGCTTCTCTTATAATCTACTATCAGTAAGTAAACTGTCCACTCATTTACCTCTATCTATTCTTTTCACTCCATTATCATGCTATTTTCAGGACCACAATAAGAGGATTGCTCATGGCACCCTTTGTAATGGTCTTTATGTGGTCCAACAAGATACAAGACCTCTACCACACTCCATCAACCATGTGACATCAACTCCTACCAGCAACAACACATCACTTTGGCACAGCAGACTTGGACATTCTTCCTACACTGTATTAAAACACATTAAGAGTCTTTCTTCTGTAATAAACTGCACTTATTTTGATACTCATTCATGTAACATTTGTCCACTTACAAAACAACATGCATTACCTTTTTCAATTAGTCAATCTCATGCCAAAAATCCATTTGATCTCATACACATAGATGTGTGGGGACCATATAAACATTCCACAATGCATAATTGCCACTACTTTCTAACTATAGTTGATGATTACTCTAGAGCTCTCTGGACATACATAATTCCTAGTAAACATCATGTAACTTCACAACTCAAATTATTTTACACACTCATACAAAATCATTTTCATACATCCATAAAAATAATTAGGTCAGACAATAGATCCGAATTCATCAATCATTCCCTGCAAACATTTCTTGAATCCAAAGGCATAATTCATCAAACTTTCTGCCCTTACACCCCCCAACAAAATGCTAGAGTAGAGAGAAAACACAAGCAACTCTTAGAAATAGCCAGGGCAATCAGATTTCAATCTCATTTACCAATCCATTTATGGGGTTATTGCATACTTGCAGCAACTACCATCATCAACAGACTTCCCACAAAACCCTTAAACTATCTCAGTCCCTATGAACTTCTATACAAACAACCACCCAATCTCTAACACCTTAGAGTAATTGGCTGTCAAGCTAACATCCATACCCATGTTTCAGACAAATTTGCATCCAGATCAATTCCAGCTGTTCTCTTAGGATATCCATTAACACAAAAGGGCTACATCTTATATGATCTCCAAACACACAAAACCATCACTAGCAGACATGTAACATTTAATGAGTCCATTTTTCTTTTCAAACAACTCCCCTCAAAAGAACCTCCAAACTCTTTTCCAGTTGATCTATCCTTTCACACTGAACCTCAAAACACACACATTGAAGTCAACAACACTCCTTCTAACATCCACACCACATCATCTACTCCTCCTCCCATACAATCCACCTCATTGACTACCTCACCAACAACAATCACTCCTGCATCTCCACCAAGAAAATCTCAAAGACAACATCAACCTCCACTCAAATATAAGGATTATCACACCACTCTTCCTCATATAAACTCTTTCACTAAATTTCACCATTCTAAATACATAAACTACTCCAACATCATCACTCCAATCATAAGACATCTCATCTGCTCTATCAATACCACAGTAGAACCACACTCTTACACACAAGCATGTAAAAATGAGAAATGGATAGAAGCTATGAATAATGAAATCCATGCCTTAGAAGCAAATAAAACATGGGTAATCACATCTTTACCTACCAACAAGAAGGCAATTGGTAGCAAATGGGTGTTTAAGATAAAACTAAAGGCAGATGGGACAATTGAGAGATGCAAGGCTAGACTAGTTGCTAAGGGTTTCACACAAAAGAAAGGGACAGACTATAATGAAACTTTTGCCCCTGTGGCTAAGATGGTCACTGTTAGGGTTTTTCTTGCAACTGCAGTCCACCACAATTGGGACATTGCCCAATTAGATATCAACAATGCCTTCTTACATGGTGACCTCCATGAAGAAGTCTATATGTCTTTGCCTTAGGGTAACAAAAACACTAATATACCTAACCATGTTTGTAGACTACTTAAATCTCTTTATGGTCTGAAACAAACAAACAGACAATGGTTCACAAAACTCACCACTCATCTACTCACACTGGGATTCAAGCAGAGTTATGCTGACACATCTCTTCTTACTTACAACAAAGGAACTACCTTCCTGGCATTGGTTATCTATGTTGATGACCTCCTTCTCACAGGAAACAACTCTACTCTCATCCAAGATATCAAACATAATCTTCATCAAACATTCAGCATTAAGGACTTGGGTAGTATCAACTATTATCTTGGAATTGAATTCTTAAAAAACAAAGATGGTATCACAATGTCTCAGAGGAAATATGCCTTGGAACTTTTAGACACTGCAGGTATTATTGATCCAAAACCATCTTCTGTCCCCATTGATCCCAACATTAAACTCTTAGCTGATGAGGGTGAACTTTTAGAAGATGCTTCATACTACAGGACACTAGTGGGTAAACTGATCTACCTTACAATTACCAGACCAGATTTATCCTTTGCAGCTCAAACAGTGAGTCAATTTGGTCAACATCCAAGAACCACTCATCTCAATGCTTTACACAAAGTTTTAAGATGCATCAAACTCTGCCCTGGCCAAGGCCTCCATTTTCCATTCAATGCAGACCTAACCCTGAAAGCTTTCTGTGACAGTGATTGGGCTAACTGCTTAACTTCCAGGAGGTCAATCACAGGATATTTTATTTTCTTGGGTCCATGTTTGATTTCATGGCAATCAAAGAAACAAAAGGTTGTTTCCAGATCATCAACAGAGGCAGAGTACAGAGCTTTGGCAGATTGTACATGTGAGATAACTTGGCTGCAGAGCTTACTACATGATTTTAAAATTCCACACACAAACCCTGTACATATATACTGTGACAACACCTCTGCTATTGCTTTGGCTTCAAACCCTATTCAACATGCCAGAACAAAGCATATTGAAATAGATTGCCACTTTGTAAGAGACAAAGTCAAAGCTGGTCAAATTCTAACACTGGAAATCTCATCAGAAAACCAAGTTGCAGATGTACTAACTAAGGGTTTGAGCAGAACACCACACTTTAAATGTATTTCCAAGTTTGGCATATGTGATCCTTACACACTGCCAACTTGCGAGGAGGGTAAAGGTATAACCAAAGAAGTCAACACCAAAGTCAACTGCACGATTTCAAGCCAAAGAATGAAGATTGATAAATACCTTACATCACTAAGTTATGTATAGTCTTGTTAGTCTGTTAGAGAGTTTGTTAGAGGATGACAGTTACACAGTTGTTAGTCATCTTGTTAGTTTATATATCCAGATACACTCATATGTAATAGTTAGAGAATTCAGTTTATGCAATTTTGCTCAATTTCACATTGCTCTTAGGTTCAAATTCAAAGTTTTCAATCTTGAACCATGTTCAAAAGCAAACAACTTCAAGTGTTCAAGCTCAAGCGATGTTTTGCATGCTTGGTTCATGTTTAGAATTATAAAATGGATGAATTATATTTATATGTGAAGTTTTCCTAACGCGCTTCACAAAATTGTCTAACTCTATGCATGACTAGCATTGTATGTACGATGGAAGACTATTTTCACTTTGTCGAGTGTAATTTTAATTTGTATCTTCACCTGGTAGGCGTTGCTCGAACGGTACGAAAGCCTTGTGTTAAGACGGGTCCACGTCCGTGATATAATCGGCGTGGGTTTGAATCTCAGGGGGAGTTTTTCTCCAGGATTCTCTTGTGGCAACAAGGTGCATGCAGTAAACCACTCGGTTTAATCCAAAACACACCGGATACACATTGCATGATGGTGTCACTGTGAGCAGTTCCTCCTAACGTTTGTGTGAGTGTCATATGATCACGAAGACGATTAAATCTCCTCTCAGTGAGTAATGGCAATACTGCCGTTCTAAAAAAATGGTTAATTTGTATCTTCAAATTTGTGAATTTATTGATGACAGTTCAAACTGATTGAATATGACAATAGCTAAAAGGAAATTGGTTAAAAGAGTAGAGCAGGATCAATAAATGTTAAAAAAAAAATTAAACTGCTTATATATATATATATATATATATATATATATATATATATATATATATATATATATATATATATATATATATATAAGAAATACTCCGTATCTACTAACAACCAGGAAAAACCAAAATATGGTGTAATTAAATAAAAATTGATCATTATTACGTAAACTGTTAGGTGTAACCATCACGAGTCTCTGAACACAGTAATTAAATTGGTTAACACTTAACAGGGTACATAACTCATAGAATGACAGATAAAATAAAGATTTACCATGTTATAACGACATTTATTCTCTAACATTACATCATCTACAAGTACTATATGTTTTCACCTTGCACATTGCTATGTTTATAAAACTATATTATTCAACATCTTATTTTATAACATTGTCATTCAAGTTTGTTACATCATTGATCATTTATACTCTTAATATGGATAAACTGGTGTTAATTTGTTACATCAAGTTTGGGTCAATAAACTAGTCATGTTTTAAAGGACAAACTAGTGTTCGTGGGTTCACTTAAAGATATGATCGTTGCCATGTTGGTATAAATACAAGATACAACCTTATCCTACAAAGAAACTATTAACAACCTCTCTAACTATTTTCGTATGAGGATTACAAAGAATATCATGATATACAATAATAAAATTATTGTTTGTTATTATTCCCCGCAGTCGAAGCCATCAGTGAACGAAAGCAAAGACTAATCTAAAATCATCAAACAATATCCGCGGGAGCCCTTTTGTAAAGATATCTACAAACGTGTAGGATAAATGGATAATGCATAACCCGAACTTGTCCACAGCTACATTTTCTCGAACAAAATTAATGTCCAGTTTGATGTGTTTCGTGCATTAATGTTGAACTGGATAACGGGATAAGTAAATAGCGATGACATTGTCACAAAACACTAATGAACCTTTAAACACCGGACATTTTAAATAAAGTAAAAGATTCCGCAACTATCAACATTTGGCAACAACGTTTGCAACACCCCTATACTATGCCTCGACACTTGATCATTACAATGTTGTCTGATGTTTAGATAACCGAGATTGAAAACTATCACCTACAAAGGCAAAATAACCAGACGTGGACCAGCGTGTGTCAGGGAACCAACCTCAATCGGCATCATTGTATGCTACTAAGTTGTGACATGTTGTCTTGGTGATATGCAAACAAAGGGAATGAGTGCCATGAATATAAGGTGTTATACATTTTATTGCCATGAATATAAGCTACGATATTCCGTGGGATTCGAAACAGGTGAAACACGATATTTCATGTCGAGCGGAGTAGCAAAATCATTCCAAGATTTCATTCCAACCATTATAGGATGTTTTGTTGACTTAAGAATAATCCATGCGAATTGTAACATCCCGCATTTTTTCGTTAAATTATTTTTAACGCCCATCTTTTTATTTTGATAATTTCGTTCGTATCTAGATTCGTATCCTCCATTAGCTAACGTTCTCAATATTTTCGTTATTGGATTATAACATCTTCCGTTTACTCTCGTGTATTTCAAAATAATTCGTTTGGTTAATTCACGCACCCACTTTGAGACTTGAGGGACTAAACTTGCCAAGTGGGCAAAGAATTGACTAGGTCAACTAGTCAAAGTGCTTCACCACCACTCATTCTTCTCATTCTCTCTTCTTTTTTTTTCATACTTTCATTTTTCTCTCAACTCACCAAATCACTCATTCATCATCTAATTCGGATCTAGGAAGCTCACAACAAATCCGACTACATATACGTGATCCTCTCTTCATCCTCTACGTTTTGATACTAACTTCATCTCGTTTGGGTAACTTTCTAAAAACACTAAATTTCTTGTTCTTGATCTTTTAAACTTAAAAGTGTGTTAATTAATGTCTATGGCTCAAGTCTAACATGAATATGTGATTTATATACTTGTTCTTGTCATTTTGATGTACCTAGCTTAAACATGAAATTGGTGTGTTTGATTTTGAGATTTGGTTGCTTAAATATTGTTAGATGTTAAAAGTGCATGTATTAAATGTGTTACTAGCATCACTAGCTTCAATTTGTTATGTAGGTTGACATGGAAAAGCTTCATAAACATAATTGTTAAATTTGTGATTTTAAATTAGGGTTTGATAGAAGTAAAATGGACTTTTAATGCATTGAATGCTTTGCAATGTGGTTTGTAAGTGTTTGATAGTATTGTATGCGTGATTACCTACAAAACGGCGTATTATATGTGTGTATTAAGTTCCCGAAGCATCTTATGCAATTTATGAACTTGAAACTTTGAAAATGGTCCTTTAATGATCACTTGACGAGAAATCGGTTATTGTAAAATATGAATTTGATTGATGAAAGGTATTTAGTTGTGTTCCTCATTAAATTACCTTTCCAACGATATAAGATACGTGTTTTAAATGTTTACGGCTCATTAGTTATGGTTGTTTGAAGTTGAATTCGTGCTTAAGTGTTCAAACTGCCCAGATTGCTGAACAGATACATGGAGCGGCGCTCCAATACCTTGAGCGGCGCTCCAAACCCGGCTGTCCAAATTTTCACTTTTTCGTTTAATTCTAACTATGCTACGCACCACCGATTAACATGAAACTTGGCCAACATGCTTATATATGATTAAAAACCTCAAAAAAATAGTTCGGGACCCGACCCGAACGTGTTGACTTTTTCGTTGACTTTGACTTGACCAAAGTTGACTTTTGTCCAAACTTAACCAATACTTGTTTAAACCGTTCTAATCTTCTTGTATACTTGATTCTTGCATGAAACTTGACAATTTGATTCACATGCTATATTAATCGAGTCGTAACGAGCCATAGGACTAATTGAACAACTTTGGCCAACCGTGTTTATCGTTATTGATACAACCTACTTGTTTAGGTCAAGACTAGCACTCGTTCTTGCACACGTTACTTTGTGAAGTACTTTATTTACTCATGCACTCAAGGTGAGATCATAGTCCCACTTTTACTCTTTTAAACTTACATTTGGGATGAGAAAACATAAACGTTTCGTTTTACTAAGTGAACACAAGTAGGAAAACAAACATTCTACATACGAGTTAGAACAAAATCCTCAATTCGATTATCATTAGTTACACTTGCCGGGTGTAAGCGAGAACTTATGTTGTATGGCCATATGGGTTTGACAAACCCTCATTCGAACGGTTCGCTACCGTTATGCGGATGAAATATATTTTCGAGAAACATTGTATGTTCTAACACTATTGTGTATGGGGTAAAAGAGAAGTTAAGCCTTGATAATTGGGTGCTCGTGATATCAACTTTTAGAATGTATTACTAATATTTCAACGTTGCAAATCTTGTGTTTCGACTTACTTACTTATTCACTTATTTATTAAACCTATGATTTCACCAACGTTTTCGTTGACAGATTTCTATGTTTTTCTCAGGTCCTTGAACGTTTTGTGATACATGCTTCCGCTCATTATTTTCATACTTGCATTGGATGTCGAGTATATATGCATACATAGAGCGTCTTTTGACTTTATTTAAAACTGTGTCGCATAGGTTTCATTTGTACTTATAACATTGTAACGTAACTAGTGGTTGAACTATTCTTGTAAACTTTGAAACATCCTTACATTTGAAATGAATGCGACATATTTTTGGTCATACGTTGTTTTAAAGACTTATGACCACGTAACGAGTCCTAAGTAGACGGCGTCGTCAATGACAATTTTGTCGGGTCGCTACAGATGGTATCAGAGCGTTGGTTGTAGAGATTTAGAGTTCATTGGTGTCAACCCCGAGTCATAGGGTACATTAGTGAGTCTAGACTACAACCAGCATATAGACTTGAAGTAGGAATTACTTGACTACTTGTGCATTTATACTCGTACTCTTCTATTCATATCTAACTCTTATTCCATCTTAATCCCACGTTGTTTAAATTTGATTGACACGCCACATTGACTTAGTGAAATAATGTCGAATGCACATATGAATTAGGGTAATATAATTGCCGGGATTATATTACGGTGACTCATATGAACGTTCCGACTTTATGACATAAAGAATTTAAGGCGAGTCAAGGAAAATTTTCTCTCTATCCTTTTTCCATATCACGGTTAGTATTATTGAGAATACTAATCAACGATATTCTTGTGTCATGAAGGAACAATGGCTCACCGAGGTCAACACAACACTCCTCCCGAAACTCTCGAACAAGCTCTTCAACGAATGATAGCCACCGCCGTGGATGCATCCATGGCCGATCACTCCTCCGACAACAACAACAATCATGGAGCCGGTAATTCAAACGAGGGGTGCTCCTACAAGAACTTCATGGGGTGAAAACCTCCTACTTTCGATGGAACCGGGGGACCGGTTGCTCTCATCCGATGGTTCGAACAAACGGAAGTCATTTTTAGCATAAGCGGTTGTCGGGACCAAGATAAGGTCAAGTTTTCCACCCTCACTTTCGCCGGTATTGCTCTCTCATGGTGGAATATGTATGTACAATCGGTGGATACCGATGAAGCCCACACACTCTCTTGGACCGAATTAAGAGAAAGAATGATCACCGAATACTTTTCGTGCGACGAGACTCGAAGGCTCGAACAGGGGCTAAGAAATTTAAAAACGGTCCTGAATGACCTCGAAGATTATAATCAACGGTTTGCCGAACTAGCCTTAATGTGTCCAAACCTCATGACTCTCGAGTCCTTAAGAGTTGAACTTTACATGGATGGCCTCCCTAAGAGCATTCGACATGAGGTAATGTTATCCAAACCCACTAACCTACAAGAGGCTTTAACAATGGCCCGCAAATCTATAGAAACGATGGATGAAATTGAAGCGCCGGCACCAACGGTCGAGGATCAATCGGGCGGCAATAAAAGAAAATGGGAAGCCTCCTCATCAAGCAACTACAACCACAACAATTGCACCAAGAAGCCTTTCGCCTTCGGCGGTAAGAAAGGGTATGTCGGAAGCCTACCTTTTTGTAACAAGTGCCACAAACATCATTATGGTGAATGTTGCAAGCCATTTTGCATCAAGTGTCAAAGAAGTGGCCATGTGGCCCATGTTTGTAAAAGTGTCGCCCCCGTCGCTAAAAAGGTGCCCAGTGCACGCAGAAGGGGTGCTTGTTTCGAATGTGGCCAACTGGGTCATTTTAAGAATGCATGTCCAAAGAAGAAAGCAAACCCCAATGTACGCGAATGAGCTTTCAACCTTAACACTTAGGATGCCCGAGATGACAATGAACTAGTCACGGGTACATTTCTTCTCAACAAATCTTATGTTTCTTGTTTAAATCAATTCAGGTGCCGATAAATGTTTTATAACCAAGGCTTTGACTCGTACTCGTTGCACTCCACCATTTTCCCCTAAATACTACTTAGGCCATTTAAGTGATCAATGGAAAACTATTTCGTGCCGACAAATCTTATCGGAGGGTGTACGTTAAACTTGTTGGGTAAAGAATTTGAAATTGACTTGATACCTATAGAACTAGGGAGCTCAGAACAATTCGTTAAAAAGAAAATGTTTCCCCACAAATATGTATCGATTATCGTGAACTAAATAATTTTCGGTTAAGAACCGATATCCACTTCCCCGTGTCAACGACCTCTTGATCAATTATAAGGATTTCGTGTGTATTCCAAAATCGACCTCCATTCCGATTATCAACAATTGAGGGTTAAGGGAGAAGGTATCTCCAAAACCGTTTTCCGAACTCGTTACGATAGTTATGAATTTCTTTTAGTGACCGTTTAGTTTAACTAAGGCTCCGCCCATATTCATAGATCTCGTGAATCGCGTATGTAAACTATTCTAGACAAATCCGTTATTTTATTCAAAGGTGATGACTTAACCTATTCAATTCAAGCGAAGAAGAAAATGAACAACGTCTCCGTCCTACGCTCGAACTCTTGAGAAAAGAGCAACTCTATGCCGAATTCTTCAAGTGTGAATTTTGGTTGGACGAAGTCCAAATTCTAAACCATGTTGTTAGTGGTCAAGGTATTAAAGTAGATCTCGCGAAAATCAAAGTCACACGAAATCGGGAAACCCTCACTACTCTGACATGTATTCATAAAATCTTGGATCTCGTCGGTTATTACCGAAGATTCATTTTCGACTTTCCCTGTATCGTTCGTCCTTAAATCTCTCCGTGTCCGAACCTCGAACGTGATTATCCATACCAACCTAACTAGCTAAATTCGTGTAGCACAAGATGGAACTCAAATATGGAAATATTTCTACGTGAACGCCTGAAAGGCATACTCTCTCGACTCGAAATTTAAGGAAACTGAAATTCGTTACTTTGCACGAAGAATTTGAATACTTAATTATGGACCCGATCAATTTTTCTCATCACCACGTACCACGTTACATAACTCTGTTATTTCACTATTACCGTCTGATATTACTGGGACCCAAGATAATACACAACCCAAGGATACCTCTTTCTTCTTTGACTTATCGTCCTTATGCTTCTGATATTTGGCTAACTACTACTCAACTCCGGACTATACAACTACGTGTACTATCTCGTTCCCACCAAGTCTCAACGTTTGGCCACAAGATGCGCGATATGGCTACATCAAGGTGAAAACTCATCCTATTCTAAATCCTCATTTCACTCCTATCTTTTTCGCTCGTACTTCCATATAAGGAAACATTTTATCTAAATTCTCAATGGAGAGAGAGACTCTTCACGTATTACTAGTATTCACCACGAGGGTGAGTAGCCATGACGAACGTTTTCAGTAGCCGATAAGAAACTTGTTCCAATAAACGTATTCAAGCCCTAACTAACTACTCAAACATATCTTAAAGAATTCTATTCCAACACGGTGTACCATTGTCAATTATCTCGGACCAAAATACTCGTTTCACTTCTAGTTTTACAAGAAGCCTTAGGAACACGTTTAAACATGAGTACCGCGTATCATCCACAAACCGACGGACCAAGTAAACGTACTATTCGAATCTTGGAAAGACACGTTACAAACATGTATTGTCGCTTTTAGCCGATTCCTCTTACAACAGTAGTTACCATTAGTGTATTAACGCCGCACTTTTCGAAACCTTATATGACCGCAAATGTTGCTCTCCTATTCGTTGGACCGAAGTAGGTGACAAGTAAATCACCGGATCCGAACTCATGCAAGAAATAACTGTTAAGATCGTTCAAGTCCGAGAATGGCTCAAGACGGCCTGTAGTCGCCAAAAGAGGTATGCCGATGTTAGACGTAAACCTCTCGAACTCCAAGTGAGTGACAGCGTAATATTGAGAAATCGCACCTTGGAAAGGTGTAATCCGTTTCGAGAATGTGGAAAGTTAAATCCGCGATATATTGATCCTTTTAAAATCTTTGGGCGTATTAGAACCGCTACATACCGTTTAGATCACCCAACTCAATTAAATTCCGGTTTATCCTACATTCCAGGTATCAAACTTTGAGAAGTGTCCTGCGAACAGGAACTTGTTATTCTTTTAGATGAGCTTACCATTGACGACAAACTCCACTTCATAGGAGAACCGGTTGAAATTATGGATCGTAAAACCAAACCTTAAGACAACGTAAAATCCCGACTGTCAAAGTTCATGGGAATGCCCAAGGACGTACCTTCACTTATTCGTAGAATTGACAATGCAAGGTCTCGAGGAAGAGACATCGACTACTACTTCCAACTAAATTTCGGGACGAATTTTCTTTTAATGTGTGGGTAATGTAACATCCCGCATTTTTTCGTTAAATTATTTTTAACGCCCGTCTTTTTATTTTGATAATATCGTTCGTATCTAGATTCGTATCCTCCATTAGCTAACGTTCTCAATATTTTCTTTATTGGATTATAACATCTTCCGCTTACTCGCGTGTATTTCAAAATAATTCGTTCGGTTAATTCACGCATCCGCTTTGAGACTTGAGGGACTAAACTTGCCAAGTGGGCAAAGAATTGACTAGGTCAACTAGTCAAAGTGCTTCACCACCACTCATTCATCTCATTCTATCTTCTCTTTTTTTTTCATACTTTCATTTTTCTCAACTCACCAAATCACTCATTCATCATCTAATTCGGATCTAGGAAGCTCACAACAAATCCGACTACATATTCGTGATCCTCTCTTCATCCTCTAAGTTTTGATATAACTTCATCTCGTTTGGGTAACTTTCTAAAAACACTAAATTTCTTGTTCTTGATCTTTTAAACTTAAAAGTGTGTTAATTAGTGTCTATGGCTCAAGTCTAACATGAATTGTAATTTATATGCTTGTTCTTGTCATTTTAATGTAACTAGCTTAAACTTGAAATGGGTGTGTTTGATTTTGAGATTTGGTTGCTTAAATGTTGTTAGATGTTAAAAGTGCATGCATTAAATGTGTTACTAGCATCACTAGCTTCAATTTGGTATGTAGGTTGACATGGAAAAGCTTCATAAACATAATTGTTAAATTTGTGATTTTGAATAAGGGTTTGATAGAAGTAAAATGGACTTTTAATTCATTGAATGCTTTGCAATGTTGTTTGTAAGTGTTTGATAGTATTGTATGCGTGATTACCTATGAAACGGCGTATTATATGTGTGTATTAAGTTCCCGAAGCATCTTATGCAATTTATGAACTTGAAACTTTGAAAATGGTCCTTTAATGATCACTTGACGAGAAATCGGTTATTGTAAAAGATGAATTTGATTGATGAAAGGTATTTAGTTGTGTTCCTCATTAAATTACCTTTCCAACGATATAAGATACGTGTTTTAAATGTTTACGGTTCATTAGTTATGGTTGTTTGAAGTTGAATTCGTGCTTAAGTGTTCAAACTGCCCAGATTGCTGAACAGATACATGGAGCGGCGCTCCAATACCTTGAGCGGCGCTCCAAACCCGGCTGTCCAAATTTTCACTTTTTCGTTTAATTCTAACTATGCTACGCACCTCCGATTAACATGAAACTTGGCCAACATGCTTATATATGATTAAAAACCTCAGAAAAATAGTTCAGGACCTGACCCGAAAGTGTTGACTTTTTCGTTGACTTTGACTTGATCAAAGTTGACTTTTGACCAAACTTAACTAATACTTGTTTAAACCGTTCTAATCTTCTTGTATACTTGATTCTTGAATGAAACTTGATAATTTGATTCACATGCTATATTAGTCGAGTCGTAACGAGCCATATGACTAATTGAACAACTTTGACCAACCGTGTTTACCATTATTGATACAACCTACTTGTTTAGGTCAAGACTAGCACTAGTTCTTGCACATGTTACTTTGTGAAGTACTTTATTTACTCGTGCACTCAAGGTGAGATCATAGTCCCACTTTTACTCTTTTAAACTTACATTTGGGATGAGAAAACATAAACGTTTCGTTTTACTAAGTGAACACAAGTACGAAAACAAACATTCTCCATACGAGTTAAAACAAAATCCTCAATTCGATTATCATTAGTTACACTTTCCGGGTGTAAGCGAGAACTTATATTGTATGGCCATATGGGTTTGACAAACCCTCATTCGAACGGTTCGCTACCGTTATGCGGATGAAATATATTTTTGAGAAACAGTATATGTTCTAACACTATTGTGTATGGGGTAAAAGAGAAGTTAAGCCTTGATAATTGGGTGCTCATGATATCAACTTTTAGAATGTATTACTAATATTTCAACGTTGCAAATCTCGTGGTTCGACTTACTTACTTATTCACTTATTTATTAAACCTATGATTTCACCAACGTTTTCGTTGACAGATTTCTATGTTTTTCTCACGTCCTTGAACATTTTGTGATACTTGCTTCCGCTCATTATTTTGATACTTGCATTGGATGTCGAGTATATATGCATACATGGAGCGTCTTTTGACTTTATTTAAAACTGTGTCGCATAGGTTTCATTTGTACTTTTAACATTGTAACGTAACTAGTGGTTGAACTATTCTTGTAAACTTTGAAACATCTTTACATTTGAAATGAATGCGACATATTTTTGGTCAAACGTTGTTTTAAAGACTTATGACCACGTAACGGGACCTAAGTAGACGGCGCCGTCAATGACGATTTTGTCGGGTCGCCACACGAATCACGTCTAACCGAGATACCTAAGAAGGAGCTCAATGAGCCAATATCTATCATAGAAAATTCACGTGAGAAGAGACACATAAGTCGATGTCTTAACTCATTAGAGGTAGTAGTTAACAATACTTCATTGACCTATAATAATAAGACACGTTGTTGCCATGATGATAAATAGATAAAGAGTTATCACATTGGCATTGTTGAAAACCCATGGATGATGCAAATTCTGCAAACCGTTGATACCAGGTACGAGGAGATTATTTTAAACCATAAAGTAAACATTTCAAAGACACGCGTGATTTGGTTGACTAGGTTTCATTTAAGTTGTCATGAAGAAATGTATTTTTTACATCGAGTTGATGCATGCACCATGATTTCGATGCAGCTAAGCTTAGTACATTACAAATGTTCGCTAGTTCAACAACCGGACTAAACATCTCATAACAGTCAATACCAACCTGTTGTGCACGTCCATTTCCTATAGATCGTGCCTTGTATCTTTCGAATGTTCAATTGGATCGCACTTTATGCCTAAATATCCACATCGAGCGTATAACATGCATATTATATTCACGAGGGTACATGAACCCATGTCTTATTGTCAACCAAAGCCTTATATTCATGTATCATTGCTTGTTTTGAATTTGGGTCGTTTAAGGAAACTTGATTCATAGGAATAGGAGAAATAGTCGAAGTGACTAAAAGAATGAATGGAACTTTGGGTTTAAAAATGTGGGACATAGCTCTAGTGGTCATGGTACCTGTAGGTATCAATGCTTGGACAGTAGGTGATGGAACAGTAGCGGAAGAGAAGGCAAAATTAGGAATCGTAGGCATACAAGAATGAAAATTGGGCTTAGATGATTGAGGCCTAAATAATGAAGTGTGTGGCCTAGTAAGACTGGGCTGAGATGAAGTAGGCCAATTAGAAACAGAGAGAGATGTTTCGTTAGTGAGTGGCTCGGGAGTTGTTAGATTAATGGGGTTTTGTGGAGGGGTGTTAGTGGACAGATTATGTGGCCCAAGATCAGGAAATTGGGTCGAATTGTAGATAATGGGATTAAAAGAATTAGTGACAAATTTTGTATGTATCAATGGACTGTTTGTTTAGAGACGAGAAAGGAAATGTTGTTTCATAAAATAAAAATAAAAACATGACAAGATATAATAAGTTTACGTGACGCGAGATCATAACATTTATATCCAGGGTGATTATTAGGATAACCAAGAAAAATACACGAGAGAGAACGAGGTTTAGTTTATTTCAAGAGGTTGATAGAATTAGAGGATAGCACAAACAACCAAAAATGGGTAGATGTTGATAAGTAGGTGTGCGATGAGAGGGAATTGTTGTAAAGTTTATGAGGAAGAATGTTTATTAGAATGTTTATTAGGTACGTTCCAATAGAGTGCATGAGGCCAAAAGCTAGCGGGAATATGAGAGTGAGTAAGTAAGGTGCGAATTATATTGTGTATGGACAAGAGAATCGGAATATGATGTGTTTAAAGTGTGTGCAGTAGTGCTTAGCTTAATCTTCAACTTTTAAATTTATAAAACCTTTTATTATTACACTTTAACACTCTAACGAGCAACAAAACCCGATCAGAGGTAGTAATTTAGGTTATCGTCCCAAGGAAGTGTTAGGTATGGATAAGAGTTGTTTTATTATTTAATTCTTATTAAAGAACTAAAGATATATTTTTATGTCTTTTATGGGATAGATTTATCTCTTAGGAAAGAGTTTGCTTTTAAAGATAAATAAAACAAAACAAGGAATTGAAGATTCAAAATAAAATACAAGTAAAGATACAAGTAATTATACAAGTGATTACATGGACAATTAATTCATTCGGGAATCATATTAGATAAGTTTCATGACTTATATTAACACAAAGTAGAATAACAATCATAGACCAATTATTATCCCTTAATGGGTTAAACTAAGTGTTGCATATCAATCAATAGGTAGGACTTAAAGCATATGCTAGATATGTGATGTGCATAACTAACATCTTAATTCTTCATGTTCAATTCAATTACATGATACATACCAATCTTGTGATGAGGATCAATATGCAAATAGGCTGACAAATTATATAAGCTATTAAACACCAAGTAGATCAACTCAAGTTACTAGCTGAAAGTTAATTACTACTAAGTTTTCATGCAATCATTAATTAAAAAAATCCAAACAAAGGATCTTCGATTAAGCCTACCAATATCAACTTTTATTATATAAGCGTAATTCAAATCAAATAAGTTTATCACTTTTAAACTCTTTAACTTAGTTGCATGCAATTCAATTTAACAAGTTTGATGGACTAGATCTAAACAAGTAGCATGAATCAAATAATAGATTTATCGGATCAAGGACTAATCAACCCTAAAATCATGTTATTTAATCATTAAGCATGGCAAACAAGTGTAATCAAGCAAAACAAATTCGAAACAATTCAAATATCATTACAGAAACTCAACCATACAGATCTAGAAAAGAACCGAAAACTGCACAGAATACAGCACGAAGCCGGCGGCTTCCTTCACTCCAAGACGGCGACTTCATCTGACTCCCAGATGAAGTTTAAATTTCGTCCACGTAATCACTATGAACGTTTAGTTCATAGTAAAAGACGAACAGGAACGAATACAGAAAATAAAATAGACAAAATAATAAAATAAGGATAGAATTATACCTTGAAAAGAAGGTAGATGTAAAAAGACTTGAATTAAAACTTGAATCTTGATTACAATAAGTAAATCTAACCTAAGGGTTTAGAGAAAACCCCTAAAAAAACGACCTAACCAATTCTGGAAAAACTATCTAATTCTGAACATATGAAAACTGAGACCAGAGGCCTTAATTTATAGAATTCTGGGGCGGTGGCCAAGCCGGCGGCTTCAGTGGGAAGCCGACGGCTTGCCTTGAGTCGGTGACTCCTCGTGCAAGTTATACTTGATCCACAATCTAAGATCTGGTAATAGTTATACCCAAGTCGGCGGCTTCAGTCCAGGCCGACGGCTTCACTTGATTCGCCAAATCTTTCTGATTTTATCTTGATTTTGTTTCCATTTTTACTTGAACTTGGTCGATAAGTTGAGAAACTGTGTCAACCAAGCCGGCGGCTTCATAGGGAAGCCGGCGGCTTCCTTTGCCTTTTTCTTGATCAACAAGTTCTTTCAATTTTACATTGATTCTGGAACATTCTGGTATTTTCAACACCAAGCCGGCGGCTTCATCATACCTATGTCGGCGGCTTCATCTAGCCGATTTGCAATTTTCTCTATTTTTGATCCTGTTTAATACATAACTTAGACATAATCATTAGAAATATCTTTTTCTCATTTTTACCCATTTTAGTGTGTTTTGGCATCAAAATGACTCAAAAATACTAAGATAACTCCTCAAAATGTTATCAAAAAACTGTATAATTTAGGAGTTATCAGAATACCATTCCATTTTGAGCACAATAATTATAAAAGATTTGTTATTATATTCAGCACCATTATCACATTAGAACATTTTAATGGAGTTTTGGAATTGTGTTTGTATGTATTTGCGAAAGATGGTAAAGATATAATCAGTGTTATAAATCTCCTTATTTCTCTCCGAGCTCTCCCAGAGATATCATTTTTGGAAGGCAGCTGAGACAAAACGTCCATCTCGTGAGATTTTTCGGTCAACATGGTCAAACTTGTTCAAAGCCACGATTTCTCGGAGTTTCTCATTCATTTGTCAAGTTATATCGTAAAATCTCGTAATTTCTCAGATTTTCTCGCTTATTTTTCGAATTTTCTTGTATAATCTCATAAAAACGTATATAAATATACATATATTTATTTATTTATATATATTTATATTAAAAAACTGAATATTCATCGTAAGTTAACATCTGAGATCTCCCCACGATTTCCCCGAGATGCCTTGATTTTTCTAAAAATGTCCAAACGAGGTCTCCCTGAGATCCGAGTTCTTAAACCTGGGATAGAATAGACTTGTGCTATCCATAAATAATTTCTAAAGTTATCAAGAAATAATACATAATATTTGTGACCTTTATCACTTAAGACGGGAGATGTCAATAAATCGCTATGAATTATATCGAATGGTGCAAAAGACACAGAAGAATAAAAAGGAAATTTTGTTTGTTTTCCAAAATACTTGATTGACAAACTTTATTACTAAAATTCGAATTACATGAAATGTAACGTTTATTTATAAGAGATTAAAATATTGTCGCGCGAATAACCAAGGCATTTGTGTCATAAATCTTGAGAAGAAGCAGTAAAAGCAGACCGAGTGTGAAGGTGTTGAATCTTGGAGGTGTGGATGGGGTATTAGTCACCGAAGCTATTGAACCACATGATGGCAGTCCTTTTCGGAAAATCCTTCATAGTAAACCAAAATGGTCAAATTTGAGAGAGATATTAGTGTCAGTTGAGAGACGACGAACAAATATGAGATTTTTAATTAAATTTGGTGCATGGAGAACTTGAGATAAAAAAAATGTACGATTAATAGAAGGAATGGAAATATAGCCTCTACCACAAATTGGAATGCAATTACCATTGGCAACAATAATATTACGAGGAAGCTTTGATTGAGAACAAGACATAAGTTTACTTGCGGAATCCATCATATAGGATGTAGCTCCAGTGTCCATGTACCAATTGTTATTGGAAGGGTTCAAACTTATTGTGTACATAGCGGACTCAATTTCAGTAGGTGTTGACGAAACATAATGCGCATATGAAGATTTACGACGTGGGCCTGGACCAAGAATACCTTGTTGGGCTGGTGGAGTGGAGGTGTGCCTGGCACATAGTGCAGTTGGATACGATACATGTGGCGAGTTTCACTGTTGGCTTTGCCAAGTCCATGATCAGGTCCAATTAGGAATTTGCCAAGCCCACGTCCTCGGTTGTAGCCACCTCAACCCCGATAATTCCCCGATTATTGCCACGGCCACGATTGTACTTACCAAATTGTCTACTGCCTTAATTGTTGGGGTTTGGTGGTTCCGGTGATGGTGTTGAAGAAGTTACGAGAGCAGCATCTACGGTAGGGTGTTTATTGAGCTAGAGGATTGTTTTTGCTTCCGAGTTTCCTTATGTATGAGGGATGATCTAGCTGCATAGAAGGATGGAAATTGTTTGGTATGCGCAAGACATGACCCGACGCTGTCAAAATTGTCATTGAGCCCGGTGATAAGCTGCAACGCTAAACGATCTTCTTCAATTGCCGGACCAACGTTGCCTAATTGATCCGCAATAACCTTAAGTTCCTGAAAATATGTTAAAATATTGGGAAATTCATCGAGCTTGGTGTTCACAAAATGGTGTTAAAGATGGATAGCACGAGTATTCCCATTGTCTTGAAAAATACCCTTAAGCCGATTCCAAGCGTTTTGGGCGGTAGAATCATGAGCCAAAATGGTGTATATCAGATCACTGGATACAGTGCCATATATCCATTAAAGGACAATGGCATCCAAGCGATCACATGACTCGGAAGAAGTAGCTTGTGGAGAAGAAAAAGTTTCGTCTGTGCTAGTTGACGAATAAGATCCATGATGATTTTGTCTAGATCTAGAGTAATAGGTATGAAGCTTTCTATTTTGTGGACAGTTATAGCAGGGTGCAATTTTGAATCGGCCATTGATGATGAAAAGGAGAAGTTGTGAACAATTGTTACTGTGGAAAAAGGAGGAGAAAAAAGGACCGATGGTTAAGGTGATACCATAAAAGATTATGATCGTTGCCTTTTTTCATTGATCATGTTGGTATAAATACAAGATACACTCTTATTCTACAAGGAAACTATTAACAATCTCTCCAACTATTTTGGAATGAAGATTATGTTGGTGTGGTCCCAAAATAATAACAGAAAGAAATATATATATTGACAACGTATGATGAATTGAAGTATTAATGGAAGTGGAATATAAAAGACTACTGCAGTTTATTCAGGTCTGCAATTGGCTTTATATAGCCACAAAGTACCACAAAAATAGGACTACCCACTACTACCAATAATACCAATTCTACTAACATGACTAACTAATAATGAAATCTTAACTTATACTAAACAATAATTAAAATACTAACTGACATATTAAACTAGACTAGTAAACTAACTCATCAAGATTATTCAACATTCAACCCCCTAATCTTGATTCGTGTCTTCCTTAGAGCAATGCTGATTCGTGCCTTCCTTAGAGCAATGCAGGTTCCTCTTCAATCAAGTTGGCTTCTTTGTCGTTCCATTTTGTGCACTCATTTTTGAAGTGTCCATACTCTCCACATTCATAGCACCTAAACCCACTTTTGTCACCTCGACCCGAGCCTCTTCCTCGGCCTCTACCACCTCTTTCATAGCTCCTTCCACGTCCCCTTCCACGTCCACTGCTTTCACCATACTTATGTTCACTTGCCAACAAAAGCTTATTTTGTTCTTCATCTTTTTCTTCATGACCTAGAAGCCTTTCTTCATAAGCTTTCACCCTTCCAACCGCTTCTTCAAATGGCATTTTCGTAAGGTCCGAATATTGTTCAATGGGAGCTACAATTGGCAAGTATTTCATTGGAACCGAATTAAGAAACTTCCTTACAATCACCTCCTCTTCAAGAGTAGAACCAAGACTCTTGAATTTAGCAACAATGCTATTTATCTTACCCGAAAAATCATTAATTGATTCATTCTCTTTCATCCTTAGCATTTGGAATTCGTTTCTCAATGTTTGCAACCTTGCTTTTTGAACCAATTCAGCCCCTACATATCGAGTTTTGATTGATTCCCAAACTTCTTTCACATTCTTGTGTTTGGAAACTTGCAAAAGAACATCTTCGGGTAGGGTTTGATAGATTATACCTTTGGTAGTATAATTTTTCTTCTCATCAACCTCATCTTGGGTGATAACATCCCAATGGCCATATGCCCTTAGAACCGTTTCGATCATAATGGACCAGGTGGTGTAGTTAGTCTCGGTTAATTTTGGACATTGAATTGGTACGGTTCCTTGCTCACGAACGGTTAGAGTCCCATCGCTCGATGACATCTTTTTTTTTGCCTTTTAATACTTGCTGACTTCTTTTATTTTTTTGCTGCTTTGTGCTGCTTTTTTTTTTTGCTACTACTCCTTGCTGTAAACTGCGGATATTTCTTGGTACCACTTCCTACTATCTTCTACTGCTTTTCTGCTTATATTTGCTGCTAATTTAGACGTCTTTCTGCTGAGTTTACTGCTGTTATCTGCTTCTTCTTTTTTTACTGCATAAATCTGCTGCAACCGGCTGCTATTTTCTGCTTGTTTACACTGCTTTTAGACTGCTATTGTTGACTGCTAATTGCTGAATTATCAGCCTGCTACTCTGCTACTGCTATTCTTTCATAGGATTGAGCCTAAGCTCTGATACCAATTGTTGGTGTGGTCCCAAAATAATAACAGAAAGAAATATATATATTGACAACGTATGATGAATTGAAGTATTAATGGAAGTGGAATATAAAAGACTACTGCATTTTATTCAGGTCTGCAATTGGCTTTATATAGCCACAAAGTACCACAAAAATAGGACTACCCACTACTATCTCAACTAACCAACCAAATAGCTCCACACTCCAAAAGAATCGGTCACCAATAATACCAATTCTACTAACATGACTAACTAATAATGAAATCTTAACTTATACTAAACAATAATTAAAATACTAACTGACATATTAAACTAGACTAGTAAACTAACTCATCAAGATTATTCAACAGATTACAAAGAATATCATCTACAATAATAAAGATATTGTTTGTTAGAAGTGATACGGTCTATTATTCACCAACTGTACCCATTTGTAAATTACCCGTTTTGACATGAACCAAAATATTGTCAACTATGAAACTGGCACAAGCCATTGGCTATCTCTCTTACTATCACTAATTTCAGGACATCTGTTACTTTTGAAGTTGCAGTGTCGTCTATATGACAATTTAGGGTGTAGAAATCTCTATTTAACCGTAATTTTTAATTTCTTTGCCTTTTCAACTCACGTTTGCTTATAGAATAATTTTAGTTTAGTACTTCTAATTTTATACTCCGTAATATTTGACATTTTTATTTGTTATTATTCACCCCTTATATTCGTTGTATACATGTTATAGCTAGTAGCTTCATAGTTTTTTTGATTCGTCCACATTCCGCTGTACTGATTGCTGAGAATGATTTTTAGTTTCGTACTAGTCAACAATACTGACGCAATTGCTAGATACAACGGATAAATTGTTGAAAATTATTACAATAAATCATAGAATAGCATATATGAATAAAACTTGACATATATATCAATGCATTTAAATTACAATATGGGACAATACTAGTTACTTCATAAGGGAATTCAGTACAACACACATATATATTATGAGGACGCAGACATATGAATATATAGAATGCAGATGATTAGATCCGCATAAAAACATAAACTTTTCGTTTAGTAACTTACCAAATCAAATTATTGACTTACGACCTCACGTTTGGAATTTAATGAAACTTAACGTCGATAGTTAGGAAAAGGAACATTGCCAGACTCAATGTGCCTAAGGTCTTCAATCAGTACTTCATAATGTCGTTTCACTTCCTCTGCCGATTTCCCACCGACAGCCCTTGCAATCTTCTGCCATCGATCTGGGGTGTCTCTATCGTACACTGCAAGCGCTCGTTCAAATAGTTTATTTTGTTGTGGGGTCCAAGATGAAGTTGAGCTACTTGAGTAGAGTGAAGTTGATGCCATTTTTGATACTTACAAAAAAAGTTGTACTATGTAGTCAAGGAAGATGATTAGAAGTCAAGGGATGGTTGTTTGAAGGATGTTATTCCATGGAGTTGGTTATAAATAGGAGGAAAAAGGTGGTGGGGTTTTTGTCCAGTTGGGTGAGTATAAGTTGCAAGAGGGAAAAACTATGAACACGTCAACTTGTTTTTATGAACCACATATGGAGAATAATAGGTCATAAAGTATGAGAATCGGTATCTAAGGTAAAGATGTACGGGTCGTAACTATATTATATATGTTATATAAATTTAGTATTGCCAGTTTGAATCTATTTGAGGGTACATTGGTAGTGGAACTTATGTATGTATATTATTGTAATGTAATGTTTTTACTTGTGTTGATGGGTATTTGGTCTTGTTGTCCAGCTGTGCTAGTAAATGTTAAATGGCTTATAGTTATTTTGTATCTGAAATAATGGGCATGAGATGAGATGTAGTTTATGTCAATGGGGCTATGAAAAATATACTGGAGTAAGGGTTTGGATTAGGGGGCATAGTAAACGTGACCATTTTGGCTAAATCATACGGAGTATTGGATTTGGGTCTGGGTATGGGCTTGGGCTCTTATTGAATCTATTTTCTAATTATTTGTTGAAGTAAGCCAGCAGATTAAACTAAAGTAGATACCTCTTGTAACATATCCTGCCTTAACTAAATTTCATAATTGTAAGCAGAACAACATTTTTTCTTACCCTTTTAGCTTTTTATTTACTTGAATGTTTAGCCAAAAAAAATAGTTTTAAGATAAGGCATGTAGTCTTATTACTGTTCTTGGATATGCATGATCTCTGATAAAGAGTTATAGTTTGGAAAAAAGTAATGAAATAAAAAGAAATAAAGAAAAAACTGGTTTTCCTGAATTCTTTTTTTAGAAAAAGAGAAAAAACTGCAAAAAAAATGGTGTCTAATTTTCTCCCTACTAGTTCCTTTCAATCAGAGAGATCTCACTTTCTTTCCTTTCAATTTTATTGACTTAATTTCGTTTCTTTTGTAAAAAAATCGAGAACGTTGTAGTTCAAAATATACATACTTACAATGGTTGTACTGAGGTACATACACTCCTTTCATGTATGATGTGGCTTTCTAAAATGTCACAAACGCTAGTAGTGAGGTGTTTGATGGAGAATTTTGGCTAGAAATTCGTCGTAAAAGGTTTGACCTTTTTAAATATTATATTATTTTGTCTTTATTCTACCATGTTTGGTTGTGTATTGTAAAAAGTAGTTGTGTATTTATCACTTCTCTTTTTATTACTTTTCAAGCAATTTTTACATTGCCACATCAGCTACAACTTTCTCCCCACTACAAATTTTTTCCCACAATCTTTCGACTTCACAATCATTCCCCAAAAAGTTATCCACATCATTTCACGTTAGAAAAAAAAATTTAACTGCATCAACCTCTTACACCCTGATGGATTGTAGTCGACTCCTTGATTAAACATATCTTTAAACTTTGACTTTCAAAGTCAATACGGACATTAACTTTTAAATCATTATTCAGCCATTAACATTTCCAACTTGTGCGCTCTTAAACATGGATAATGCGGTTGTTGACCCTCTTATTACGTGCGGCTGAGTAATGAAAATGAGACCCACACTCAAAAATGTTCTTTAGCGTATAGACCCTGATAAATAAACTCTCCTATTTGTGGTAAAGCTTCTGCTTACAAGTCGTGGTCAATTGCTTTGTATTTCATTTTGTTTGCAAATCTGTAAGTATATTACTTTCAATCTAACAACTTTCTACATGTATTAATGGCTGAATTCATAAATTCTTCTTACTTTTATTATTCTATTATGAAGTGGACCATATTTTTTGATTAAAAGTAGAATATTATCAAGAACCTATGTCATTATCCAAGTTGACATAATATCTTGGTACAATAGATCCTAATTGGAGGCAGTTTGAACTTTAAAGCACCATCTTTTTGGTAGTGGAAACCATTTTATCTCTTGTCCACATTATCATCTTAAACAAACAGTTTATTTGTTTTCTTTATTATTTTTTAATAATATTTACCGGATAAAACTCTTTACCCAAAAGATAATAAAGATATGAATAATACATTAACCTAATGATGATATGTCTAATAACCCCAAGGAGTAGTTTAGATGCTTACACATCTTTAAAGGAGACTCAGATTCAAAATTCACTAACTATACTTTGGGACATTACCTTAAAAAAAAAATGATATATCTAATTATTGGCGATAATAAGAAGTTACTTGGAGGACATGGTATGTGATAAACTTGGAGGACACGATTAGCTTAAAATAAGTCTAGATATACTTTACATATTTGTATTTGTGTACATGTATAATCCTTGTAATCTGTATTATATATACGATCAACAATAAACCCTAAAGAGTGTGAGTTATTCAAACCTTACAAGGTATCAACCTAAATACCCACTCTATCTACTCTTCCTATCGTTATCTTTTTTGTACGTCACGAAGATGATCATCATGGTGTTGTCTTCTTCCTCTTCATCCCACGATGGGTCATTATCACTTAATACGAATCTACATATGATTACAAATAAATTAACCTCCTATAATTATTGGTTCTAGTGGCATCGGTTATTACCACTTATATCCTATCAAAATTAATGCCCTATGTTGATGGAACCTTATGAAGCGACCCGTCCTAATTCATCCGGACGAAATCCATATCGATTATAAACGATTCACAACAGTTGATTACATCGCGAGGTATTTGACCTCTATATGATACATTTTACAAACATTGCATTCGTTTTTGAAAAGACATTCTTTCATTACATTTAAGGTTGACGACATGCATACCATTTCATAATATATCTTACTATAATTGACTTAATAATAATCTTGATGAACTCAACGACTCGAATGCAACGTCTTTTGAAATATGTCATGAATGACTCCAATTATTATCTCTAAGATGAGCAAAAGCACAGCGGAAGATTTCTTTCATACCTGAGAATAAACATGCTTTAAAGTGTCAAGCAAAAGGTTGGTGAGTTCATTAGTTTATCATAAACAATCATATCATAACTTTAATAGACCACAAGATTTCATATATCCAATTCTCATAAAATAAATGTCCCATGCATAGAGACAAAAATATCATTCATATGGATTGAACAACTGGTAACCGACATTAATAATATGCATATAAGAATATCCCCATCATTCCGGGATCCTCCTTCGGACATGATATAAACTTCGAAGTACTAAAGCATCCGGTAATTTGGATGGGGCTTGTTGGGCCCGATAGATCTATCTTTAGGATTCGCGTCAATTAGGGTGTCTGTTCCCTAATTCTTAGATTATCAGACTTAATAAAAAGGGGCATATTCGATTTCTATAATTCAACCATATAATGTAGTTTCAGTTACTTGTGTCTATTTCGTAAAACAGTTATAAAAGTTGCGCATGTATTCTCAGCCCAAAAATATAAAGGGTAAAAAGGCAAATGAAACTCACCTAATGTATTTTGTAGTAAAAATACATATAACGACATTAAACAACTGACCAATGCAGGGTTGGCCTCGGATTCACGAACCTATATCATGTATATATATATATATATATATATATATATATATATATATATATATATATATATATATTAACACATATAAATGAAGTCAAATAAATTTATGTATTATTATTAATATTGTATTTGTTATATTTTATAAGTTTTCTTTATTTATTTATATATTTTCATTTTACATATAGAAGTATTAATATAGTTAAATTTTGTAATTTAAATATATATTTTTATCTATATAATCTTTATTTATATAATTATGATCTTAACAATGTTATCAAAACTGTTATTTTCATAATTTATATTATTTTATAATAATGATATAGATAATACTAGTTAATAAAAAAATAGTTTTTAAATTAAAAAGGCAATCTTGTTATAATATTAAATTTTCAGTACAAAGGTTAATCTTAATACTAATAATAATAATAAAATGATAATAATACTAATCATACTTATGATAATAATGATATCATTAGTATAATATGTATATGTATGTTAATAATGATACTAACAATAATAATAATACTAATACCTATATAATGATACTAATAAATATTAATGAAATTAGTAATAAATTGTGTTATTTTCATAATAACACTAATAATAATAATCATTATGATAACCCTAATAATAATAATAACAATAATAAAGATAATAATAATAATAATAATAATAATAATAATAATAATAATAATAATAATAATAATAATAATAATAATAATAATAATAATAATAATAATAATAATAATAATAATAGGCTACCTTTAAATGTTTTCCCAAAAAAAAATTGCCCATGACCGGGCTCGAACTCCCGACCTCTCGAATAACCATAACACTCTGAACCATCGGGCTGTCGCCCAGTTTCTGATTTAAAACAGTGCCCAATTACATATAACCCGTATTTTAAATAACTCATTCTTCTTCTTCAATTTCAAATCAAACGACCAAAAACCAAATACGAATTCGAAGTTGTTTTAAAATTGAAACTTAAATATATAAAATACATATAATGAATCTCTTTTGTTTTAAAAAAAATAAAAAAAAATAAAAAGGGCCTGCTATCAGCGACGGTATAAACAAAAAACAAAAAAAAAATTGATTTTATTTTCTGGGCGGTTTTAGTCAAAAGTTATAAAACGAATTATGTTGCCAATCGATCCTAGGAACGTTTGGAATCTTCAATTGAACTTTATCTACAACAGACATCTCGAATTTGGATCAAGAACAATGGTTGACTTTTTAATTTTAAAAGTTTGACTCCAAAATTGGAATTCGATATAACGAATTAGGATTTGAAACTTTACAGGTAGTTTATATAAACGATTCCTAACAACTTTGCATTAACAGATTTTGAAATTTTGTTCGTACTTGAAATATGGTGAAAAAGATGAAATACAGAGTGTGTCGAGCTTTAAAAAAATTATGAAATTAACTGATTTAACAAATATCGGTGGTTTGCATTTGATATTGAAAATATAAAGTGGAATGAGTTTATTAAACTTACTGAGTATTTACTTGATTTATAACCAGAGATGTCGACTTGATTTTCCAATTACGAACAGAAATATAAAAAAAATAAATAATATATGAAAACAACCCTCAACAGATTTTGTTTGCTTGCAAGACGAAATGTGATTGATCGTACCATCTTGCAGATATAAAAACGATTCATAGAACAGTTGAATATGATAGGAACTGAATTTTTAATTCACTTAGGGTTAAATACGTATATATATTTATTTATAAATATATATAATCGTCTATTATATAAATATATATTTGTATATGTGTTTTTATATATGTATATCTGTATTATATATATATATATATATATATATATATATATATATATATATGTTTATATAAATCTGTTTATATATATTTGATTATATATAATTCATAAACTTTAATATTTATAATGTTATTAAAATACTAATACTAATAATAACTATAATAAATTTATTATTTAAAATTTTGAAATACTAATAATAATAATAAAAATAATATTAATAATAGTAATATCAATAATAATAATAATTGTATTAATACAAACTATAAATAATAGTAATACTAAAAAAATCATAAAATGGATAATCTTAATAAGTTCACTAATAACCATCATAATAACACAATAACAATAATATGCTTATTAATACTAATAATAATATAATACTACTCATCATAATATTGTTGATATTAATAATATAATAACTTATATCAAATTTCATATATACCTATATATCTGTATTTTAAATATATACTGAATCATAATGACATTAATTATACATTTTAAGATCAGGTTTTATTATATAACTAAATATATTAAATATATATATATATATATATACCTTTGAATAGATCTAATATTTAATCTTACATTTTTTAAAATTTATATTCATGTATATATACATATACATATCTATATATATTTGTGTTTAATAAAATTTCTCACTACATCGTATTTTATTTCAAATTATGATTCAAATTAAAATATAATTATATCTATATATATACATATCTAAATATATATGTATCTATTTACAAATAGTTGTTCGTGAATCGTCGGGAATAGTCGAAGGTCAAATGTATACATGAACACCGTTCAAAGGTTTTTGAGACTTCAACATTACAGACTTTGCTTATCGTGTCAAAACTATATAAGATTCAAGTTTAAATTTGGTCGAAAATTCCCGGGTCATCACAGTACCTACCCGTTAAAGAAATTTCGTCCCAAAATTTGAGTGAGGTCGTCATGGCTAACAATAAATATGTTTTCCTGACGAATATGAGCTGATAAATAGAGTTTTATCATTATTGAATAATACAGATAAAATAATTCGATTATTCGAAGAGCACGAATGAAGTTATCACAAAAGAGTGAAATGAATAAATGAAGTTTCGTTTTTAACTTATGACGTTGCCTTGGTTGAATTCCGGAATTCAAGGAATTTAAAGAAAATCTTCGAAATCTAAAAGATTTGATTCTTCGGAGAATAAGGAAATTAAGATCTCTATAATTAAATACCGTGATCTGCCTCGATTACTCTGTCTGATATTTCTATTATAAATCAAACTCTTCCGTTTCATTATTCTCACCATTCCTATACTTTCTTTCTTAGTCCATACATCCAAAAGATTGTGAAATGCTTAATCCCGTTCTAATCCTTGATATTTTTTTCTAATTATCATTTCTGTCATCCTTCTTTTCAATCTTCCATCAGAAGAATCTGTTTACTTCTACAATTACCTTGGGGTGATACTATTCTTAATTATATCATGTCTTTATGTTGCTATTCGTATTAATATCTACGGTTTATAACTTCCGTGTTGTTATTGGGCTTTATATTTTCTCTTATATTTTGGAGTTCTTTGCCTTTTTATTCTGTTCTCGACCTCTAGTGAAGCGAGTAACGGTCTAGAATTTGTAAGTATGGTGTTTCGAACGAACTTAATGTTCTAAACAAGAAGGAACGTATTAGCACGATTTGATTTGTCAAAATACTAGAATCACTGAGAATAGAACTATCAAGAATATGTTTTCTTGATATGTTCAGAGGTTGAACAGATTGAACGAGTCATGTAACATGGCACATGATGACGTTATAGTCTGTGAATCATCATGTTTCATTAGAAACTCAGCATGACTTACTGTAATATAATCACGTTGATCAAGTGTCATTATATTATACTAACTCATGCATCAGTTACCAACACTAGTTCAAAATATTCGTATTTTAAACTCGAAAGTTTACAGAATATAGAAACTAACAGTTTCTATATGATGTAACACTGATAGCACGAAGAGATTAATGATTTCAGATAAGAATAGTTATGAAAATATCTTCAGAAATATGGAGGATATTTATAATGAAAGATACTATGATATCTTAGAATTTCTAATATCGAAGGATGGTGAAGAAAATTTGTCCGCAAGAGTTTGGAGTAAGGAGCAAGATATTCGCTAAAGACTTCAGTAGGCATTTAATTATTTGGATTCTTTGAAGTCAAACTTATTCTTTGTGATTTGTCACGACTTCCTTCATAGTTTCGCATAATCCGCTTTTCGGTACTAAATTTTCTATTGAGTGTTTTTAATACTCCATTCTTTATCATCAAACTTTTGACGGTTAGGGTCGTGTACAGTTTTTGCCGCTGTATTCAGCTTTTTCAGAATTTGTGGTATTGATTTGTAGACTAGGTGCTTTTCAGAATTTCAAAATGGAAGATCATAATTCTAAGAGATAAATGTTATATGGATACATATAACTGTTGATGTGGAAACATTGCGAGATTCACAATACAGATTTGTTGATTCCCGGTAATTGGTATGGCAATTCTTGTTACAAGATGCGGATGAGTACATGATGAGACTTCAATAGATAAATATAGTGATTTGTCGGAGAGATTTAAACCAAGGAGCGACGTGGTTGCTGGTACATTTGCTGGTAATATGGTGGAATATAAATGGTTCCCCAGTAACAATAAAAGAGCACGCATATATATCAAGGCTATAATAAGGTTGTTTCGGATGAAAATTCGAAGTTGACTTGTTGGAGCTGTGACAAAATTTACTACTTTGAAAGGAATCACCAAGTTATTTTGGGTAATAATAACACTAAAGGAATTAGCACAGATACATGTTAAACGTTTACTCAGGTTCCGAGTGTTTTCAGGTGCATAACTATATGCATCGATCTTTTCTTTCGTAGATGAAGTACGGTTGGTTCATCCTCTCGATTAAGGTGTTTTCAAGAATCATGAAAGGTTTGAACGCAGATCGTAATCGTCAAGATACAAATGAGGTTTAAGATGAAATCAAGTGGCAAGCTTGAAGAATTGTTTAGTTTCATAGGTTATAATCAATATTTTAATTCATTTTAATTGTCCAAGGTTATTAGTCCACAGTCGGTAGTCCACAATTAACAGTCTAATAATTCATATATAATTTAATATATAATATTCAAATTAATTAATACGTATCATGACCCGTGTACATGTCTCAGACTCGATCACAACTCAAATTATATATATTATTATAGAATCAACCTCAACCCTGTATAGAGAACTCAAACATTACTGCATATAGAGTGTCTATGGTTATTCCAAATAATATATATAGCTGCGTCGATATGATATGTCAAAACCTTGTACACGTGTCCCGATATTTACAGTGCTTAAAAATAAATAACAGAAATTAATTGACGATAAATAAAGTGCGTAAAGTAAATAACAGAAATTAAATGACGATAAATAAAATTGCGAGAATTTAAATTGCGATAAATAAATTACGATAAATAAATTTCAATAAATAAAATGTAATACGGAATTAATTAGTTAGCTAGGAACAATTAGCTAGGAACAGTTAGCGTGAATTCTTAACAAAATTTCTCATAGTTAATTTGTTTGTTTCTAACAAGTTTTATTTTGTCAAATGTTTTCTTCATTATGCCACTTGTTGGATTCTGATAGGTCAAAATACAAATATGAAATTGAATGAAAATGGTTATTCTGCGGTGAACAGACACGTATATCGGTGAGTGTAAATAGGATAGTAAATGACTGTTGAATCAGATTCGATGATTGTACAGTGTAACTTATTAAGGTGAAATCTAAATATTCCTCGGGTATTACCTACCCGTTAAAATATTTTCACCACTAACAGTTTGTACAAAAGAATTTTTAATTACAATCTTTATGAAAATATATATACATATATATTTTCTTCAGATATAATCATGGATTTAATGAGTCAATATGATATTAAACTCATTTGATTTACCGTTAGAACTAGAGTACATAATCTCTAAAACATTAGAGATTACATAATCGCCATGAAGGACGAAGATAGTTTATGTAGAACGATTCGTAGAACGATGATTATGCTTGAGATATAGATTGCGAGGTTGAGACGTGTGATGATGTTGTTGTTGTTAGTACTGGTTATGGTGCTGGTGCTGCTGATGGTGGTACTGTTGCTGTCGGTGCTACAAGTGTTGTTGGTGCTGAGGTTGGTGATGATGTTGGTGTAGTAAGTATAGCTTGTAGATCACACACCATTCTTGTCAGGGTTTCTATCCTACCCTCTATCATTTCTATCCATCCACTCATTTGATTCGATAGATCTTGATTATCAATTCGAAGTTCCCTAACTTCTTCTAATATTCCCCTTCGATTGGTATTCGGAAGTAGATGTTGAATATTTTCTGAGATTACAGTAATGCGACCTTCGAGGTGGAAAATTTTAGCAAGAAGGGTGAATACAGTGTTGCGCATAGGTTCACCGGTGAGTACATCATTTTCTCCGATGTTAGGAGGTAGGTTTGGTTCGCAGTAGTGCTCGCCTTCTTCATTTCTCCATCGAGTGAGTAAGTCTCGGACCCACCCCCATCTCCTCCAGAAAGAAAAATAATTAAATTGTTGAGGCACTTCTGGTTCATTGACTTCTGAGTCTGCTTTAATATACATCTCGAAATCGCTTCCGGAACTAATGGAATCCAAGCTAGGTGTAGGATCCATCTCTCACGATAAGTTAAAGGGTTTTGATATGAAATGATTTTTGAATATCGAATGATATTCTAATTATATGTAGAATATCTATACATACTTCCAAAGATCCCGTAAATTACGGAGAAAATTAAGGAAACTTGTCAGATAAGGTCTACAGTGACAGATACGCTAAGTTAAGGATTTTGTCTATACACTATTCATGCAATCATTGCAGTAAGACGTATCTAGACTAAGAATGATAAGTAGGTAATTTTCTAAGGATGATAAACTGATGATTTCCGACAAAGATGATAAGCAAAATTTTTGACATGCAGACACGGTCGAAGTCCAGACTCACTAATGCATCCTAACGACTTATCAGTTATACACACTAATGCAGACCTGGTTCGCTAAGTCTACCGCTCTGATACCAACTGAAGCGACCCGTCCTAATCCATCCGGACGAAATCCTTATCGATTATAAACGATTCACAACTGTTGATTACATCGCGAGGTACTTGACCTCTATATGATACATTTTACAAACATTGCATTCATTTTTGAAAAGAAAATCTTTCATTACATTTAAGGTTGACGACATGCATACTATTTCATAATATATCTTACTATAATTGACTTAATAATAATCTTGATGAACTCAACGACTCGAATGCAACGTCTTTTGAAATATGTCATGAATGACTCCAATTATTATCTCTAAGATGAGAAAAAGCACAGCGGAAGATTTCTTTCATACCTGAGAATAAACATGCTTTAAAGTGTCAAGCAAAAGGTTGGTGAGTTCATTAGTTTATCATAAACAATCATATCATAACTTTAATAGACCACAAGATTTCATATTTCCAATTCTCATAAAATAAACGTCCCATGCATAGAGACAAAAATATCATTCATATGGCTTGAACACATGGTAACCGACATTAACAATATGCATATAAGAATATCCCCATCATTCCGGGATCCTCCTTCGGACATGATATAAAATTCGAAGTACTAAAGCATCCGGTAATTTAGATGGGGCTTGTTGGGCCCGATAGATCTATCTTTCGGATTCGCGTCAATTCGGGTGTCTGTTCCCTAATTCTTAGATCACCAGACTTAATAAAAAGGGGCATATTCGATTTCGATAATTCAACCATATAATGTAGTTTCAGTTACTTGTGTCTATTTCGTAAAACAGTTATAAAAGTTGCGCATATATTCTAAGCCCAAAAATATAAAGGGTGAAAAGGCAAATGAAACTCATCTAATGTATTTTGTAGTAAAAATACATATAATAACATTAAACAACTTAACAATGCAGGGTTGGCCTCGGATTCACGAACCTATATCATGTATATATATATATATATATATATATATATATATATATATATATATATATATATTAACACATATAAATGAAGTCAAATAAATTTATGTATTATTATTAATGATGTATTTGTTATATTTTATAAGTTTTCTTTATTTATTTATATATTTTCATTTTACATATAGAAGTATTAATATAGTTAAATTTTGTAATTTAAATATATATTTTTATGTATATAATCTTTATTTATATAATTATGATCTTAACAATGTTATCAAAACTGTTATTTTCATAATTTATATTATTTTATAATAATGATATAGATAATACTAGTTAATAAAAAAAATAGTTTTTAAATTAAAAAGGCAATCTTGTTATAATATTAAATTTTCAGTACAAAGGTTAATCTTAATACTAATAATAATAATAAAATGATAATAATGATAATAATACTAATAATACTAATCATACTTATGATAATAATGATATCATTAGTATAATATGTATATGTATGTTAATAATGATACTAACAATAATAATAATAATACTAATACCTATATAATGATACTAATATTAATATTAATGAAATTAGTAATAAATTGTGTTATTTTCATAATAACACTAATAATAATAATCATTATGATAACCCTAATAATAATAATAACAATAATAAAGATAATAATAATAATAATAATAATAATAATAATAATAATAATAATAATAATAATAATAATAATAATAATAATAATAATAATAATAATAATAATAATAATAATAATAATAATAATAATAATAGGCTACCTTTAAATGTTTTCCCAAAAAAAATTGCCCATGACCGGGCTCGAACTCCCGACCTCTCGAATAACCATAACACTCTGAACCATCGGGCTGTCGCCCAGTTTCTGATTTAAAACAGTGCCCAATTACATATAACCCGTATTTTAAATAACTCCTTCATCTTCTTCAATTTCAAATCAAACGACCAAAAACCAAATACGAATTCGAAGTTGTTTTAAAATTGAAATTTAAATATATAAAATACATATAATGAATCTCTTTTGTTTTAAAAAAAATTAAAAAAATAAAAAGGGCCTGCTATCAGTGACGGTATAAACAAAAAACAAAAAAAATTGATTTTGATTTCTGGGCGGTTTTAGTCAAAAGTTATAAAACGAATTATGTTGTCAATCGATCCTAGGAACGTTTGGAATTTTCAATTGAACTTTATCTACAACAGACATCTCGAATTTGGATCAAGAACAATGGTTGACTTTTTAATTTTAAAAGTTTGACTCTAAAATTGGAATTCGATAGAACGAATTAGGATTTGAAACTTTACAGGTAGTTTATATAAACGATTCCTAACAACTTTGCATTAACAGATTTTGAAATTTTGTTCGTACTTGAAATATGGTGAAAAAGATGAAATACAGAGTGTGTCGAGCTTTAAAAAAAAATTATGAAATTAACTGATTTAACAAATATCGGTGGTTTACATTTGATATTGAAAATATAAAGTGGAATGAGTTTATTAAACCCGCTGAGTATTTACTTGATTTATAACTGTAACAACCCAAACCAACCCGCGAACAAACCACGTGAAAATACAAAATAAAAATAAAAATTGCTGCACAGTGAACTGGCGCGGCGCGCCATTCGGGTCTGTCCGGAAAGTCTCAAAATGCGAAAAAGATTGACTAGTTCCCGACACTTTTAGACGAAACGCTTTTTACCATACATCCAAATATGTAAAACTAACCTTTTCAAATATAAAATCAATGTTTTACAAGCGGGGCCCACATCAGCCGTTTTACGAGTTTAATACAATTTACGAGTTTCGACCACCAAAAAGTTTAAGTTCCAAACTACACAATGAGCATGGCGTTTGGGATTAAACTACCCAACTATCGGTCAAACTCCAAGAGCTACTAAAGCCAAAAGCGTCCCCTAGCATCAAGCGGGATCTCTAGTCCAAAACGATGCCCTTACCCTTGTCCAAAACCGAACCTATAAAAATAGTAAACAACGAGAGGGTAAGCAAAGCTTAGTGAATGCAATAATTATACGAATACATATATAATTATACCTACTTGCATACACTTACACACCAAACCGCAAACACGCTAGCATACACACTTAGCTTACCGTCACAATAACGAGCTATAAATCACCAATACTACAAGCTAGCATAATAACCGCATATGAATATAACTCGAATAATATAATATGCTTACAACACAAATAACCATGGTTAACCAATAGTACAAGGGAACGGCGCTCGCGAAAACGCCATCGGTGTTCACAACATCCGTTAGGGCACTTAACACCTCGCACCACTAACCCCTAGGGTGGCACCTTAACACCTCGGCACATCACCCCGAGTGGCATCTTAACACCTCGATGCATCACTCATAAATTTACGGAGTGGCGTCTTAACACCTCGACACTACACTCCTAGGTGGCATCTTAACACCTCGATGCTACACCCGAGTGGCATCTTAACACCTCGATGCTACACTCTTCACGTGAAACGTGGTGTCTTAACACCTCGACACTACACCTTTCACGCTACAACAAATAGATACATTATATACATACGCATATAATTATTCCACTCACCTCAAAGTCTTGTGAAAAGATACCCGAGCTTGCGAAACCTCAAAGTAACGTACCTGTCACATTATACATATAATCAAACGCAAACTCAAGTCGGTCAACCAAACCCTTTCACCATTCTAAGCCATTTTGACCCAAGGTGCAATTTCAACCCATTTGCACCCTTAACCCTAAATTGGGTCAACACACACCAAAACCCTAATCATTCGTCAAGATGGGTTTAAAACACACTTAGGTCACAAGGCTAACTCATTTTCATACTTGCTAGGCCGCTTAGGTCATTAAAGACTCATTTGACCCATTTCAAAGTCAACACACCCATTTGGGTCATCCATACCCAATAACACCCATTTACATATCATTAAAGTGTTCTAGTACTTTAACTAACCAATTAAGTTCATAATCATCAATCTAACACTTGAAAACCCTAGTTAGTCATCTTTGAGTCTTCATGACCCAAATTCATCCAAAAACACCCCATTCACCCACAAATGGGTTTTAAGTTCATCATTAACCCTAACTCTAACCCTTAAAGCAATTAAAGTAAGAAATTGGGTTTTATAACTTACCAACACAATCACCACGTAGCTATCGACTAGATGAACGACTTTATAACTTGCACCGAGACCCGATTCAACCTCTTTTACCCTTTAATGGAGCTTTCTCTCTCAAGGATTGCACTCTCTCTCTAGAGTTTAATTGGAGAAGATGAGGTTGTTGTGGGAGTAGTAAATGAGCTCCCCAAAACTGATCTAGGGCCTTAAGGTCGGCCCTCAAGTGAATTTACCCAATTGCCCTCAAAATATCTAATTAAAAACAAAGTGAGCTGTCAGCCCTTAATGGCGCGGCGCGCCATAAGGCCGCGCGGCGCGCCAAATGCCCAGTTCAGCTTCTTTTGCCTTTTAATTAAATACAACCTAAACCCCACAACTTGAATAACTTATACACACATAAGTACAATAAAATATTCGGGTCTTACAACTCTCCCCCACTTAGATTGGATCACGTCCTCGTGATCCGCACCAAATACTAGAAGTTAAGCACTCTACCTTGAACATTTTCGTCTCCAATGCGGAATTACACTTGTAGCAATCACTCATCCGGGTTCTCACTTCGTACACTAACGCATCGTAATACAACAACCGTACTTCACACTTTCATTCGATCAAAGTTCTCACCACTCACTCGGAAATACACCGTGAAAACATCATAATATATCTTTCTAAAAGCCATAGCACTCCATCATTTCACGATATCGGGTAATCAAACCACGAGACCCAATAACTACAACCGTTTGCTCTTACGCCGAGTATCCAAACTCGTACCCTACACTCCACAATCGTCCTAAAAGTAGTACAATCCACCGACAATCATTGTCGTCATGCCTATCAATCGTGGAATATTCGGGAATCATCCCGACACTTTTTGAAAATCTCTCGTATCCCTCTATCGGGAACTTCGCCATACCGTCTCACGTCGCTAACTACCTTTGCAATTAACTCCAAAGTCCAACTTGGGACTTTTTCGAAGACCATCGAAGCTTTCCTTTCCTAAATGAGCGACACCCGTTCGCTCATCACGTCTACTAGATAGGAACTTTTCCGCATTCTCCGGCGTTGGTCATACTAAATAATCCTTCCAAGGACTCGCTATAAGATATTCGAACCTCGGTCTTTCAAATCATTTGAGTGTCAACGCTCGCTAAACATCACACTATACCACCGTTGTAAATTCGAGTTTCTCACCGGTACCCAAAATCAAAGCAATCACATCATCGGGGTCAAAAGTTACACTAGTAGGTATAAGGAGGCACCTGACGTTGTGTTATCCAACTCCGATTACTAACACCGAGTCTCCCAGACTCGACCCTTACGGGGTCTACTCCTGATGCCACACATCACCTAACTACACGCGGTCACACAAATCTAACGAACCTTACTGAGACGACCCGACCCAATCCATAGGGACGAATACAATAACATATGATAACATTGCGAGGTACTTGACCTCTATATGATACATTTTACAAACGTTGCATTTATTCTTAAAAGGCAAACTATCATTACATCAATATTTGACATTTTCGTCTAACATTTCATAATATCCAAATGACCTAATCTGTCATTTACTTATTTATATTCTCTATTGAACTCCAATGACTCGAATGCAACGTCTTTGTATCATGGCTTAAAAAGGTCCCAAGTAGTATCCTTAACATGAGCTAATGCACAGCGGAAGACTTAATTCATACCTGAGAATAACATGCTTTAAAACGTCAACATAAAGTTGGTGAGATATATAGGTTTGATGCTAGCAGCGTTATAACAATGGAACACAAGATTTCATATATAAACATTTTAATAAAAATATTCTAAGTGGTTGAGCACTTGGTAACCATACTTAACATTTAATCACGTCGCATATTCCCTTTATTATGAAATCTTACTACACCGTACCAAGGTGTAGTCACGAAACGAAGTACTGTGCAACCGTTGAATACTGGTCGTCCAGTCCGGTTGGGGTTGTCAGGCCCGATAGATCTATCAACAGGATTCGCGTTTACAATACCGCTGTAAATATTAGTTACCAAGCTACAGGGAAGTATGCCAGTGGTACAACTCAACGTAGAATATATTTTTCAGTTACTTGTGTCCATAGCGTAAAACATAAAATACATGTATTCTCATCCCGAAATATTTAGAGTTTAAAAGTGGGACTATATACTCACTTTTGTCTTGAAGATATGTAATTTCGACTTGGTCTCCGATTGATATCACGAACCTATCCATATATAATATATCAATACCTTTTCTTTTTAAACAATCGTCACATATATATACTTATAATACTTTTAATACTTTTAATAATTCCTTAGTCCGTAGTTAGCAGTCCGATGTTAGTAATTCAATTTTAATGGTTCATATTTAGTTGTTTAATAAACCCCCAATGAAATAAATAAAACCCCCATCGTATATGTATTGGTCGAGATTAATCTTGACCCATGGTACCGGTGTTGTCAAATGACGTGTTGCGTACATAAAGTACCGGTGTTGTCAAATGACGTGTTGCGTACAATCATGGGATCTTATGATTAATCTTCTCGTATTGTTTACGGGTGATCCTGAACCATATAAAATTAAATTATGAGTACATATGTATAAAATATCATGTTACTTTAGGAAGATGTGATTTATTTAATTTTCTCCAATTATTTTCGTGGCTAAACTAGTCTTGGATATCCGATTTTGTTTTGGTCATAATTTCTTCGTTACAACTCCGTTTTCGTTGATTCAACTTTCCACTTCCTTGGATCGAGTCCCTCTTTAAGAATATGAACTGTAAATACCTTAGTTTGTATTCTAAATCATAGGTCATAGGTCAAATTTTGGTGAAACTTATGAAGTTAATCATTTTTGTTACAAAAACATCATTAAATGACCATTTTTCTAAAAATACTTATACTATGAATTAAATCATGAAATTTTTATGTGTTAACATATTCATAAAAAATATCATTTTTCCAGAATATAAACCTCCAATTCAAAGTTCAAGATGGTTTTTAATTATCCAACCCAAAACAGCCCCCGGTTGCACTCCGACGTCATAAAAACAGTTTTTTTAAGGTATTCTTTGAAAAACCAAGTTATACCTTGTTAAATTAGCATATATTTAAGTTATATTACAGGTCTTGAAGTATTTTAAAAGTTAAGTTAGAAGGATCTATTTAGTTTGCAAACAAGTTTGAAATCATTCAAACTATGTTTTTGTTGTTAAAATTGTATACCATACAATAAGATAGCTATATATATATGAATCGAATAAGGTTATGAACAAAGTTACTACCTCAAGTTACTTGGACAAGATTGCTGTAAAAGAGGAGTAAAAACCTAGAACCAAAAGAGTGATGAAATTGGATGAAAGATTGGAAGCAACTTAAGACATAAACTTGAATTGAAAGTTGTATTTTTGTAGTGTTTTTGTTGATCTTTTTATGGTGGTGTTTAAGGTGATTCTTGAGAGGATTTTTGCTGGAGTTCTTAGAGAGACATGAGGCTAGTAAGTGTGTGTGTTTAGCTAGAGAAATGATGTTCCAAAAATTGAAAATGGATGCATGTATTTATGGTGGTGTAAAAGGTGTATAAATTTGTAATTTTGTGAAAAGATCTTTTAATCATGTGAAATTGTCATACTAAATAACAAAAGTAGTTACCTTATACATAAGGCATGAACAAGGGCTGGTTGGTGGTGATTTGATGTGTATATACCAATAGTAAATACGTATAGAAGCTAGGTATGATACGAGTACATATACTCTAGATATACGTATAGAAATCTTGTGAAAAATGGAATGAGGATTCAAATATAGCTATCTTTTGTGAATATACTTATATTTTTTTATGTATTTAAGTCTTTAAAAGTGATTAAATACATTATATATACGATATATGTATAAACATTATAGGTCCTAAGTATTTATGTCAAATAACGTTACGTATAGTTATCGTTTTGAAAGCTTAAGTTAGTAGTTTCAAAATATACTTATAACTTATTGTTATTAATACAAAATGAGATATTTAAACATCCTTAAATCATGTTAAATATGTATATATACATATATATACACAAACGTATAATTAACATATATTGTATAGTTCGTGATATCATCGGTCAAACTAGACGGTTAAACGTTATGTAAAACTCTTTTCAAAATCATAAATCTCAACAATTTAGATTGCTTATCATGTTGGTAAGTTTTAATTTATGTAAATATTAATCTTATAAGTGTAAAACGATCGGAAAAATCCGGGTCGTTACAGTACCCACCCGTTAAAGAAATTTCGTCCCGAAATTTGGTAGAGGTTGTCATAAATAACAATAGGAATGTTTTCATGACGAATATGAGGTATTAATAGAGTTTTATCATTATTGGAAGATATGGATAAAACGATTCGGTCATGTGAAGCGCACGAGTGAAGCTATCACAAAAGAATGAAATGAGTGAATATAGAATTGTTTTAACCGATGTCGAGATTAGGATTGATTTCCAGAATTTAAGGGATTTAAAGAAAATCTTATGTAATAAGATTTGGTTCTTCGATGATTTAGAAAACAGGATCTCCTTTGATTTAATGCGATAATCTGTTTCGATTTCTTTGTCGAATATTTCACTATAAATCCACCTCCTTCCCTTTCTTACTTCCATACCTCACATCTCTTACTCTTCCTCCTCTAATTCATACCTTAAGGTATCCTTTAAAATGCTTCATCCCGTTCTGATTTTTGTTATACTTCTAACTTTCATATCTTTCATTCTTCTCTTTCATCTACCGCTAGAAGAATCTATTCACTTTTATGATTTTCTTGGAATTATAATGTTTCTAATTCTCCCGTGTCTTTACGTCGCCATACGTATTGATACACACGGTTTGTAGTTTCTGGGTGGTTATTGGGTTTGATATCTTTCCTTATATTTCGATGCTCCTGCTTCTGTTTTCCATAATGATTGTCATCCATAGTTAATACTCTCTCCTATTTGCTGTAATCTATACCCCAATTTCTATTTTGGGACTTTGTCCCTTCGTTTCTTCTTCCCGTCCTTGAGTCAAGCGATCAATAGTTCGAAATTTGTAGGTATAAAATTCGGAATGAACATAGCTAATGCTCTAAGAAAGGAATGGTAATGGCACGATTTTGATTTGTCAAATTACCAGAATATCCAGGAAAATAGAACTATCAAGATGATTTGTTCTTAATATGTTTCGGAATTGGATAGAATGTAAAAGTCGTGTAACATGGCACATGATGACGGTACTGTGAATCATCATATTCCATTAGAAACTTAACATGACTTACTGTAATATAATGAAGTTGATCAAGTTTCATTATATTATACTAGTTCATGCATCAGTTCCCAACACTGCTTCAGAACATTCCTATTTTAAACTTGAAGGATTTAGAAACTAACACAGTTTCCTTTATATTGTAACGCAGATATTACAGAGAGATAAATGATTTCAGATAAGGATAGTGGTGAAAATATCTTCAGAAATATTGAGGATATTTATAATGAAAGATATGATAATATCTTGGAATTTCTAATGTCGAAGGATGATGATGAAGATTGACCCGTAAGGGTTTAGATTCAGAAGCAAGGTGTTTGCTACAGAATCGTCATAATTCTTTATGTACAAGTTTAGTCCTTGTAACTTGTTCAGAGTCTCCTTCATGGTTTGTTCAATCCGGTTTTCAGTACCAATTTTCTATCGAGCGTTCCTAACACTTCCTTCTTTTATCATCAACATTTGGTCATTAAGACCTTCTACAACATGCTGCTTCGTCAGTATTTTCAAAGTTATCGGATCTGGGTCATTGGTTATCAAACCAAGATGGTTTAAGGAGAATTGTATTTTTAGATGATTAAACGCTGATGGTAATATGATGGAATATAAAAGGTTCTCCGGTAACGATGGCGAAAGAACAACGTATATATATATATCGAGATTGTAATAAGAGTAGTCTTACTGAGATATCGAAGTGGAGCTGTGACAAAATTAGTTAATTGAAAAGGAATCGCGTGATTGTTTTTGCTAATGGATGATAAGGAATTCGATGCGGATACGTTTTAACTATAACTTCGAGTTCAAAAATTTTTAGGTGCATAACTGTATGCATAAATCTTTATTCCGTAGACGAGGTGCGGCTGGTTGAACTTCTCGATCGAGATGTTTTCAAGAATCATGAAAAGTTGTGAATGCGAATTGTAATCGTCAAGATACAAATGAGGTTTAAAATAGAATCAAGTGGCAAACTTGAAGGATTGTTTAGTTTCATATGTAATAATCATCATTTTAACTCATTTTTAATTGTCTAAAGTTAGCAGTCCAATAGTTCGATTGTCCAATGGTTCAATAAATTCATATATGAACTAAATATATAATATTCGAATTACTTAATACGTATTGTGACCCGTGTACTGGTCTCGGTGTCGATCACAACTCAAAGTATATATATATTTTGGAATCAACTCCGACCCTGTATAGCCAACTCCCACCTTCACATATAGAGTGTCTATGGTTGTTCCGAAATATATATATAGATGGATCAATATGATAAGTCGAAACCTTGTATACGTGTCCCGTTATTTAAAATGCGTAAAATAAATAAATATATATCATGACCCATTATACAACGTGTTGTCTCAGAATTAATCCGACTTGTTGTTGTACATGTGTCCCGACGGTATGTAAAGTACAGAAATTAAAATTGCAACAATGTAAATTGCGATAAATTAAATATTAATCAGTTAGCTGGGAACAGTTAGCCGGAACAGTTAGCGTGTAATCCTATCACAATTTCAATTAATTAATTCATCTGTTTCTAACAATTTTTATTTTGCCAATGTTTATTCATTATGCCACTTGTTAGATTCGGATAGGTAAAAATCCAAATATGAAATTTAAATGGAAATGGTTAATCTGGGGTGAACGGATACGTATATCGGTAATTGTAAGTAGGATAATAAATGATCGTTGAATTAGATTCGAAGAATGTACAGTGTAACTTGTTAATGTGAATTCTAAATATTCCTTGGGTACTACCCACCCGTTAAAATATTTTCATCATTAACAGTTTGTACGAATGAAATTTTTAATTACAATCTTTATGAAAATATATTTGCATATATATTTTCTTCGGAGGTAACTATGAATTTAATGAGTCAATAAAATATTCAACTCATTTGATTTATCGTTATTACTAGATTACATAATCTCCAAAACATTAGAGATTACATAATCGTCATGTCGAACGAAGAACGATACGTAAAGAAGAGGTAATCGGTGTAGAATGATATGTAGAACAAAGATCATATTCAAAGTTCAGATGATGATGTTGAGGTACGTGGTGCGGATGTGATTGTTGGTGGTGGTAATGATACGGTTGGCGTTGATGCTGATGATGTCGTTGACGTCGATGATGCTACTGGTACTGAAGATTGCGAGGTTGATGTTGTTAACGGTACTGGTTATGCTGCTGGTGCTGCTGCTGGTGTTTGTAACCTTCGCACCGTGTTCTCCAAAGCCGTCACACGAGCGCGAAGTTCGTTAATTTCTGCTAGTACACCAGGATGATTGGCGGTTGGAGTGAGCGAATGAACAAGATCCGAAATATGGGATAGGATATAATCGTGACGAGATACTCGAGAAATGAGAGAGAAAATGGTTTCTCGAACAGGTTCGCCGGTAAGTGCTTCAGGTTCGTCGCCAATGGGGCAATTCGGTGGGTGAAAGGGATCACCTTCTTCTTGTCTCCAATAATTTAGTATACTACGAACCCATCCCCAATTCATCCAGAATAGATGATGAGAAATTGGTTGATCCATTCCAGTGACGCTGCCTTCGGAGCCCGAATGGAAATCCATATCAGCGTAGCTGTCGGAGTCGGAGGAATTCGAACTGGACGCGGAGTTCATCTTGTACAGTCGGGGAAATGAATTTTTGGTTTGGAATAGATTATAGGAGTTGGGTTTGGTATTCTTCAATACATAATTTACATATGTATTTATAATACTCAAAATCCCGTGAATTACGGAGAATCTTTGAAATTCGTCAGGCAATGTCTATAGCAACAGATACGCTAGGATACGAATTTTGTCTATACACTATCGATGCACCAAATGCAGTAAGACGTGTCTAGACTTAAGAATACTAAGCAGGCAATTCTTAAGGATGATAAGCAGATGATTTTCGACTAGATATGATAAGCAAAACTTTTGACATGTAGACACGGTCAAAGTCCAGACTCACTAATGCATCCTAACAACTACCAGTTAGACACACTAATGCAAGGCCTGGTTCGCTAAGACCAACGCTCTGATACCACATGAGACGACCCGACCCAATCCATAGGGACGAATACAATAACATATGATAACATTGCGAGGTACTTGACCTCTATATGATACATTTTACAAACGTTGCATTTATTCTTAAAAGGCAAACTATCATTACATCAATATTTGACATTTTCGTCTAACATTTCATAATATCCAAATGACCTAATCTGTCATTTACTTATTTATATTCTCTATTGAACTCCAATGACTCGAATGCAACGTCTTTGTATCATGGCTTAAAAAGGTCCCAAGTAGTATCCTTAACATGAGCTAATGCACAGCGGAAGACTTAATTCATACCTGAGAATAACATGCTTTAAAACGTCAACATAAAGTTGGTGAGATATATAGGTTTGATGCTAGCAGCGTTATAACAATGGAACACAAGATTTCATATATAAACATTTTAATAAAAATATTCTAAGTGGTTGAGCACTTGGTAACCATACTTAACATTTAATCACGTCGCATATTCCCTTTATTATGAAATCTTACTACACCGTACCAAGGTGTAGTCACGAAACGAAGTACTGTGCAACCGTTGAATACTGGTCGTCCAGTCCGGTTGGGGTTGTCAGGCCCGATAGATCTATCAACAGGATTCGCGTTTACAATACCGCTGTAAATATTAGTTACCAAGCTACAGGGAAGTATGCCAGTGGTACAACTCAACGTAGAATATATTTTTCAGTTACTTGTGTCCATAGCGTAAAACATAAAATACATGTATTCTCATCCCGAAATATTTAGAGTTTAAAAGTGGGACTATATACTCACTTTTGTCTTGAAGATATGTAATTTCGACTTGGTCTCCGATTGATATCACGAACCTATCCATATATAATATATCAATACCTTTTCTTTTTAAACAATCGTCACATATATATACTTTTAATACTTTTAATAATTCCTTAGTCCGTAGTTAGCAGTCCGATGTTAGTAATTCAATTTTAATGGTTCATATTTAGTTGTTTAATAAACCCCCAATGAAATAAATAAAACCCCCATCATATATGTATTGGTCGAGATTAATCTTGACCCATGGTACCGGTGTTGTCAAATGACGTGTTGCGTACATAAAGTACCGGTGTTGTCAAATGACGTGTTGCGTACAATCATGGGATCTTATGATTAATCTTCTCGTATTGTTTACGGGTGATCCTGAACCATATAAAATTAAATTATGAGTACATATGTATAAAATATCATGTTACTTTAGGAAGATGTGATTTATTTAATTTTCTCCAATTATTTTCGTGGCTAAACTAGTCTTGGATATCCGATTTTGTTTTGGTCATAATTTCTTCGTTACAACTCCGTTTTCGTTGATTCAACTTTCCACTTCCTTGGATCGAGTCCCTCTTTAAGAATATGAACTGTAAATACCTTAGTTTGTATTCTAAATCATAGGTCATAGGTCAAATTTTGGTGAAACTTATGAAGTTAATCATTTTTGTTACAAAAACATCATTTAATGACCATTTTTCTAAAAATACTTATACTATGAATTAAATCATGAAATTTTTATGTGTTAACATATTCATAAAAAATATCATTTTTCCAGAATATAAACCTCCAATTCAAAGTTCAAGATGGTTTTTAATTATCCAACCCAAAACAGCCCCCGGTTGCACTCCGACGTCATAAAAACAGTTTTTTTAAGGTATTCTTTGAAAAACCAAGTTATACCTTGTTAAATTAGCATATATTTAAGTTATATTACAGGTCTTGAAGTATTTTAAAAGTTAAGTTAGAAGGATCTATTTAGTTTGCAAACAAGTTTGAAATCATTCAAACTATGTTTTTGTTGTTAAAATTGTATACCATACAATAAGATAGCTATATATATATGAATCGAATAAGGTTATGAACAAAGTTACTACCTCAAGTTACTTGGACAAGATTGCTGTAAAAGAGGAGTAAAAACCTAGAACCAAAAGAGTGATGAAATTGGATGAAAGATTGGAAGCAACTTAAGACATAAACTTGAATTGAAAGTTGTATTTTTGTAGTGTTTTTGTTGATCTTTTTATGGTGGTGTTTAAGGTGATTCTTGAGAGGATTTTTGCTGGAGTTCTTAGAGAGACATGAGGCTAGTAAGTGTGTGTGTTTAGCTAGAGAAATGATGTTCCAAAAATTGAAAATGGATGCATGTATTTATGGTGGTGTAAAAGGTGTATAAATTTGTAATTTTGTGAAAAGATCTTTTAATCATGTGAAATTGTCATACTAAATAACAAAAGTAGTTACCTTATACATAAGGCATGAACAAGGGCTGGTTGGTGGTGATTTGATGTATATATACCAATAGTAAATACGTATAGAAGCTAGGTATGATACGAGTACATATACTCTAGATATACGTATAGAAATCTTGTGAAAAATGGAATGAGGATTCAAATATAGCTATCTTTTGTGAATATACTTATATTTTTTTATGTATTTAAGTCTTTAAAAGTGATTAAATACATTATATATACGATATATGTATAAACATTATAGGTCCTAAGTATTTATGTCAAATAACGTTACGTATAGTTATCGTTTTGAAAGCTTAAGTTAGTAGTTTCAAAATATACTTATAACTTATTGTTATTAATACAAAATGAGATATTTAAACATCCTTAAATCATGTTAAATATGTATATATACATATATATACACAAACGTATAATTAACATATATTGTATAGTTCGTGATATCATCGGTCAAACTAGACGGTTAAACGTTATGTAAAACTCTTTTCAAAATCATAAATCTCAACAATTTAGATTGCTTATCATGTTGGTAAGTTTTAATTTATGTAAATATTAATCTTATAAGTGTAAAACGATCGGAAAAATCCGGGTCGTTACACTTACGGCTCGACACCCATGACTTCCTAGAGGCACCTGCTAGTCACTATCCACCTAGGCCGCATAGCTAGTCTACTTATATTCCATCTCAACACTAAGGAGGCGCTTGGAACACCAAGGCTTACACCTTTCCAACTTGGTCCTAACCATTAACCCGGTTACCTACATACATAAGGATAGTTAACCACCAAGACTCTACTCGCACACGAACACGATTAACGGAAATGCCTCTAGAACGGCACACCGCGTACACCCCCAAAATCATAAAAGAAAAGAGTGGCCGTCAAGAGCGTACAACACTCGTCACACAATCACAAAACCGCCATTGAAATCGAATCGTCAATTAATCATTAATTCGAAGATTATTCTAATAACTAAATACATACTTGCACGCATTCCGAAACGTGCAATACACACAACATCCGAAGTCTATAATGATCACTTAGAATACGCGAAGTCGTCACGTATTCTTACAACTTCTCTAGGCAATCATTCTCTAAGAGTCAACATTAATAACCAAATTGTCACCCGCAATTTACTAAAGTCCACAATTCCGAGCACAAAGTTTGCTCAATCCCTTATATCGGGAAGAACTTAACCGATCTCGTGCCAAGATATCAATCCCCTAGCGTACCCTTACCAAGTACAATGCTAAAAACCACCAAGTCTCAACCTAATGTCAACAACCCAAAAGATGAAGGCCAAGTAAAAATGAATCCTTACGGATAACACCTTCCACCTAACACCCCTCTTAGTACGCATACACGGCTAATACGCATCTACCGCAAGTATTTAATCAGAACACGGCTATGTATCACTAGTCACACAACATGGTCCTCATGACCGAACCACCGACGTATACAACCAGTAGTTTTCAATACTAACAATAAGAAGGTTATTCAATACAAAACTCAAGGTGTACAAAAACGGCTATCGTGATATATCCGTAGTGCGCAAAAATGGCTATTGCAACACTACCAACAATATGTGTGTGAAACACGGCTACCGCACTATTAATACCAATGTATGAGTAAAACCGACTATTACTCACAACCATGTGCACAAAACGGCTACGTGCACAATTCCTACGGGCAATTAAAATCGTAAATATACAAGTAGCGGTTCTTCCCGAGAGCCGCTTGCCATCCATCACAACCAAGGGTGGTAACGAAGAGTTAATCCTTCCGGATATCCCTCATCACCTATCACAAGTCAAACGCGGTCAACAGAGAGATGACCCCAAATAAACACATATATCTAATTTCCTCGTAGTACACAAAATGGCTATTTTGTAACTACTACCCAAAGTATACGACAATGAGACATCGTACCCTTTCTCAAATCCCATTACGCTTCCTCGGTAGGAATATAAATCCTAATAAAGTCGACACAATTTCTTTGATGTAACACTACCAACTTCCCAACGTAGAACCTCGTTCCTAAATCAAATCGTCAAGATTACAAAGTCAAACGATTTCGCCATTTACCGTCGTACACGACCATACTTGGCGTCGGTCCCTCTTCCTGAATTCTCGAGTGCTCAATTCGATAATAATAAATACTAACGTCTACCGTCACCCGATTGTGCCACTAAAGTGATGACACAATGTCAACATAACACGTATCCTTTTAGAACGAAATTACCGCTACCCGCAAGGTAGACTTTTCCAACTATCAAATCCTTTCTACCCGTTACCACTACGAAAGCATCCGGTCAACGATACACACATGCTCTCAAGGGTTTCACCCACTTCACTACAAACGCGAACACGCGCTCACAACCTAACGCCAAAGTTCGTTCTCATGGCTTAGTGGATTCATTTACCCTATCACTAAGAAATGCTTGGTTGCACCAAGTCTTACACCCTCGTCCGTCAATACAAATGTCATCATAGGGTGTTTCCATTAGGAATGTCACCCGCATCAATACTACGTATTACCACTATGCATTCGTCCCCAGGGCGCGTTTCCACGAGTCAACGACTCAGGCGATACCCTGGTGCACTATCATCAAAACCATCAACAAACCGAATCTTCACCGAGTTCACTTGAGTCTAAATAGATCTCGAAGCAAAGTTTAAGTCCCTAATACATACACGAATCCATCGGCACAAATAAACAATAATAAGGCATATTTGTACCAAAGACGAAAATACCTGAAACATCATCGTTGAACCCTTGCGCTCCACTGATCATCAGATAGTCACGCTCTAACCTCCTAACCCGATCTACAAATGATTCGGAACATTCCGACTTACGGTGTCCCTTCTTTTGGCAAATAAAGCACTTGATCGTGCTTAAAGGTACACTTGTACAATCCCGTACAAAATGACCTCGTCCTCCACACTGAAAGCACGTAGGCCCATAACCTGTCTTACTCATCTTCTTCACTTTTTCAACACCTCCGGGCGTACTTCTCGCCCTTTTACTAGGAGCACCTCTTGATTCTAACTTTCTCTTACCCAAAGAGTGATCAGCAAATTTTGAAGCATGAGATTCAATCCCCATAGTTGCTCCTTCGTCACCGTCACCTTGAGGTTTAGGAAACCTCTTTTCTAACTCTTCCTTCATGACCTTAGGCACTCGGTCTCGAACCATCTCGGTCACTATTCCCTCGAACGACTCTTGGAGAACTTTCTTAACCTTGTTGGCGAAAATCAAGATATAGCGTTCGAACTCCGCCTCAATCCTTAATGTTAACTCATCCTTCCCCTCATGAATAGGCGCGTCCGTTCCGGTTCCATCTTCCGTCTTCATTCTAAAGAATGCATATAGATTAAACAACAAAACGAAAAGGAACGACATACATATACCACACCGCCCCATCTTGGTTGATACTTGTCGTACATTGCTTGTTTGACACGTCTTGAACCCGTAACAATGGTAGCTAATCATTGTTACGCGAGCACGTCGCATTAACTTGCTAGTACAACGTCTATCTCGCTTGATGATTGCTAAAATAACACAAAACGATTAGTGCTAGGTTAGTTCACATAGACCCAAGCACTAACCAAATCCCTGGTCCGACCCGTCTAATACAAGTCCCGCAAAAAGCGCATACACATTAAAGTCTAAGTCTAGGCACCTATCTCAAGTCGCCTAAATCCCTTAGACCATGCTCTGATACCACTTGTAACAACCCAAACCAACTCGCGAACAAACCACGTGAAAATACAAAATAAAAAAAAAATTGCTGCACAGTGAACTGGCGCGGCGCGCCAGGATGGCCGCGCGGCGCGCCATTCGGGTCTGTCCGGAAAGTCTCAAAATGCGAAAAAGATTGACTAGTTCCCGACACTTTTAGACGAAACGCTTTTTACCATACATCCAAATATGTAAAACTAACCTGTTTTAAATATAAAATCAATATTTTACAAGCAGGGCCCACATCAGCCGTTTTACGAGTTTAATACAATTTACGAGTTTCGACCACAAAAAAGTTTAAGTTCCAAACTACACAATGAGCATGGCGTTTGGGATTAAACTACCCAACTATCGGTCAAACTCCAAGAGCTACTAAAGCCAAAAGCGTCCCCTAGCATCAAGCGGGATCTCTAGTCCAAAACGATGCCCTTACCCTTGTCCAAAACCGAACCTATAAAAATAGTAAACAACGAGAGGGTAAGCAAAGCTTAGTGAATGCAATAATTATACGAATACATATATAATTATACCTACTTGCATACACTTACACACCAAACCGCAAACACGCTAGCATACACACTTAGCTTACCGTCACAATAACGAGCTATAAATCACCAATACTACAAGCTAGCATAATAACCGCATATGAATATAACTCGAATAATATAATATGCTTACAACACAAATAACCATGGTTAACCAATAGTACAAGGGAATGGCGCTCGCGAAAACGTCATCGGTGTTCACAACATCCGTTAAGGCACTTAACACCTCGCACCACTAACCCCTAGGGTGGCACCTTAACACCTCGGCACATCACCCCGAGTGGCATCTTAACACCTCGATGCATCACTCATAAATTTACGGAGTGGCATCTTAACACCTCGACACTACACTCCTAGGTGGCATCTTAACACCTCGATGCTACACCCGAGTGGCATCTTAACACCTCGATGCTACACTCTTCACGTGAAACGTGGTGTCTTAACACCTCGACACTACACCTTTCACGCTACAACAAATAGATACATTATATACATACGCATATAATTATTCCACTCACCTCAAAGTCTTGTGAAAAGATACCCGAGTTTGCGAAACCTCAAAGTAACGTACCTATCACATTATACATATAATCAAACGCAAACTCAAGTCGGTCAACCAAACCCTTTCACCATTCTAAGCCATTTTGACCCAAGGTGCAATTTCAACCCATTTGCACCCTTAACCCTAAATTGGGTCAACACACACCAAAACCCTAATCATTCGTCAAGATGGGTTTAAAACACACTTAGGTCACAAGGCTAACTCGTTTTCATACTTGCTAGGCCGCTTAGGTCATTAAAGACTCATTTGACCCATTTCAAAGTCAACACACCCATTTGGGTCATCCATACCCAATAACACCCATTTACATATCATTAAAGTGTTCTAGTACTTTAACTAACCAATTAAGTTCATAATCATCAATCTAACACTTGAAAACCCTAGTTAGTCATCTTTGAGTCTTCATGACCCAAATTCATCCAAAAACACCCCATTCACCCACAAATGGGTTTTAAGTTCATCATTAACCCTAACTCTAACCCTTAAAGCAATTAAAGTAAGAAATTGGGTTTTATAACTTACCAACACAATCACCACGTAGCTATCGACTAGATGAACAACTTTATAACTTGCACCGAGACCCGATTCAACCTCTTTTACCCTTTAATGGAGCTTTCTCTCTCAAGGATTGCACACTCTCTCTAGAGTTTAATTGGAGAAGATGAGGTTGTTGTGGGAGTAGTAAATGAGCTCCCCAAAACTGATCTAGGGCCTTAAGGTCGGCCCTCAAGTGAATTTACCCAATTGCCCTCAAAATATCTAATTAAAAACAAAGTGAGCTGTCAGCCCGTAATGGCGCGGTGCGCCATAAGGCCGCGCGGCGCGCCAAATGCCCAGTTCAGCTTCTTTTGCCTTTTAATTAAATACAACCTAAACCCCACAACTTGAATAACTTATACACATATAAGTACAATAAAATATTCGGGTCTTACAATAACCAGAGATGTCGACTTGATTTTCCAATTATGAACAGAAATATAAAATAAAATAAATAATATATGAAAACAACCCTCAACAGATTTTGTTTGCTTGCAAGACTAAATGTGATTGATCGTACCATCTTGCAGATATAAAAACGATTCATAGAACAGTTGAATATGATAGTAACTGAATTTTTAATTCACTTAGGGTTAAATACGTATATATATTTATTTATAAATATATATAATTGTCTATTATATAAATATATATTTGTATATGTGTTTTTATATATGTATATCTGTATTTTATATATATATATATATATATATATATATATATATATATATATATATATATATATATATATATATATATATATATGTGTGTGTGTGTGTGTGTGTGTGTGTTTATATAAATCTGTTTATATATATTTGATTATATATAATTCATAAACTTTAATATTTATAATGTTATTAAAATACTAATACTAATAATAACTATAATAAATTTATAATTTAAAATTTCGAAATACTAATAATAATAATAAAAATAATATTAATAATAGTAATATCAATAATAATAATAATTGTATTAATACTAATTATAAATAGTAGTAATATTAAAAAAAAAATCATAAAATGGATAATCTCAATACGTTCACTAATAACCATCATAATAACATAATAACAATAATATGCTTATTAATACTAATAATAATATAATACTACTCATCATAATATTGTTGATATTAATAATATAATAACTTATATCAAATTTCATATATACCTATATATCTGTATTTTAAATATATACTGAATCATAATGACATTAATTATACATTTTAAGATCAGGTTTTATTATATAACTAAATATATTAAATATATATATACCTTTGAATAGATCTAATATTTAATCTTACATTTTTTAAAATTTATATTCATGTATATATACATATACATATACATATCTATATATATTTGTGTTTAAAAAAATTTCTCACTACATCGTATTTTATTTCAAATTATGATTCAAATTAAAATATAATTATATCTATATATATACATATCTAAATATATATGTATCTATTTACAAATAGTTGTTCGTGAATCGTCGGGAATAGTCGAAGGTCAAATGTATACATGAACACCGTTCAAAGGTTTTTGAGACTTCAACATTACAGACTTTGCTTATCGTGTCGAAACCATATAAGATTCAAGTTTAAATTTGGTCAGAAATTCCCGGGTCATCACACCTTACCTGCTCCATCACTGACTATTACTGTTGAGAACTAAACATCTCTTAATCCTTCTTATTCAGCTTGGCTTGAATCGGATCAATGTGCTCCAATTATATTACGATCTTCGCTTTCTGAAGAATCGATGTATGGTTTTAGGCTGAAAACTGCTCATGGTGTATCGCGAGCTCTTGAAGACTTTTACAGTCATGATTCGATGGACATTATGTACACTCTCAGGGATTCTCTTTGTGTTCTTTAAAAAGGCATGACTAGTGTACATGTTTTCTCAGAAGTATAAAACCCTTTGTGTGATGCCCCGTACAAAACCATCGTGTACGAATCATCAACAACATGATCATTACAAGGTTAAGTACTATATGCTGTAATAAAAGAAGTTGCATTCACGATAAAAAGGTGATGTCATAACCGAAATCAAATGTTTTACACCAACAATATGCTTCTACGAATAGCAAGCATGAATAAATGTATGTGACCCTTAGGTCGTTACAAAACATAGTTCAAAAGTATTAAAGTTTGAATGCAAGATAAACAGTTCATGCGGTGATAACACTAGAACAACGGGTGTCTACGACAAGACTAGCACGACAGCGGAAGCAAATAACCTTAAGCACCTGAGAAAAACATGCTTAAAAATATCAACACAAAGGTTGGTGAGCTATAGTTTAAGTATAACAGTATGTAAGGTAGGCCACGAGATTTCTGTGCTACAAAGAGCGTTTCAAAACAGTATGATAAAGTATATGTTAACCGTGGGCACTTGGTAACTAACTTAACATTTATACCCCCTGAAAGTACACTTGGCAAGTGCGTATGTAAACGAAGTATTAAACACTCGTTAAATGCTAGAGCTACTAGCCCGAGTGGGGATGTCAAACCCTATGTATCCATATCTAAGATTCACGTTCACCAGTTCAAAAACCAATGACTAAACGTTACCGAGCTAAAGGGAATGTTTCTGCCATTGTATAACCCACACATATATAAGTTTAAGTACTCGTGCCTAGTATGTAAAGCATAAAATCCGCATGTATTCTCAGTTCCCAAAATAAGTTAAAGTAAAAAGGGAATGCAATATCTCACAATGATAAAGTAGCGGTAAAGTATGACTCGGAAAGTAAGCAAGTAATGAAGGTTGTCCAAACGGGTCCTCAACCTAAGTCAAATAGTACTAAGTCAGTAAATCGTCCGAATAAGTTTAAAAGTATGTAAATAAGGTCTTAAGGGTCATCATCATTCATCATTAAACAAAAAGCATAAAGTAAATTTCGTTCATGAAAGTAGTTTAAAACAAAAGCAGACTTCGATCAGTCACCACGGCCTCTACCCTTACTGAATTAAGGTGAGACCAGTGGCCATGGCTCCGTATATGAGTCCTTTAAGTCTGGTAAAATTTACAGAAGAAAACTCGTCTTCGTTTGACCATGACGACGGTCTAAGTGCGAGTAGGTCAGAAATTTCTGCACAACGTTAAAAGGACATAGTGACGATTGGAGGGCCATAAACCCTAAACCGTGACTCGGATTAAGACGAGTCCTATATGAAAAATTATCTAATCGAAAAGATCTATCTGAAAATCAAGGTTACAGTAGCCCAGGTGTACTGGTCTGTTACAGAACCCAGAAAACAGTAGGCAGAAGACAGAAAATAGAAAAATAGTGGGTTCCGGTGGACTTGGTGCTTGATGCTTATCACGGTTCTCATCCTTGATGCATATAGCTTCAAGTGTACAACTCGTTGATGTTTTTGCATCATTTTCACCAAGGTTTGACCATCATAATCCAAGTGTAAGTCTAAGACATGAAGCACAACTCACTTAAGTGTTGCAAGTGTTTTGATGAACCAAAGTTACATCAAAGTCTTAGATTCAACACATACATGAAATGTAAAAGTAATATTAACGAAGTTTTGACTATTATGACACAAGTGTAGGTCTAAGACATGTAGCACAACTCACTTAAGAATTGCATGAAGTTTGATGAACCAAAGTTACATCAAAGTCTTAGATCTAACACATTCATGAACTTTAAAACTAATAATAAGTTACAAACTTGAAAGTGAACTTATGAAATCAAGATCTTAAGTTGTAGAACATAGTTCTTAGTTAGATCTTGAAGATTCAAGACTCAAAAGTCTAGATCAATCATAAGTATACAAAGTTACAATTAAAGAAAGCTTACTATCATGTTCTTGAACTTTTAAAGTTAACTCTAGTTCAAGAAAGTATGAGATCAAGACTAACTTGTAGTACTTGACCATTTAACCAACAACATGAAATTTAAGTGCATAATATGAAGTAACAAACTAAATAAACAATTTAATAAGTCATGGTTGTTCATACTTTAAAGATTCAAGCCTAAGTCTTGATCTTTAGAAAGTAAACTTTAAAGTTTACTAACATGAATTACAAGTATGATTTACAACACATGAACCTTAAATCTTTTGAAACAATAAATGTAGAATCATAAACTAGTAAGTTTATGTTCTTGTGTTCTTGAAAATACAAGATATTATGAAGAATCAAACTAAAGAGTTGATTCTTGAAACTAGTATGTAACAACAACAAGTAAGTAAGTAAATCATGATCAAGTAAACTACAACAAGTGATAAAAGATGATGATGATGATTTGTGTGGGTGTAATTCGGTTTTGACAAGAAAAAAAGAAGAAGAGAAAGCCTTGAAAGAACTCACAATGTAGAGAGCAAATGAGAGAAAAGTTGTAAGTAAGATGAAGTGTGTGTGTAAAAGTGGAAGAGTAAAATGAGAGATACAAGTGATAAGTAAAAAAAATAATTTTGAACTCTCCCTTTTCTTCCCAATGCCGACGGTTTTGACAAGCCAAATGGGGAAGGGAGTTGCCTACTAGTCTCAAGCATGTAAAGGTCACAAAAGTTGGTTAATAAGGGTGTGCTCATGGGGATAAGGTGTAAGTATTATGTAACAAGTCTTTAAACTAACTAGTTGTGTCATAAATAATACTTACATGTAAGTATGGGCTTAAGAGTCCATGAAAGGAGTAGGGTGGGCTTTATAAGCCCATGTTTGATCATTAAGCCCAAGTATGTATTAATTAACAAATAATCCAAGTAAAAGTCCATTAACATTAATAAAGGCCCAAGTAATTAACTAATAACTTTAGTTAATTAAAATGATTAATAAAACTTAATCATGAATGTAAATAATATTTGTAAATATTATTCGTGTAAGTTTCGTGTGTCACAAAGACGTTTCGGGCAATTAAAGTCAAGTACGGGCAATCATGGCAACATGTAAATGTAATAACATACATTCATTTAATCACTAGTATTAATAATAATAATTATTAATAAATAACGTTGGAAAAACCAGGGTCGTTACACTTTGTGATCAACTTGCAGCGATTGAACATCCGGTAAACGATGTTGATAAAAGTAATTAGTTTCTTTGTGGCCTTAGACATGCGTATAAAACATTCTCCACCATACGACGAGCTATTAAATGAAGACCTACCTTTCGTGATCTATGCTCTCAAGCTGAGAGTTACGAGTTGTTCTTAAACTCGGTTCAAACAGTTTTGCCTACTTATATGGCCAAAACGGACGGTTTATTTTAGTGAGATGTCGTCAGGCTCCTAAGCGTCAATCAAGGATATCAAAGGAGACTGATGGTTTTAAATTTATAATAGCGGGGACTAAATGTACTACTCCTTACTATGGGTGAGTAAGGGAAGTATGACCTAGGGCCGTTCGTTTAAGAAGACAACATAATTGAACTAATTACTGTAACAAACTGATCATATCTTAGTAGGGTTTTTAAATAATGAGTAGTTTGGTTTTGGGGTTTTCTAATTTTCTAAATAAACAAATAAATAAATAAAGCGATAAAGATAAAATTTGTATTTTAGATAAGGCTAAAGAAAGTACGTGTTACGATTTCTTTAGTTGCGTAGCTGAGTTATGAAATATTGGCTCATGAATAGGTGACGACCACAGACTCGTTATGCTTTTCCTAGATGCTCCTAACAGATAACTGATTTGTCTGGGTAATTAGGTTAGGTTTGTTAATTCTGAATCGAGAACAATGCCCTCAATCCCCGACGTCCACTATGATAGCTACATGAAAATGTAGACGGCTCTTCATCATGAGGTATCGGAACAGGTGACATATGAACTATTAGGACCCTAAAGTTGAATAATGATAAAGTGAATGTACTTAGTTTATAAGGTTCTATAGACGAGGGCTATATATAGAACCTATGTAGTCCTAATTCAATACCCATTGTACTTATCAGAGTTTAAGAAGCTGTGGAATAAAATCTTAACACTTTTATAGTGTGCGGATCTCTTTCTTTATGTCCGGATCTCATTCTACACCTTCACACTCTTTGATTCTTCGTGATTCAACCATGATCTGACCTATCATTTGGTATCAGAGCACTCCAGGTGTGATTCTATATTACTTACTCGATCAAGTTCTCAGAGATTCAAACAGATTGATCACATTCGCTCGTTTGAATCAAATTTGCACGAAGTCGAATTTGAAGTTCTAACGTTCAGATTTTCATGCAAAGCTCAGCGAAATTGTATTATCATTGATAGAAAGTAATTCAATCAATGGAACAGATTTATTTTAACAGCTCAATCGAATTATGGTGATTCAAGTAGTTTTTTAGAGTTTGTGGCTAAAACTCTAATATTCGCACTTTTAGGATTGAATTTGTGATAAATTGAAGTGTTATGGATTCAGTAGTGTTCATTTAGTCATTACGTATCAATTTGATCGGTCAATTTCAACATTTGGATTGAAAGTAGAAATTTGATCAACATTCGCACAAGTAACTGCCTGTGCGAATCTGGTTCATCAGTTAAATTCAGCTCAATTGTTGTTTCTTAAGAGGTGTTATTGATTCAGTGACATTCCGTCAAGTGATATGAAGCTAATTCAAGTGATTCTAGAAGATTTTTGTGCAATCCTCTCAATTTCATTATCAAAGTCGCACGTTTCAAGTGCAACAGTTCTCGTTCGCACGCTATAGTGCAGATCCTGACAATCAGATTCTCATACCACATTCGGACATTTATTGTGTAAATACAATCATTTTTGAAAATGCTATAATTGTTATCTTCAATAATTATATTGTATCAGATGATGCAGGTATACATTAGTCATTGCATAACATTGATGTTGTAAGCCATTGCCGGTTGTTGTAGTATATGCCGACACCCTTGTAGAATACTAAAAGTCCTCTTAATATCCTTGCGTACCCCTACTTGTTTCTTCATAAAGTAAGTACGCTTTGCATCATTTGCACTTGAAAACTCCTTAACAATGATGCCTATCTGGGGTAAATTCCGTCAGCTAGATAATATCCTCTTTTGCAATCAACACTGTTTACATGAAAAGGTATGTCTTCCATTTTCTCATGAAGCATTGATTTGAATAGATCTCTAGCGTTTAACACGTTTATGTCGTTATCTGACCTCCCAAAGAAAGCATGTCAAATTTAGTTGTCATATGAGGCTACGGCTTCAAGCATAATAGTTGGAAATCCGTGATCGCCTCCAGTAAATTGGCCATTCCATGCAACGGGACATTTTCCCCATTCCCAATGCATACAATCGATGTTGCCGAGCATTCCCGAAAAGCTATGAATTTGCTCATGAGCCTCATACAATCGTAACATATAATCGTTTGTAGGCTTTCGCAAATAATCATTTCTGTATAAATCAATAATACACTTTGTGAAATGTATAAATTATTCACGACATGTCTGTTCAGACATTTGAGAATACTTGTCAAAAAGATCTGATGTATCACCGTATGCCAATTGACATAGTGCGGCAGTAACTTTTAAATGTGGACTAATACTTAATTCGCCACGTACATTAACTCTTTGATGAAAATGACTAAAATAATTAGGTAGTGGTTATGTAGAGTAACTGAGAATATCTCACATAATTCTTAGAAATACGCATCGTCTCATTCGAAACCGCCTTTTAAAACTTCAGCATGATATTTGCAATCTTCAACAAAATAGTCGTTAACAAGACGTAGCGGTGTAAGTTCATGTTCACGTTGTATGTAACGACATGTGTATGAACTTTCAACCTCATTTTCGCATAAGTTTTCAACTTCATCTAGCGTATCAAGCACTTGCATCATATACGCATCGATAGACGAAGATGTCGAAGACTTTTTTTTGTATGAAATTTTTTATAGAGAGAATAGTTTGAATTGTGAATTGATGTGTATATGTATTTAAATAGATGAAAATATAAAAATTAAAAAAAATAAAAATAAAAATAATATTTAATGAAATATATGTGTTGGCAACGAATACATGTCAAAATCTCAACCAAAATCGTTGTTTTTTGAAAGTCTTGCAGACGACTTTGAAGCCCGAAGCTGATGATCAATGACGTGGAGTTAACAACGATGGGATCCTGTTGTCGGATAGTGAAAACACCGAATAAGAAAACACGACTCCGTGTACTCTAATGATATCAACATTAATTTCATATTTTCATGTTAATATTTTTTTTTCCGAACAGTCGTTTGTAGTCACTAACGGAGACACAGTACCAAGCAATATCAGACGTACTTGAATACGCCTCCCACCCGATTAGAGGCGAAGTCAGGATTCAAATATGATGGAGGCTTACTTGATAATCAGATAATATTATAATTATAATTGAGACTTTAATTTTGAGGGAGGCTTACAATTATTTGACCATAATAATACAATTGAAACTTGGGCCTTGAGGGAGGCTGAGCACCGCTCAGTCCCCCGTTGTCTCCACCCCCGGCACCCGATCATATCAACGTAAACACGTTGTAAATGAAACCCATCAACTCAAACAATATCAAACACCAACAGGCTTACTTGAATATTGCGAAGGAAAATTAAACCTATGACAGGATTCGAACCGGGTCATCCGTTGGAAGACCTCTAAGTTCAAATTTCCTTGGTACCACTCATGAAAGCACCTCGGTGGTTATTTTCATGTTGATTAGTTTTTCAGGTTACACAAAATTACAGAAGTGTATGCGACAAAATATATGAATAATTAATTAATTTTATATACTTATGTATGTATAATAATGAAAACAATCAATTCACTAAAATAATAAGCGGAGTGATTTACTATGGCCTCATAGTGAATTAGTTAAGTTCAAAACTAAACTAGGTAAAATGATATAGCATTTCTATTGTCACCAATCATTCTTTAAAATGTGGACACAAACATTGAAGTGTTATAATTCAGTAGGCTTATAACTACCTTTAGTGGTTTGATTCTTGATGTTATAATTCAGTAGGCTTATAACTACCTTTAGTGGTTTGATTCTTGATTAAGAATGCTAATAATGAAGTGTAATAACAAAGATGATAATGGAGAGAAAGAAAGAAACACTTTGTAAGTGTGAGAAAATGGTGCAAGTTTAATGCTTGCATTCATGGCTATTTATAGCAAAAATATCACAAGTTTAGGTAATACAATAATATTACTTTTGTGTATCAATAATTGACTATCCATTTATATATATATTTATATATTATAACACTCTCCCTTGGATAGCAATTTTGTTTGTTTAAGATCAACTGTAAGTTACTGCCTCGTTAAAAACCTTGCTAAAGAAAACTCAGTGTGAAAAAAACTTTAGCTAAGGAAAAAAGAGTGCAGCATGGAGTTGACTCCCCCTCAAGTAGACATCACTTCAGTTGTTACCTCTTTTGAACATGTCTCATGCCAATGTTATGAACGTGTGTTCTGAAAATAGCAGTTGGAAGTGCTTTCGTGAAAAGATCAGCAGAGTTTTTGCTGGATTGAACATATCTCATTTCAATCTCGTTGTCCTTAATGAGATTTTGAGTGTATGAGAAGAATCTAGGAGGTATGTGTTTGGTTCGGTCACTTTTGATATACCCTTCTTTCATCTGTGCTATGCAAGCTGCATTATCTTCATAGATAATTGTTGGACTTTTATCGCGTTCTAGTCCACAAGAATTAGTAATGATTTGTGTCATTGATCTCAACCAAAAACATTCCCGAGTAGCTTCATGTAATGCAATCACTTCAGCATGATTTGATGATGTAGCAACAAGTGTTTGTTTTTGAGAACGCCATGATATTGCAGTACCTCCATTTAGGAATACATATCCAGTTTGAGATTTAGCTTTATGTGGATCAGATAAATAACCTGCATCAGCATAACCAACCAAATCTTGTTTTGATTCGTTAGAATAAAATAATCCTAAATCAGTAGTTCCTCGAAGGTATCGAAATATGTGTTTGATCCCATTCCAGTGTCTTTTGGTAGGAGCAGAGCTGAACCTTGCCAACAAATTAACTGCAAAAGAAATGTCAGGTCTTGTACAATTTGTAAGATACATAAGAGCTCCAATTGCACTAAGATATGGTACTTCTGGTCCAAGAATATCTTCATGATCTTCACATGGACGAAATGGATCAGTTTCAACATTGAGTGATCTAACAACCATAGGAGTACTTAATGGTTTTGCCTTGTCCATATTGAAACGTTTCAGAATCTTTTCAGTATATGTTGTTTGATGTACAAGTAAACCATTAGGCATATGCTCAATTTGTAAACCAAGGCAATACTTGGTTTTTCCGATATCTTTCATTTCAAATTCTTTCTTTAGAAGTTGAATGGCTTCATGGATCTCTTTATTTGTACCTATGATGTTAAGATCATCAACATAAACAGCTATGATCACATATCCGGATGTTGTTTTCTTAATGAAAACACAAGGACAAGTAAGGTTATTTGTATACTCTTTTCTTATCAAGTAATCACTTAATCGGTTATACCACATACGTCCCGATTGTTTTAACCCATATAAAGATCTTTGTAATTTAATCGAATACATTTCTTTGGGTTTTGCATTTGATGCTTCTGGTACCTTAAATCCTTCAGGTATCTTCATATATATATCACTATCAAGTGATCCATATAGATAAGCAGTCACAACATCCATGAGATGCATTTCTAAATTTTTAGAAACTGCCAGGCTGATTAAGTATCTAAAAGTAATTGCATCCATAACAGGGGAATAAGTTTCTTCATAATCAATTCCCGGTCTTTGAGAAAAACCATGAGCTACAAGTCTAGCTTTATACCTTGTAACTTCATTTTTCTCATTTCTTTTTCGGACAAAAATCCATCTGTATCCTACAGGTTTCACATCTTTATGAGTGAGAATGATGGATCCGAAAACTTTTCTTTTATTGAGTGATTCTAATTCAGCTCGTATTGCTTCTTTCCATTGAGCCCAATCATGTCTATTTTGACATTCAACCATAGATGTTGGTTCTGGATCATCATCATTATTCATGATGTCATATGCAACATTAAATGAAAATTTCTCATCAAGATTTTTCATTTCATTTCGGTTCCATAATATTTTTGAATGTGCATAATTGATTGCAATTTCTGTATTGACATCATCAATCTCCTCTGCAGTAGGATTACTGATTTGTGGTTCTTCTTGAACATTTTCTTTTACCTTATTATCAGCTGATTTTCTTTTTCGAGGATTTTTATCTTTGGAACCAACTGGTCTCCCACGTTTCAGACGTGGCATATATTCTTGAGTGACTACATTATCAGTTTTCCGATTTGGAATCTCAACTCGAGCTGGAGTATTAACTGCTGGTATATATGATTTAGTCACCCTTTTTGTATCTGTGAATGCATCAGGCAATTGATTTGCAAGTTCTTGCATATGCATTATCTTTTGAACTTCTATCTCGCATTCTTTTGTGCGAGGATCAAGATACTTTAATTGAGGTTCACACCATGAAACATCATTTTCTTTATTTTTTATTTCTCCCCCTAATCTAGGAAACAATGTTTCATTAAAATGACAATCAGCAAAACGTGCTGTAAAAACATCACCTGTCATAGGTTCAATATACCTTATGATTGAAGATGTTTCATATCCAACATATATTCCCAACCTCCTTTGAGGACCCATTTTTGTACGTTGTGGTGGCGCAATTGGAACATATACTGCACAACTAAATGTTCTAAGGTGGGAAATATTTGGCTCTTGACCAAAAGCAAGTTGTAAGGGGGAATATTTATGACTTGCACTTGGTCTGATGCGAATCAATGCAGCAGCATGTAAAATTACATGACCCCATATAGATACAGGGAGTTTTGTTCTCATTATCAATGGTCTAGCGATTAACTGTAAACGTTTAATCAGTGACTCGGCTAAACCATTTTGTGTATGCACATGATCAACAGAATGTTCAACAACAATTCCTATAGACATGCAATAGTCATTAAATGCTTGAGATGTAAACTCACCAGCATTATCAAGTCTCACCTTTTTAATGATGTAATCAGGAAAATGTGCTCTCAATTTAATAATTTCGGCAAAAAATTTTGCAAATGCCACATTACGGCTTGATAACAGACAAACATGAGACCATCTACTAGATGCGTCTATTAGGACCATGAAATATCTAAATGGTCCACATGGTGGATGAATTGGTCCACAAATATCACCTTGAATTCTTTCAAGAAACATTAGTGATTCTTTCTCAACCTTAAGTGGTGAGGGTCTAGTTATCAATTTTTCAAGAGAGCAAGATATACATGGAACCATTGTATCATGAAGGATTTTTCTATCCTTCAGTGGATGTCCATGTGTACATTCAATAATTCTTTTCATCATTGTTGATCCTGGATGGCCCAATCTGTTATGCCATAAATTAAATACACCAGAATCAATATACTTTTCTTTAATCACCATATGTGCTTCTGGTACATTTATATGTGTATAATGTAATCCAGAATTAAGTCTTGGCAGTTTTTCAATCACGTGATTCTTGTTAGTGATACTTAAATATTTCTCATTTTCTGCCGTTACTGACTGATAATCATATCCATTAAGGTATATGTCAGAAAAACTCAATAAATTTCTGCTTGACTTAGGAGAGAATAAGGCATTATTAATTAAAAATGTTGTACCGTTTGGTAATATGAATTTTGCCTTTCCTATCCCTTCTATCAAGTTAGCAGCACCTGATATTGTATGTATAGTTCCTTCCGTTGGTTTCAAATCAATGAAATATTTTTCAGATTTAAGTATTGTGTGTGTAGTACCACTATCTGCTATACAGAGATCTTCACTACTTGATTGATGTTGTGTTCCAGCAGAATTCATATTAAACTTCATATATAAGAAACAAACAGTAAGTATATAAATGTTACACAAAATGTTTATTACACACAAATAGATAAAACTGAAACATTTGACATACATAGAATTGAAACATCAAACATAGAACTGGAACATTTGATAAAACATATAGAACTGAAACATTTGAGAAAACATGATGACAAAGGTTAAATTGTTTTATTTATAAAAGAAACATATTAATTTAATTCAAGAAATCTTCATATAAATCAGATGGTTGCTCAGTGACTGTTGGATCAATATTATCCACAAAATTTACTTCCTTTTCTTTACCTTTCAGCGAATCCTGATACATCTTAACAAGATGTTTAGATGTTCGGCAAGTATTAGCCCAGTGGCCCATTCTACCACATCTGTAACAAGATTCTTCAGAATTTTTAGAAGAATTTTCTTCAACATCTTGTTTAGTGGGCTTGTTTTGTGGTTGATATTTATATTTTCGTGGATTATTATTTCTTTGACCACCACGGCCACGACCACTGCCACGTCCACGCCCATTCCCATTACCATAAGGATGGTTTCTACCATAGTTATGGCTTTTGGCATGATGATGGCGATGGTTATTATAACCACGACCTTGCCCGCGTCCTTGTCCCTGTTTATAATTATTTGCAGTATTTGCTTCAGGGATTGCAAGTGTACCAGTAGGACGGGATTGCTGATTTTTCATTAATAGCTCATCATTTTGCTCTGCAACCAAGAGATATGAATTAAGTTCAGGATATGTGTTGAACTTTAGCATTCTCAAATTTCTTTGCACTGTGATGTTGGCAGCATTCATTGTGGAGAAAGTTTTCTCCAACATGTCTGCATCACTTATTTCATGTCCACAGAATTTAAGTTGTGAGACTGTATTATACAGAGCTGAGCTGTATTCATTTACTTTCTTAAAGTCTTGGAACCTTAATGTTTTCCATTGATCCATAGCAGCTGGAAGTAAAATTTCTCTTTGATTATTGAATCTGCTTTTGAGACCTTCCCATAAAACATGGGGATCTTCTACAGTCACATAATTATTTTGTAAGCATTCATCAATATGTTGATGAATAAAGCAACATGCCGTTGCTTGTTCTTTTTCAGAACAAGTGTTGTTTTCATTTATGGTTTCAAGAATGCCCATTGATTTAAGATGCATTTTTACTTTTATAACCCATGGCATGTAGTTGTTTCCCGTTGATTCTAAAGGAGTAAATTTAAGCTTTTCCAGATTCGACATTTTCTATTATCAAAAATTAAAACAAACAACATGATAAATTAGAGTCAATTTATATTCATAAGTATATAAACATTAAACATAAATTTAATATAACATAAATGATAAGTAAGCGACAGTGTCGACCATATGTAAGCAATCATAAATAAATGTTATATAACATAAATGATAATTAGGTGACAGTGTCGACCATATAAATGTTAGATAATAGAAATATAAATGTTAGTAACATAAATGATAATTAGGCGACAGTGTCTACCATATAAATGTTAGATAATAGAAATATAAATGTTAGTAACATAAATGATAATTAGGCGACAGTGTCTACCATATAAATGTTAGATAATAGAAATATAAATGTTAGTAACATAAATGATAATTAGGCGACAGTGTCGACCATATATTATTCAGGTGGTATAACCGACCATATATCATGTAGGTGGCCGAGCCAACCATAATTAGTATTAAGATTATCGTGCTGATAACGTGTTATAATTCAGTAGGCTTATAACTACCTTTAGTGGTTTGATTCTTGATGTTATAATTCAGTAGGCTTATAACTACCTTTAGTGGTTTGATTCTTGATTAAGAATGCTAATAATGAAGTGTAAGAACAAAGATGATAATGGAGAGAAGAAAGAAACACTTTGTAAGTGTGAGAAAATGGTGCAAGTTTAATGCTTGCATTCATGGCTATTTATAGCAAAAATATCACAAGTTTAGGTAATACAATAATATTACTTTTGTGTATCAATAATTGACTATCCATTTATATATATATTTATATATTATAACATGAAGTATATATCTTTCTTTTCTTAGAATACCCATTTATATATATGCGCTCTTATTTTTTTGTGAGCACAATCTCACGAAATATAACATCAATCTTTCCAGTAATTGGAATCCTTATCATATCAAATATTGCTCGAAAAGCAATATATACCACAAGAATCGTTGACCCATTCATATATTGCGTTTAGCCATATATATATACACCTACAGTACTATAGATCATTAAACTCTAAACTAGTAGTGATTATACATGCTATGTACATTATTTTAAATTCGAATTTTGCACATTGATTAGTCCGGACATAACATAAATAAGCGAACGACCACTGATGACACATTGTTTGTTAATGATAAATCTAATGTCATGGGCTATTATCGGGTGTTAAACCATCCTTAAACGGCTATGTCATGGGCCACTCACTCTTGAGCTTATATGCAGGGCATGGTGGTGGACCTAAAATTGATCCTACACCGCTAGTAGGCTACCCTAAGAAGGCTCATTTTAGCGGACACTCCTTAATGGACTTGACTCACCCCTTTCTATATGAGAAGATGTCCACCAAGAATGGACCATGACATAGCCATTTAAGGATGGCACAAAACTCAAAATAGCTCATGACAATACCCAACTCATCATTCGTCCTTAGAAAATATCGTTTTCAAAGAATTAATAGAAAGGCGAGAACAAGAAAAAAAAACAGCTGTATTGATAAAGAGGTATGTGGCTTCAAACAAGAATTTTAGATTTTGAATATTGATAGAATATATCAACTTGATATACATAGTGAAAGATTGCTTTCATATCCAATTTATGAGAACATTTGTGTGTGTGTGTATATATATATATATATATATATATATATATATATATATATATATATATATATATATATATATATATATATATATATATATATATATATATGGGCATGATCAATGGGGAAGTAACCAATCGGGGGGAAGCAATTTTTTTTTTCGTTTTTTTTGAATTTTTTTTTTCCGGCATAAAGATCACACGAAAATATGAACATTTAGAAGAGACACTTCGTGATGAATGTTATTATTTAGGCGGGAAAACGATCGATTAAAATAATATTCAAGATAATATTGTTCGTGAAGAATATGAACATTTTTTTCCATGTTTTGTGAAGTAAAATTTAGCCCGATTTAAAGTTTAGGGTTTATGGTTTAGGGTTTAGGGTTTGGTGTTTTGGGTTTATTCCATAAACCCAAAACATCAAACCCTAAACCCTAAACTTTAAACCGTTCGTGTTAAAAACTCGATCTAAATCCTAAATTTAAACCCTAAATCTAAACCCTAAACCCTAAATTTCTAAACCATAATATCTAAACCCTATAAACCCTAATATCTAAACCTTAATATCTAAACCCCAATAGCTAAAACCTCAAAATACGCTCGAAAAACACGATAATTGTTATATATTACTTCTTCGAGCGTTTTCCCGCCAAAATAAAAACATTTATCACAAAGTGTCTCTACTAAATGTTCATATTTTCATCTCATCTATAATGTTCGTGAACAAAGTTTTTTCAAAAAACGAAAAAAAACTATTTGCTTCCCCCCGCTTCCCCCCGATTGGTTACTTCCCCATTGATCCTGCCCATATATATATATATATATATATATATATATATATATATATATATATATATATATATATATATATATATATATATAGTGGTGGGATCAAGAGGGAAGTAACCAATCGCGGAGAAGAATTTTTTTTTTCTTTTAATTTTTTGAAAAAACTTTGTTCACGAACATTATAGATGGGATGAAAATATGAACATTTAGTAGAGACACTTTGTGATAAATGTTTTTATTTTGGAGGGAAAACACTCGAAGAAGTAATATATAACAATTATCGTGTTTTTCGAACGTATGTTGAGATTTTAGCTATTTGGGGTTTAGATATTAGGGTTTAGATATTAGATATTAGGGTTTAGAAATTTAGGGTTTAGGGTTTAGATTTAGGGTTTAGATTTAGGATTTAGATTGAGTTTTTAATACGAACGGTTTAGAGTTTAGGGTTTAGGGTTTAGGATTTGGTGTTTTGGGTTTATTCCATAAACCCAAAACACCAAACCCTAAACCCTAAACTCTAAATTGGGCTAAATTTTACTTCACAAAACATGAAGAAAAAAAAAACGTTCATATTCTTCACGAACAATATTATCTTGAATGTTATTTTTGTCGATCGTTTTCCCGCCTAAATAATAACATTCATCACGAAGTGTCTCTTCTAAATGTTCATATTTTCGTGTGATCTTGATGCCGGAAAAAAAAATTCTAAAAAAAATGAAATTTTTTTTTTGTTTCCCCCGCTTCTCCCCGATTGGTTACTTCCCCATTGATCCTGCCCATATATATATATATATATATATATATATATATATAGGGGAGGGATCCACTGAGAACACTTGTATTGTGAGAACCTGAGAACTCAAATTCGAACATAAAAATGACGCGACCGAACAAAAATTTTCGAGGGGTATTTTAGACATTTTATACATTGTATACATAAGGATCTATTTGACATTCATAACTTTCTTAAACCCTAAAATCTCAAATTGTTCTTCCCCAAATCCAAATTGATTTTTAACCTAAATTGAAAAATTATATAATTACTCAAAATTGAATATGAAAAGAGGAAATTCTGATAATGTTGAATCATCTGTTAATAACGCTAACAAAAGATATCAAGTATCAGATACAGTTGAATTGAACAATGACTACAGTAAGAGTAGCTCAGTCGAAGATTCAAATCCAATATATGCTTCGTTTCATTGCGATCTGGGTTCTCAAGGTTTTTTAAATTCAATGTTTTATTTACTTATGTTTATTATTGTTATGCTTGATTAATAATTATCAGTGTTATCTGCTTTAATTGTTCATATTATGTGATATACTTTAGTATTATTGTTGAACATTATGTGTAGAACATTATGTGTAGAACATCATGTAGAACACACCTTGAAAAAAAAGTAACATGTAGAACAACATGAAGTTGCAACATCATGCATCTAACATCTGCTATTATATGCATTTAGTTATGTAAGTATAGTTAAGACTCTTATTCAAAGATGCATTAAATTGCATCTTTTCATATTTGTGATATGTTTATCTTGCATCTATTGTAGTTATGTTTATCAAATACTATGTTATACATGTAGTTATGTAAGTACACTTAACTTGCATCTGATATATAATCTAATGGATCTGAAAAATATAGTCTAATACATCTGAAATATGAATGAACTTGTATCTAATGTATATGAAAAAATTGTAATATGTTTAGGAAAATCCTGTTATCTGAAATTTGTAAATCTTGCATCTATTGTGATAAGTACAGTTAAGACTCATATTTAAAGATGCATTAACTTGCATCTGATAAATAGAATATGAATTCAGCCTCAAATATATGCATTAACTTGCATCTAATGCATCTGAAAAATTGTAAAAAATGTTTAGGAAAGTAGTGTTATATGAAATTTGTGAATCATGTGTTAACTTGTATAAAACTGTAATGGATCTAATATAAAATGTTTGTTATATTTGCAGAAACTGATCGAATGGATACAAAAAAATGCAAAGGTAGTAAAAAAAATGTGGAACTACGTTTAACAGTGAGATTTAATGAAAGATTATCTAAGAAACTTAAAGGAAAAATTAGTAAGGAAAAAAAACAAAAACAAGTGGATAATATAGTACATAGGCAAAGTCCTACTGTATTGTATAATACAATTAGAAGTTTAAGTAGTGAACAAAAAAAGGATTTGATAAGTATGGGATTTGAGAGCTTATTAGATTTTAAGATTAAATCACTTCCAGGGAAATTATCATTGTGGTTAGTTGACAAGTTTGATGCAAAAAGTTTGAATCTTGATTTAGGTCCTGTTGAATTATAGGTTACCAAAGAGGATGTTAATGAAATTCTTGGTTTTCCAATTGGAGGTATTGTTGTAAATGCAGTACAACGATTAGGAAAGTCAACAAATGATTTATTGAATAACTGATGTGTTGAAACTATACCTTTATTTTATGAACGGATATGAGTTGTTTTATTACACAAATTGATTTATTGTATATATGGTGTTTTAATGAATTCGGGTTGATTTCACACATATATAGGCAACTAGTCCTATCCGTGTAGTTTAGTTTTATAGGTAAATCCGATTCGTTCCACAGGGAGATGGAGTGTTTAATGGTTTTTAATAGTCTTTGAAGTTAAACTAATTTAAAGGAGGTTTTAGATTAGGAATTATATAATATAACAATAATGTAAAATAACTTAATTAAACTAACTTACTTGATAAATAAAATTATAAGATTACAAGATTTATAATCATTAAACTAAAAGTGAACTAAATAAAATTATACTATTTATGATAAAACAAATGTATTACTGAATGGTAAAATAATAACTTGCAATAAAACTAAATAATTAGGAATTTGTTTTAACCAATAAAATAAAATACAAATTATTTAAATTAACTAAATAATAAATTTTAATTAAATTAAAGATGGATGAAAAGAAATTATAATAATTAAACTAATTATAGATTAATTACTTTAAAATAATAATAAAGATTTTAATTAAAACTTGGAATTTAACAAAATTCGTACCAGTACTGTTCTTATACATACGCGTTTCGCGTATATATATATACGCGTTCCGCGTATATTTTAAAGATACGCGTTTTGTGTGGAAGTGTACACGATCCGCGTATATTTTATACGATGTGACAAAACAGTAAGTATTTAAGCTGAATGAAATTAATTTATAATTTTAATTTTATGAATAATAATACGTAAAAACAATAACAATAATTATTTGCAATATATAAATGGGAGTGTTTACTTAAATGTTTTACCTCTAGATCCATGGATTGTTTTAAATTTAAGCTCTATTAAAATGTTTTAGTATAAAACTTAATATTTTTCTTTCGAATATATAAAGGTTTAACTAGCTAAATTAAATCTCATTTTCATTTGACCTTATTTAGGTAGTTTACTATTTCTCAAGTATTTAAATTGAGACCCAATCTAGTTTTGACTTTCGCCAAAACCCAAATCATAACGGTTTCCCTTTTTACAATTTCACTTTTATATAACTAATGATATTACCCAACCACCGAACTTTATTTCTAAATTAGTGTTAATAACTTATTCATAAGTTCGTCTAAATCACTTTTAATGTTCAAGCTTAATTTATATAAATAAAAATAACTTTCGTTATTTGAATCTAATAAATTAAGTGACAAGGGTTAAATATCTAGGTACATAATAATGATTCTTTTAATTAAGCTTAATGTTAAAAATACTTAAGTTACATTTTTAATATTTACAAATGATAACAATCCATTTCACTAGGGCTCTACATCTAAGCAAACACTATGGAAACTTAGCTACTCATTATACTAGGGTAAACATAAAAATATAAGTATACAAACATAATAATAACGATAAAAATTGATAACGATAATTTTAATAGAATAAACTTACGAAAATCTTCACTTTCATTAGCTTCAAATGGTAGAGAATTACAATAACAACACCCTTTTCACTCGAACAATAATACCCTTAATCACGAACAGTACACCTTTAATATTGAAACTATCCTAAATATTGAATCTTAAAATTAATTGGAACTGACATAAAATTGATACGGAGTACAAAGATACTAGTAAAAATAAAATGATGATTCTCTCCGCTCTCTCTCTTTCTTGTAAATTGTCTGTGTTGTCTTTACAATATACTCCGTATTATAGTAGCAACAATAGTAGGTGTATCTGTATTATTATTCCTTTTGCTGTAAAAGTTTGAAAAAGTATCATTATTAAACATAAAGTCACCGTCCCATTTGCAATTTAGATCTGAATCTGGCCTCAACATTACGCGTTTCGAGTATTAGTTCACACGTTTCGCGTAAGAGCAACAACATTACGCGTTCCGCGTACAGAAGTACGTGATCCGCGTAAGAGTAAACGGCAGTTTTTTTATTTTTATTTCTATTTTTGTTCTTTGTTGATCCCGTGTTGACGTATATTGACTTGGAACTTTCATTTGGACTCTTTTTCTTCGATCATCTTGAACTTGCATTCGGGTAAACGTTATCTCGATATATTTTTGGTTTAAATCCGTCGTTTATCGTCGTTCCTTCGAACTTTAAGCTCGTGTTTACTTTTGTCATTTTTTCTCGTGAATTATGCATTGAATATCTTCGTAAACGGTAAAAGCCTATGAAATATAAATGATATTGTGTCGAAATATATGTATGTTTAAAGCAATATCAATAACTTTAGGAATGATTACCAAGACTGTTATCAAAAGGGTATTCAAAGAATATATGTTGGGAAATTACAAGAATCAATTTTGAATCTCAAAAAAGGAGGTGATAGGTTTAAGTTTGAGATGTTGATAATGATTATGACTATTATGGCTGAAGGAAATTCTAATTCAACTGTAAATCAAAGATTTATTTCGTCAATATCAAAATTGGATGATATTGCCCATATGTATTGGAGTGAGTATGTGATTGACTGCCTTAGAAGAAGTAAGGAAAATTGGAAAAAGGATGCATCTAATAGTTGGTATATCGGTCCTCTTACATTTTTGGTGGTATGTAACTATTAATTGTTTTATATTTTCGCTTCTTAAAAATTCTATCAATGTTCCTACAACAAAATTCAAATTTTTTACTTTTTAATTTATGACAGCTGATGTTATGCGAGGTGTATATGAAATAGTGTATATTTTACTAGGAAAAACTATTAAATACGATACAATTTTACACAAGATATTTATTTATTTATAGAATGGATATACCTAAACCTTGCTACAACACTTATAGACAGTGTACCTAATCGTACAGTAGTGTAGTTTTTAGTAAGTCCGGTTCGTTCCACAGGGAAATCTTTTAAACAAAGCTTAACGCTATATTAGTTTTAATTTTATAAAAATACAAATATATATATATAAGTAATATTATTATTATAAAAGGGGGTTTTTACCGTTTAATGACCGGTTTGTCGATTTTTAAAACTTTAGTCGCAGTTAAAACCTAATGTAAAATATTAAATAAATAAAAGACTTAATTTAAAGCGTAAAGTAAATAACGATAATGAAATTGCAATAAATAAAAGTGCGATGAAATAAAATTGCGATAATTAAAAAGTACGATAATTAAAAGTGCAATTAAATACAATAACAATAAATAAAAGTGCGATAATTAAAAGTGCAATTAAATATGAAAATAAAGGAATTATGCTTATTTAAACTTCCGTAATCATGATGTTTGACGTGTTGATTTTAGTTTATTCCCATGGGTTAATTGTTCTTTGTCCTGGATTATTTAATATGTCCGTCTGGTTTTTGTCCATAACAGTCCATCAGTCATAAATATAAAGTGCGAGTATCCTCGTCAAATTATTCTTATATCCGAAGTCAAATATTCCAACTAATTGGGGACTTAAACTGTAACAAGGTTTTAATACTTTGTTAACAATTACACCAAGTGTCCTTGTATATAATTTTACCCCTATTTTAATAATTCTAGTGACTATTAATCCATTCCCGTGTCCGGTTAAATGAACGATTATTCGTACATATAAATATCCCGCCCATCGTGTCCGATCGAGTGTATATGGTTATTTATAGGTACGTCCAATTATAAATCTTTATATTAAAATTAATAAACTATCATTTAGTTAAACAAATATAAAGCCCATTAATAGCCCATAGTCTAATTTCCACAAGTGTCGTTCTTTTGTCCAAACCCCAATTATGGTACAAAGCCCAATTACCCAAATTTAATATTTAGCCAAACATCACGATTACTTCGGTATTAAATAAGCATAATAATAACTTAGCTACGAGACATTAATGTAAAAAGGTTGAACATAACTTACAATGATTAAAAATAGCGTAGCGTTACACGGACAGAATTTCAACTTACACCCTTACAATATTCGCTAACATACCCTTATTATTAGAAATTAAAATTAAAATATAATATATATATATATATATATATATATATATATATATATATATATATATATATATATATATATATATATATATATATATATATATATATATATATATATATCTTACGTATGAATGAAGAAGAAAAAGATGTGTTATATGATGCTCCAAACTGCGAATTTTATAGGCCTGTGAACTGAAAAAGAGGCTCATGCGATCGCATGAGTTTTGCTCCTTCAGCTCATGCGATCACATGGCCAGCTGGGGAGGCTCACATGTTGTTGTTTTCTTCTGCTGACGGTTTATATAATATAATATAATATATAAATTAATTTTAAGAATTAATTATATATTATATTATATTCATGTGCATAGTTGACTTGTAATTTTTAGTCCGTTGCGTCGAGCGTTGAGAGTTGACTCTGGTCCCGGTTCCGGATTTTCAAACGTCCTTGCGTATAATTTAATATCTTGTACTTTGCGTTTCGCGTCTTGTACTCTTGTAATTTTGAGACGTTTCTCATCAATAATTGGAACCTCTTTGATTGTACTTTGTACTTTTGAGCTTTTTGGTCGTTTGCGTCTTCAATTCGTCGAATCTGTCTTTTGTCTTCACCTTTTATTATTTAAACGAATATCACTTGTAAATAGAACAATTGAAACTAAAAGCTTGTCTTTCTTGAGGGATAATGCTATGAAATATATGTTCGTTTTTAGCATTATCAAATATTCCCACACTTGAGCGTTGCTTATCCTCAAGCAATATAGTCTTGAAATACTAGAATCACTTCTTTATTCTTCACACTTTGTACATCAGTGATTTCTATACGGCGGTATAAACAATGGTAGTAACGATGTGGTTTACAGTCCCACATGACTATAAAATTTAGATCCATTAGGGAAATTGGATCTTTATGAAAACATTTGATCTTTTGAAAATTAAATCTAGCTTTTACCCTAGATAAGTTTTCCAGATTAACCCTTCACCGGTGTTTGCAAATTCTTTTTGTGGGTTTGGTGGGTTTCAGATTTGAAAATTTTAGCTCAAAACTTGTGGTTTTGTGTCACCCACTTGCTAACCTTGTATTGGGAAAGCAACACGTCCAGTATACTTGCTCCGTATATTACCTTTCGATAAACTACCGTCCGGTTGTAAAGGAAAGCGTTGAACAAGCAACTGTTAAGGCAATGTCCCCTGACATGCTTTTAATTATGGTCTATAACGTGTCGGATGCAATTACTATCCTTTGTAGGAGCAATAGTAAAGCTCACCCTTATAATTTTTCGGTCTGTCACAAGGTCCTGTCTTTGACCATGCTATGCAACCACCATTCTTACGGTTGACACCCGATTTGGTTCAGGTGACCTAATGAATTCCAGGTGAATTCCTAGGATTTTACGTTCAATGGTAATGAACGCATTGAAAAATGGGTTTTCAGAAAACAAATCGGTTTGAAATTTTGATCAAAATATTTTCTCGTTCAAGCTCGAGTTTAGATATCATTGAATTCCATGAGTTTGTAATTCTCAATCTTTAAGGTCAATCTCAAGGATTAAGTAATATCAGTCTTAAAAGCTGATTTTTGATCTTTAAAGGAGATTATCCTTTCTGGGGATCTGATTCATTAGTCTTATCCAGCTAATTTGCACAGCGTCCTCCCCATTTTACAAGACAGATCCTCTCATGGTTAGGATAAGTCTGACCACTTGGCGACCCTGTTTGATTCTGAGGTCCGTGGATTTCCTGCTGATTTTAGAGATGACTTTTCTAGATTTTTCGTCAATCTACAGCTGGTCTGGACGACAACTTCATGACCTAAATCAAGAGGCGCGTTTCTTTTTCGGAAGACTTTACTTCCTTTTAATGATGGAATTGATTCATCGTGTAGATCCATCTTTCTTTCAAATATATTACAGTAAATCGGGTAAAACTGATTAAAATCGTCCAAAACAAAAGTATCTTCAGTTATTTGTTACAAAAATATGTGTGATATATGTTTTAAATAACTTGGTAAATTTTTCCACACTTGGCTTTTATTTTCTTTTATTTGCCTTTTTATTGTCCTCTATTCCATTTTAAATGAATTCTAACATTTTGGTTTGTTTCTCAATTTATGTCCTTTCCGAGGTAACAATAATTTCGGTGTTAACACCTAGTTTTATCGTTCATAAATATGTATAAACATGATTTTGAGTTCATTTAATTGAAAATTTTGAAAAATTTTACTAGAATTGGGTAGTCAGTATATAAAACTAGGGCTGTTCTTTATTATCAGAGAGCACTAGATTTTAATACAACTACTGCGTTACTAGTATTTTTAATGGTAACCAAGTGTTTTAAGTTAAAAATTTAAAATCCGAAAGAATTTAACCCCTTCCCACACTTAAGATTTTGCAATGCCCTCATTTGCAAGAAATCAGTAACAATTTAAATTATTGAGGGTGATTAGCGTAGAAAAATGATTAAATTTTACCAAAATTTCCAAACATATTGGCGTTTGTTTGCTGAATGATAAATGGTGCACATCATTTGTTCATTCCATCTTGTTGTTTCATCATGTTTGTTTTTCGTTTTGTCGTCAAAACTAGCTTTTGCTGAACTTAATGCCAGTCTTTGAAAATTCGCTATTTTACCCTGTTTTGTACAATTGACAATATACATACATACAAATATAAACATGCATTGAAATGGGACTTAAAATCCCACTTTCAAATCCTAAATGTGAAATATTAGTACACAATAATAATAAAAATGATAAAAATTACATAAATATATCCAATAACATAAGTTTAAACATGAATAAGTAAAAAGATAAAAACATAAAAATCATAAAAATAACAAATGGAACTAAATCAGTCTGGATAGGGGTTCCAGTTCATCTCGTCAGGTGGGTTCCATTGTTGGTTATAGGTGTTCTGATAGGCTTGGTTATAGTCATACCGGTTAAAGGGTCGTCGGATGTCGGGCTTGTGTGGTGGAAAATGAGCAGGTCGAGTAGGCACGTAATTATTTGGTACCTGATATGATAGCTGGCTCATGATTTGGTGCTGATGAACTAACCAGCTATCGTGTTGGCGTCGCCTATAATCCTCGTTTACTCGCTCGGAGTTTCACTGCTCATACATACTATGTCTGGCCGCGCTCGTCATTGCTTCCTCATCTATACGAACGTGGACGTCAAGAATAGCATCTCGTAAGACATCCCTAATGTCTTCCGCTTACTCCATTTCCTCGTCTGAGCCTCTCTCTACCTGAGGATGATTACCTTCATAGGGCAATGCCTAGTTGCGTCTACTCTTCAATACCTTAGCACCCACATAAACCCGCAATCCTATGGTCTCATCTTGTTCTCTACAAACCTGTAATGGACCCCTTGGTTCCTATCAACACCTAAATACTCTCCAATGAGAGTAACAAAAATACCTCCTCCTATTATACTCCCGTCCTGCATTCCTTCTACCATTTTAGATAAATAAAAACCAACACAGTAAGGGATATTAACAAAGCTTCTCGGGTCTCGAATACACTTTAGGTAAAATAAATCATGTAAGGTCATTTTCTCCTTATTGTGACCTCTCTGTGTAATCGAGTTAGCCAAAAATCTATGAATTACACGAAGCTCGGCTTTGTTAATATGTAAGTAGGAGTGTTTTCCTCCCAGTGTAAAAACATTATAGTTTGACATACGCCTCTAAACGGCGTTCGCGTCAAAGTTCCTATCTACCCTTTCACCACGATAAATCAAACTCATACAATCGGGTAGTTGCAATTCACTAGGAGTGTAAATCTGTAATGCCCTAGCCATGTCCATCATGGACATTCTGTACATCCTACCGCCAAGGATAAATCTAAGAAAACTTCTATCATCTAACCTATCTACATCTACATTTAATGCTATAGTACTCATTAACTCAACATACCATTCCTTATATACAGGTCTACGAATGGTGAAAAGACGTTCCCAATCTGTAAAAGAAGAACTGCCATACCTTTGTACCAAATGTTGTCTAACACGGTCAGCTAGATGGACCGTTTTCAAAGGATTCCAATCAATTACCCTCGGCACCTCTACCTCTTTTGTTACCAATTTAAATTTATTACTTTGATATGCCGGGTAATCTCTCCATCGTCTATCGAATCTCAAATTAGGATGCAACGTGTGTTCCAGAATTGTTGGGTATTCTACAGGTGGATACGGGGGAAATACTGTGAATTCATTAGGTAACTGTAGCAGATCATAATAAGGTACGTGCTGATCAGGCTGATGTTGTGGCTCCTGTTGTGGTTGTTGTTGTAACGACCCGGAAATTTCCGATCAAATTTAAACTCTAATCTCTATATGTTTCCGACACGATAAGAAAAAACCCTAATGTTGAGTCTAGAAAGTTTGAAATCTATATTCGGATAATTAGTTACCCTTTAACCAAGCCTGGCGATTCACGAACAGTTATGTGTATATACAATATATATTTATTAGTTAATAACAAAGGTATTAGATATGTAATATTTGGTTTCGATATAAGATTACTATATTTATCAGCGAGAGTAAAAGATAATATAATTGTTATAATAATAATATTATTAGTATCTACATTGTATTATTATTATTATTATTATGAAACTGAATAGAAATATAAATTGATATATTATTATTACTAAAATTATTGTAATTAGTATTATTAATAGTATCATTAGTAATATTAATATTACCATCACTGTTATTATAGTATCAACATTATTATAATAAACATAATATAATCTAATATGGTTATCATTAATAATATTATTATCATTTTTTTTTACAAATACTTTTATTCTTATTAATATTAGAATAATTTTGATAAGGTTATTATTAATAGCATTATTATTAATTCTATTATTAATAATTAATAATATTAATAGATTTTATTAATAGATCTACATTAGTAATTAATATTATAGAATTTGATATAAGAGGTATATAATTAACTGATATTTATTCGTAAGCATAAATACAGATATATAAATAGATATATATATATATATATATATATATATACTAAAACGAGATACAGATTGATACAATTTCAAATCCAGGTTAATATTTTTAATATAATTAATAGAAATTATTAGTCTTAAATTTAATGAAAACATATAAATCTGATATCAGGTACAAGTCATTATCAGATATATTTATTTTTGTAGTCTTCTTCTTGTTTCTGATTCCTGGTGTCGACCACCAACAGATAACAACAAACCAATCGCTTTTAGGATCTCAATCAGTCGAGTATTATTTATAAGTAATGATATCTATCATTACACTTCGAAAATTTAAACCAGAAACCACTATGAACTAAAAACCGTCCTCTGTTCTTGGCTTGAATTAATATTAACTCGGTTCATATGAATTTTGAAAATCTAGTAATGCAATCCTTTTAGAAATCTCATGTGGAAACTCCCTGCTAGGTTTCAAATCCTAAATCTTTTTATCAAGATCGAATTTTGAGGTCGAATATGTTTTTTCAAAAAGACAAACAAAATCGTTCATCGCAAAATTTGATTTCAATTTGATGTTGTATGATCAATTAAGGGTACCGAAAGTTTCTAAGAAAGATTTGAAGCATTTTTCATGTTGTAATCAAGGTATAAAACGTTATGAATCTCAAAATCAGATATGGAGTTCTTACTTTTCAAAAACTCGACTGTACAGTTTTATTTTGGGTTTCTGTTATAAATTTAATTCAAACGAAATATAATTGTTTATATTTAGTTGAGAGTTTTATAAACAAATTAATTAATTAATTGGATTTAATTCGGGATTGAATCACGTTTTTTTTTAAAATGGGGAAGAAAATATAACAGCATAACAGACGGGTTGAAATCAAACGGGTTGGGTTTACATCAGAAGGTCGTTTATCATACAACTCCAAATGTAAAATAAGAATATATACTGCTATTACGATTTTGGGGAATTTCAGTCGATTGAACTGAGAAGAAGAAGGGGTAAACAGATAAATAGGATATAAACATATAGGGTAGATATAAAAACAGAAAAGCTAAAGCAGCAGATCGGTTAGAGGGTGTTTGGGGTAATCGAGAGGTCTCGGGTTCAATCCTGACTTGGTGCAACTCTTTTTAATATAGCTCTTCAAAGGTAGACTTTATTTACAAAATTATTACTATCAATATTATTATAAATAACAATTTAATTAAATTATTATTATTAGGATTATGGTTATTATTAATATTATTTTATCACTAATATTACTATTACTATTATTATACTTATTTTATTATTATTGTAACAATTAAATTGTAAATACAGATTATATTTAATATACATAATTTAAAAATTATTAATATTTTTAATTATCTAATTTATACAAAATGAATATAAAAATTGATATAAAAATCACTAATGAAATTATATATAATTGTTCGATTACGATTATAGGTTTTAATATATACAATTGATATAGGTTCGTGAATCCAAGGCCAACCTTACCCTTGTTCAATGATGTTATATGCATTTTTACTACAAAATACATTAGGTGAGTATATAGTTCCCTTTTAAACTCTAAATATTTTTGGGCTGAGAATACATGCGCTGTTTTATAAATGATTTACGTTATGGACACAAGTGATAAAAAATAAATTATATGTTGAGTTGTACCATGGCATATCTCTTTATACTTGGTAACTGCTAATTACGTGAGGAGCGTAAACGCGAATCCTGTTGATAGATCTATCGGGCTGACATCCCCAACCGGGCTGGACGACCAGCATTTAACGGTTGCACAGTACTTCGTTCTCGTTACTACACTTGGTACGGTGTAGGGTTTATTTAAGAGTATGCTGCTGTGACTTTTAGTTAAGTATGGTTACCAAGTGCTCAACGTCTTTTCTATACACGAGGAGTGTATTATGTATAAATATAAAATCTTGTGGTCCATAGTTATAACGTTGCTAGCATCAAACCTATATATCTCACCAACTTTATGTTGACATTTTAAAGCATGTTTATTCTCAGGTACGAATTAAGTCTTCCGCTGTGCATTAGCTCATACTAGAGACATTACTTGGAGTCGATCATCGCAATGGAACCAAATGTTGAAGACTTCGTCCAGATGGATTAGGACGGGTCCTTTCAGTTGGTATCAGAGCGTTGGTCTTAGCGAACCAGGCCTTGCATTAGTATACCTAACTGGTAGTTGTTAGGATACATTAGTGAGTCTGGACTTTGACCGTGTCTACCTGTCAAAAAGTTTTGCTTATCATTTCTAGTCGGAAACCATCTGCTTATCATCCTTAGAGAATTGCCTGCTTATTATTCTTTAGTCTAGACACGTCTTACTGCATTTAGTGCATCGATAGTGTATAGACAAAAATTCATATTTTAGCGCATCTGTAGACTTGCTTGTCATATGCCGTAAGATCCTCTGTAGGCTACGAAATCTTTATTATTATAGATATTCTATGAAGTTAGAATATCATTCTATATTCGAAAATCATTTCACTCAAAGATTCTTCTCAAATTGCCCTCTTGGCGATGAACCTGAAAGCACTTACCGGCGAACCTGTTCGAGAAACCATTTACCCTCTCATTTCTAGAGTATCCCGTCACGATTATATATTATCCTATATTTTGAATCTTACTCAACCGCTCGTCTCAACCGTCAATCATTCCGTAGTACTAGAAGAAGTTAACGAACTACGAGCTCGTGTGACAACTTTGGAGAACCTGGTGCTAAGGTTACGAATACCAGCAGCAGCACCAGCAGCATAATCAGTACCACCATTATCGACGTCGACAGTACCCTTATTATCCCTAAACCATAACCGCGCCGTAACTCTCAACATCACAATCTGTACCTCGGATATCAACATCACACGCCTCAATATCACTATCTGTACTTCGAGTATGATCTTCGTTCTACGTATCGTTCTACATCGATTATCTTCGCTTTACATATCGTTCTACCTCATTTATCTAAGTTCGACATGACGATTATGTAATCTCTAATGTTTTAGAGATTATGTAATCTAGTATTAGCAATAAATCAAATGAGTTTAATATCCGATTGACTCATTAAATCCATAATTACATCTGAAGAAAATATATATGCAAATATATTTTCATAAAGATTGTAATTAAAAATTCCTTCGTACAAATTATTAATGATGAAAATATTTTAACGGGTGGGTAGTACCCGAGGAATATTTAGAATTCACATTAATAAGTTACACTGTACATTCTCCGAATCTGATTCAATGATCCTTTACTATCCTACTTACAACCACTGATATACGTATCCGATCACTACAGAATAACCATTTCCATTCAAATTTCATATTTGGATTTTGATCTATCAAAATTTAACAAGTGGCATAATGAAGAAAATATTGGACAAATAAAATTTGTTAGAAACAAACGATTTAACTAATTAAAATTTTGTTAAGATTCCACGCTAACTGTTCCTAGCTAACTGTTCCCAGCTAACTAATTAACATTTAATTTATCGCAATTTACATTCTCGCAATTTTATTTATGGTTATTTAATTTCTGCACTTTACATACCGACGGGACACATGTACAACAATACGTCGGATTTATTCTGAGACAACACGTTGTATAATGGGTCATGATATATATTTATTTACTTTATGCATTTTAAATAACGGGACACGTATGCAAGGTTTCGACTTATCATATTGACCCATCTATATATATATTTTGGAACAACCATAGACACTCTATATGTGAAGGTGGGAGTTGGCTATACAGGATCGGAGTTGATTCCAAAATATATATATACTTTGAGTTGTGATCGACACTGAGACCGGTACACGGGTCACGATACGTATTAATTATGTATATTAAATTATATATGAATATATTGAACTGTTGAACTATTGGACCATTGGATAATTAGACTAATAGACTGCTAACTATGGACAAGTAAAATGAATTAAAATATTGATTATAATATATGAAACTAAACTAATCTTCAAGTTTGCCACTTGATTCTATCTTAAACCTCATTCGTATCTTGACAATTACAATTCGCGTTCAAATCTTTCATGATTCTTGAGAACACCTCGATTGAGAAATTGAACCAGCCACACCTTGTTTATGGAAGAGAGATTCATGCATACAGTTATGCACCTTAAAAACTTTCAAAACCGAAGTTATAGTTAAAACGTATCCGCGTCAAAATTCCTTATCATCCATTAGTAAAAGCAATCTTACAATTCCTTTTCAAGAAGCTAATTTTGTCACAGCTCCACTTCGACTTCTCAGTGAGACTACCCCTACTATAACCTCGATGTTTATACCTTGTCCTTTCGCTGTCGTTACCGGAGAACCTTTTATATTTCACAACATCATCAGCAGATGTACCAGCAACTCGTTATCTCTTTGGCGAAATCCGCAATCAGTATTTTGAAAATCTCGTAGAAATTCTCCCAGTTATACCGAAAACGTCTATCCCTAAGAGTTACATATTTCGAATGTGAAGTTTCTGAAAACACCCTGAACTATGAAGTAGTTCTTGAAATGCTGATGAAGCAGCAAAAACCGTAAACGACCATAATAGTCAAAAGTTTACAATGAAGTACAGTATGTTGGAAAAGCCCAGAAAAAAAAAAGAAGGGTTGAAAACGGAAAACGGGTTGAGCAAAGTATGAAGGAAACCGTGGACAAATCATGAAAACTAAACCCGACTTCAAATAATCCAAACGATTCAGTGCCTGCTGAAACCGTTAGTAATAACCCTACTCCTTATTCTAAACCTTTCCAGATGATATTCTTCATCATCATCTTATCTTAGATATTATAAGATATCTTCATATCTTCCGTTATACATATTCTCCATATTTCTGGAGATATTTTCACAATTATCTTTATCTGAAATCATTTATCACCCCGTAATATCTGCGTTACAACATAAAAGAAATTGTGTTAGTTTCTAAATTTCTGAAACCTTCGAGTTTAAAATAAGAATGTTTTGAAGTAGTATTGGAAACTGATGCATGAATTAGTATAATATAATGAAACTATCAACTTCATTATATTACAGTAAGTCATGTTAAGTTTCTAATGGAATGTGATGATTCACAGTACCGTCATCATGTGCCATGTTACACGACTCTTACATTCTATTCAATCTCCAAACATATTAAGAACATATCGTCTCGATAGTTCGATCTTTTCCAGGATATTCTGGTAATCTGACAAATCAAAAATCGTGCCATTACCATTTCTTTCTTAGAACATTAACTATGTTCATTCCGAATTTTATATCTACGAATTCCGGACCATTACTCGCTAGACTCGAAGTCGGGAAGAGAAAACGAAAGCATGAAGCTCCGAAAAATAATGAAAGATATGAAAGTTAGAGGTATAACAAGAATCAGAACGGGATGGAGCATACTGACGAATGTTTTAAAGTATGGAGTGAGGGGGAAAGAATAGAAGGTGGGAGCTGTGAAAATACAGAAACAAAAGGGAACGGAATTATAGTGAAATATTCGGCAGAGAAATCGAAACAGATTGGCGCATTAAATCAAACAAGATCATAATTTCCTTATTCTCCGAAGAATCAAATCTTTTAGATTTCCAAGATTTTTCTTTTAAATCCCTTAAATTCCGGAAATTCATTATGACTACGTCAAAAGTTAAATCACTATCTCAATCTCTTGTGACAGTTTCACTCGTACGCTTCACATAATCGAATTGTTTTATCTATATTACTCAATGATGATAAAACTTCATTATCACCTCATATTCGTCATAAAAACAATTATATTGTTAGTCATGACGACCTCATTCAAAATTTTGGGGACGAAATTTCTTTAACGGGTGGGTACTGTAACGACCCGGAAATTTCCGATCAAATTTAAACTCTAATCTCTATATGTTTCCGACACGATAAGCAAAAACCCTAATGTTGAGTCTAGAAAGTTTGAAATCTATATTCGAATAATTAGTTACCCTTTAACCAAGCCTGGCGATTCACGAACAGTTATGTGTATATACAATATATATTTATTAGTTAATAACAAAGGTATTAGATATGTAATATTTGGTTTCGATATAAGATTACTATATTTATCAGCGAGAGTAAAAGATAATATAATTGTTATAATAATAATATTATTAGTATCTACATTGTATTATTATTATTATTATTATGAAACTGAATAGAAATATAAATTGATATAATATTATTACTAAAATTATTGTAATTAGTATTATTAATAGTATCATTAGTAATATTAATATTACCATCACTGTTATTATAGTATCAACATTATTATAATAAACATAATATAATCTAATATGGTTATCATTAATAATATTATTATCATTTTTTTTTACAAATACTTTTATTCTTATTAATATTAGAATAATTTTGATAAGGTTATTATTAATAGCATTATTATTAATTCTATTATTAATAATTAATAATATTAATAGATTTTATTAATAGATCTACATTAGTAATTAATATTATAGAATTTGATATAAGAGGTATATAATTAACTGATATTTATTCGTAAGCATAAATACAGATATATAAATAGATATATATATATATATATATATACTAAAACGAGATACAGATTGATACAATTTCAAATCCAGGTTAATATTTTTAATATAATTAATAGAAATTATTAGTCTTAAATTTAATGAAAACATATAAATCTGATATCAGGTACAAGTCATTATCAGATATATTTATTTTTGTAGTCTTCTTCTTGTTTCTGATTCCTGGTGTCGACCACCAATAGATAACAACAAACCAATCGCTTTTAGGATCTCAATAAGTCGAGTATTATTTATAAGTAATGATATCTATCATTACACTTCGAAAATTTAAACCAGAAACCACTATGAACTAAAAACCGTCCTCTGTTCTTGGCTTGAATTAATCTTAACTCGGTTCATATGAATTTTGAAAATCTAGTAATGCAATCCTTTTAGAAATCTCATGTGGAAACTCCCTGCTAGGTTTCAAATCCTAAATCTTTTTATCAAGATCGAATTTTGAGGTCGAATATGTTTTTTCAAAAAGACAAACAAAATCGTTCATCGCAAAATTTGATTTCAATTTGATGTTGTATGATCAATTAAGGGTACCGAAAGTTTCTAAGAAAGATTTGAAGCATTTTTCATGTTGTAATCAAGGTATAAAACGTTATGAATCTCAAAATCAGATATGGAGTTCTTACTTTTCAAAAACTCGACTGTACAGTTTTATTTTGGGTTTCTGTTATAAATTTAATTCAAATGAAATATAATTGTTTATATTTAGTTGAGAGTTTTATAAACAAAGTAATTAATTGATTGGATTTAATCCGGGATTGAATCATGTTTTTTTTTAAAATGGGGAAGAAAATATAACAGCATAACAGACGGGTTGAAATCAAACGGGTTGGGTTTACATCAGAAGGTCGTTTATCATACAACTCCAAATGTAAAATAAGAATATATACTGCTATTACGATTTTGGGGAATTTCAGTCGATTGAACTGAGAAGAAGAAGGGGTAAACAGATAAATAGGATATAAACATATAGGGTAGATATAAAAACAGAAAAGCTAAAGCAGCAGATCGGTTAGAGGGTGTTTGGGGTAATCGAGAGGTCTCGGGTTCAATCCTGACTTGGTGCAACTCTTTTTAATATAGCTCTTCAAAGGTAGACTTTATTTACAAAATTATTATTATCAATATTATTATAAATAACAATTTAATTAAATTATTATTATTAGGATTATGGTTATTATTAATATTATTTTATCACTAATATTACTATTACTATTATTATACTTATTTTATTATTATTATAACAATTAAATTGTAAATACAGATTATATTTAATATACATAATTTAAAAATTATTAATATTTTTAATTATCTAATTTATACAAAATGAATATAAAAATTGATATAAAAATCACTAATGAAATTATATATAATTGTTCGATTACGATTATAGGTTTTAATATATACAATTGATATAGGTTCGTGAATCCAAGGCCAACCTTACCCTTGTTCAATGATGTTATATGTATTTTTACTACAAAATACATTAGGTGAGTATATAGTTCCCTTTTAAACTCTAAATATTTTTGGGCTGAGAATACATGCGCTGTTTTATAAATGATTTTCGTTATGGACACAAGTGATAAAAAATAAATTATATGTTGAGTTGTACCATGGCATATCTCTTTATACTTGGTAACTGCTAATTACGTGAGGAGTGTAAACGCGAATCCTGTTGATAGATCTATCGGGCTGACATCCCCAACCGGGCTGGACGACCAGCATTTAACGGTTGCACAGTACTTCGTTCTCGTTACTACACTTGGTACGGTGTAGGGTTTATTTAAGAGAATGCTGCTGTGACTTTTAGTTAAGTATGGTTACCAAGTGCTCAACGTCTTTTCTATACACGAGGAGTGTATTATGTATAAATATAAAATCTTGTGGTCCATAGTTATAACGTTGCTAGCATCAAACCTATATATCTCACCAACTTTATGTTGACATTTTAAAGCATGTTTATTCTCAGGTACGAATTAAGTCTTCCGCTGTGCATTAGCTCATACTAGAGACATTACTTGGAGTCGATCATCGCAATGGAACCAAATGTTGAAGACTTCGTCCGGATGGATTAGGACGGGTCCTTTCTACCAGCACTAAGATCGAAAACCTGCAAGGGAGGAGGTGAGGGGGGTTAGCACGATATGTTTGACAAGACGAACTCTGATGTCTTAACTTTTATAAATATGTAACTAGTTGTTTAACGTAACACCGGTTGTTTGTAATAAGTAACTAGCTAATGATTTGTGATAATCATGTTCGTAATTAACTAAGGGTATTTATGTGAATTAAGACTTCCGCTGTGATTAAAAAAAAAAAAAAAGAGCAGGGTGTTTGTAGTACTAATGGGTTAGTTGTTGTGTGATAGATGTCGGGCTCAAAACTTGTTATCACATTCAGCGACTCCGAACCAGAATCTTCAGATGGTGTTCCAGTCATTAACCTATCCGATGACGAAAATAATATCTTTGGGGAAGACTCACAAATTCCGGATGAACCGACTATAGAGAACCCGGAAAGTGAACCCGAGGAGGAAAGTGAACCCGAGGAGGAAAGTGAACCCGAGGAGGAAAGTGAACCCGAGGAAGAAATACAGGAAATTACAAAAGAAGAGTTCGAACTAGGAAAGAAACGAAAGGCTAATGAATTAGAAAATTCAAATCCTGAGTTTAATAAGGATGATGTGGCACCAACTCCACTAGACACTACCACCCCTATTCCCGCTATTCCTATTCGTTCTATCCCGGCATCCAGTTCTTCAGTCCCACAGCCAAAATATAGGCAGACAGCCAGGATAAGCGTTAAGCGATTCTTTGAACCTAAACGTCCTAGAAAATAGACCAAACGATGCGCTGCCGTATTAAACCATGGGATCATATAATGTTTTGTATAATATTATTAGTGTGGTTTGCTTAATGTTCGATGTAAGATAAGCATATGTAAAATAGTGAAGTGTGAAATGCAATAATTTTCCATGGTTAAGTATTATTTAGATGGTAGTAATTGATTCTGTACTAAGCTATTAAGTATGGACATTAACGGGTAGGTACTACCCTAGATATAATTATAAAACGCTAATAAGAAGAAAAGGCTTTTATAATAATACCTGGTTCATATTATTAATAAGCTATAATGTACTGTAAATATACACTACATCTATAATATTTCATGTGAATAATTATTTTCTTTTCATTCTTATAGAAGAATATGGCGCGATTGAACCGAATGACGGAACAAGAAATCCAGGAACTCATCAATCAGCGAGTGAACGACAGAATGTTATGGGTCGAGGCTGCAAGAGGTGCTGCAGTTAACCCAAATCCTCGTGTGGGGTGCACTTACAAAACTTTTCAAGTTTGCAAGCCCTCATCATTCAGTGGAACAGAAGGACCGATCGGTTTAACCCGGTGGATAGAGAAGATGGAGACTGTGTTTAAAATCAGTGGTTGTGTTGAAAAGGACATGACCAAGTATGCATCGTGCACTTTACAAGATAGTGCACTCACGTGGTGGAAAAATTATGTGAAGGCTGTAGGAGGAGATGTAGCTTATGATACTCCATGGGAAGAATTCAAAATAATGTTAATCAACGAGTATTGTCCAAGGAACGAGGTTAGAAAGTTGGAAGATGAATTACGAAGCCTGAAGGTTGTTGGTACTGAAATCACCAACTACAATCAGCGATTCATGGAATTAGTTTTTCTATGTCCTGAATTGGTTCCAACCGAAGAACGGAAGATTGAAATGTACAAAGATGGTTTGCCCAAAAAGGTCAAGGCAAATGTTACAGCATCGAAACCTAAGACAATTCATGAAGCTATAACCATGGCAAACGAGCTAATGGATCAGGTCATCATGGATAAGAAAGCATCCAATACTGATGTGAAGGTATCAGGTAATAAAAGAAAGTGGAATGGAAATTATGATCGAGGTAACCAATAACAATCTTTTAAGAAACAAGAAACCACGCAAGGTGCAGGTAGTGGTTCAAGCTTTGGTTACAAAGGACAAAATCCTTTATGCAACCGTTGTCACAAACATCACTTTGGTTACTGTAGTGTGTTATGCACCAAGTGTAATCGACATGGTCATCTTGCTGAAGATTGTAGGGCTCTCGTTACAAATACAAATGGTACCAAGACTCCTGCCACCAATGCAAATAAAACTGCTTTGGCTACCGTTACTTGTTTTGGGTGTGGAAAACAAGGTCACTATAAGAGTCAGTGCCCGAATTCAGAGAAGAATGTCAGACCTGCACGTGGGAGAGCATTTTTTATTAATGCTAGAGAGGCACGCGAAGATCCGGAGCTTGTTACGGGTACGTTTACCATTAATAACTTATCCGCATCTATTATATTTGATACTGGTGCTGATAGAAGTTACGTGTGTAGAGACTTTCATGCTAAATTGAATTGTTCATCATTACCTCTAGATGCTAAGTACATGATTGAGTTAGCTAATGGTAAACTAATTAAAGCCGATAAAATTTGCCGTGATTGTAAAATAAATTTAGCCGGAGAAACATTTAAGATTGATTTGATACCCGTAGAATTAGGAAGTTTTGATGTAATAATCGGCATGGACTGGATGTCCAAAATAGGAGCTGAAGTTGTGTGCGCCAAGAAGGCAATTCGCATTCCTCGTAAGGATAAAACGCCAGTAATGATTTATGGAGAGAAGGGTAACTCAAAGCTAAAACTCATTAGTTCTTTGAAAGCTCAAAAGTACTTGAAGAAAGGGTGCTATGCTATCTTAGCACATGTTAATAAAGTCGAAAAGAAAGAAAAAGAGAAGTGCATCAATGACGTGCCTGTGGCAAGAGATTTTCCTGAAGTATTTCCGGAAGAGTTGCCGGGATTACCTCCATTTAGATCTGTAGAATTTCAAATAGATCTTGTACCAGGAGCTGCACCGGTTGCCCGTGCTCCATATAGACTTGCACCGTCCGAGTTAAAAGAACTTCAGAGTCAGTTAAAAGAATTACTGGATCGTGGATTCATACGACCAAGTACTTCACCGTGGGGAGCTCCAATTTTATTCGTCAAGAAGAAAGACGGATCTTTCCGAATGTGTATAGATTATCGTGAATTAAATAAGTTAACTATCAAGAATCGGTATCCACTACCGAGAATTGACGACTTATTTGATCAACTCCAAGGATCATGTGTTTATTCAAAAATCGACCTAAGATCGGGTTATCATCAATTACGTGTCAAAGAAGAAGATATACCGAAAACTGCTTTTCGGACACGTTACGGTCATTACGAATTTTTGGTCATGTCGTTTGGATTGACGAATGCGCCAGCTGTATTCATGGACCTCATGAATCGAGTTTGTAGTCCATATTTAGATAAGTTTGTTATTATTTTCATTGATGACATTCTTATCTATTCCAAGAGTGAGCAAGAGCATGAGCAGCATTTAAGTTTAATATTAGAGTTGTTAAGAAAAGAACAGCTATATGCTAAATTTTCTAAATGTGCTTTCTGGTTGAAAGAAGTGCAATTTCTTGGCCACGTTGTTAGCAGCAAAGGAATTCAGGTTGATCCAGCAAAAATTGAAGCCATTGAAAAATGGGAGACTCCTAAGACAGCAATGCAGATATGCCAATTTTTGGGTTTAGCCGGTTATTATAGAAGGTTTATTCAAGATTTTTCCCGAATAGCTAAGCCGTTGACAGCGTTAACACAAAAAGGGAAGAAATATGAATGGACTTCTGAGCAGGAGAGTGCATTTTAATTACTAAAGAAGAAGTTAACTACGGCGCCTATTTTATCGTTACCAGAAGGGAACGATGATTTTGAAATATATTGTGACGCTTCGCGACAAGGTTTTGGTTGCGTTCTTATGCAACGGAAGAAAGTTATTGCATACGCATCCCGACAATTAAAGATTCACGAGCGGAATTATACGACGCATGATCTAGAACTGGGAGCAGTCGTGTTTGCATTGAAGATATGGAGACACTACTTGTATGGGGTTAAATGCACTGTGTTTACTGATCATAAAAGCCTTCAACATATTTTTGATCAGAAACAGTTGAACATGAGGCAACGTAGGTGGGTCGAGTTAATAAATGACTATGATTGTGAAATTCGTTATCATCCCGGGAAAGCGAACGTAGTGGCCGATGCTCTAAGCAGAAAGGAACGAGAACCAATCCGAGTTCGAGCAATGAACATAAAAATTCGCATGAATCTCAACTCACAAATCAAAGAAGTTCAACAAGAAGCACTCAATAAAGAAAACATAAGAAATGAAATAATGAAGAAGTATGAGAAGCAACTCGTTATACGGGAAGACGGAATTCGATATTTTGCAAATCGTATTTGGGTACCGAAGTTGGGTGGATTAAGGAAGTTGATATTGAATGAGGCACATAAGACAAGATACTCGATACATCCTGGAGTTGGAAAGATGTATCAAGATCTTAAGACACGTTATTGGTGGCCTAATTTAAAGACAGACGTAGCAACATATGTTGGGGAGTGTTTAACTTGTTCCAAGGTCAAAGCAGAACACCAAAAGCCGTCAGGGTTACTTCAACAACCAGAAATCCCAGAATGGAAATGGGATGGTATTACCATGGATTTCATCACGAAGTTACCAAAGACTGCCTGGGGTTACGACACCATTTGGGTGATTGTTGATCGTCTCACCAAGTCTGCACATTTCTTGCCTATAAAGGAAACAGATAGAATGGAGAAACTATTACGATTGTATATAAAGGAAGTTGTTTCAAGGCATGGAATACCTATTTCCATTATATCTGATCGTGATAGTAGATTTACCTCAAAGTTCTGGCAAGCACTACAGGAGGCACTAGGAACTCGTTTAGATATGAGTACCGCATATCATCCGCAAACGGACGGGCAGAGTGAAAGAACAATTCAGACTCTTGAAGATATGCTCAGGGCATGTGTGATCGATTTTGGAAACGGATGGGATAAGTATTTACCGTTAGCAGAATTCTCGTATAATAATAGTTATCATGCGAGCATTGGAGCTGCGCCATTCGAAGCATTGTATGGAAGGAAGTGTAGATCTCCTATCTGTTGGAATGAAGTAGGAGATCGACAATTAACTGGTCCCGAGATCATACACGAAACGACTGAGAAGATAGTACAAATCAAGGAGAGATTGAAAACAGCCCGTAGTCGCCAAAAGAGCTACGCCGATGTCCGAAGGAAACCATTAGAGTTTCAGGTCGGGGACATGGTTATGTTAAAGGTGTCACCTTGGAAAGGTGTAATACGTTTCGGCAAAAGGGGTAAGCTGAACCCAAGATATGTAGGCCCGTTCAAGATTATTGAACGCATTGGACCGGTAGCTTATCGACTTGAGTTACCGCAACAACTCGCCGGGGTACATAATACCTTTCACGTCTCAAACCTTAAGAAGTGTCTTGCAAAGGAAGACCTCACTATTCCTCTTGAAGAAATCCATATCGACGAGAAACTACAATTCGTCGAAGAACCAATCGAAATCATGGACCGTGAAGTTAAACAGCTCAAACAGAGCAACATACCGATTGTTAAGGTTCGTTGGAATGCTAGAAGAGGTCCCGAGTTTACTTGGGAACGAGAGGATCAGATGAAACAAAAGTATCCACACTTGTTTCTCGATGACGCAAAATAGGTACAATTTTAAAATTTCGGGACGAAATTTATTTAACGGGGAGGTAATGTAACGACCCGCACTTTTTCGATCATTCTATACTTATAAGATTAATATTTACATAAATTAAACCTTACCAACATGATAAGCAATCCAAATTGTCGAGACTTATGTTTTTCAAAAAGAGATTTACACAACGTTTGACCGTCTAGTTTGACCGATGATATCACGAATTATACAATATATGATAATTATACGTTTGTATATATATATATGTATATATACATGTTTAACATGATTTAAGGATGTTTTAATACCTCATTTTGTATTAATAACAATAAGTTATAAGTATATTTTGAAACTACTAACTTAAGTTTTCAAAACGATAACCATACGTAACGTTATTTGACTTAAATACTTATGACATATAATGTTTATACATATATCGTATAAGTAATGTATTTAATCATTTTTAAGGACTTAAATACATAAAACCATATAAGTATATTCACAAAAGATAGCTATATTTGAATCCTCGTTCCGTTTTCACAAGATTTCTATACGTATACTTAGGGTATATGTACCCGTATAAATACGCAGTTTCTAGAAGTTTTGCTATTGAAAAATACCAATTATTAGACTTCAATTATATGATCTTAGCAGCCTTTGATTAGTCAATACATGTGGGATCATATATGAGGACTTTTGAGCTAAAAATTAAAAAAATAAAGTCTATATATACATATACATATATACGCCTATATACACATATGCACACTTTCATAACAATTTTCTTTCAAGTTAAATGATCTTCTAAACTCTCTTATCTTCAACCTTCAAGTGTTCTTCAAGGTCCTCATAAGTTTTTAGCTTCAAAACATCACTTAATCATCATAAGAAAACCCTTACAAAAATACTTCAAGAAAACCTTCCAAGAACACCAACTTACTTCCAATCTTTCATCCACTTCCATCACCCTTTTGGTTCTAGGTTCTTACTCCTCTTTTACAGCAACCTTGTCCAAGGAATTTGAGGTAGAATCTATATTCATAACCTTATTCGATTCATATATATATAGCTATCTTATTTTGTGGTATAAAATTTTAACAACAAGAACATAGTTTGAATGTTTTCAAACTTGTTTGCAAACTAAATAGATCCTTCTAACTTAACTTTTAAAATACTCCAAGACCTGTAATATAACTTAAATATATGCTAATTTAACAAGGTATAACTTGGTTTTTCAAAGATTATCTTAAAAACTGTTTTTACGACGTCGGAGTGCCACCGGGGACTGTTTTGGGTTGGATAATTAAAAACTATCTTAAACTTTGAATTGGAGGTTTATGTTCTGGAAAAATGATTTTTACTATGGATATGATAACACATAAAAATTCCATGATTTAATTCAAAGTATAAGTATTTTTAGAAAAATAATCATTTAAGGTTGTTTACATAAAGGAAAATGTTTAACTTCATAAGTTTCACTAAAGTTTCACCTATGCCGTGTGATTTTGAATACAAACCAAGGTATTTTCAGTTCATAGTCTTAAAGAGGGACTCGATCCAAGGAGATGGCAAGTTGAATCAACGAAAATGGATTTGTAACGAAGAAACTATGACCGAAACAAAATTGGTTATCCAAGACTTGTTTAACTTCGGGATTAATTGGGAAAAATTAAATAAAATCACATCTTTCTAAGATAACATGATATTTTATATAATTCAATTTTATATGGTTTAGGATCACCCGTAAACAACACGAGAAGATTAATCATAAGATCCCATGATTGTACGCAACACGTCATTTGACAACACCGGTACTTTATGTACGCAACACGTCATTTGACAACACCGGTACCGTGGGTAAAGATTAATCTCGACCAATACATATACGATGGGGTTTTATTTATTTCGTTGGGGGTTTTATTTATTTCATTGCGGGTATATTAAACATCTAAAAATGAACCATTAAAATTGAATTACTAACAACGAACTGCTTACTACGGACTAAGGAATTATTCAAAGTATTAAAAGTATAACAAGTATATATATGTGACGTTTGTTTAAAAAGAAAAGGTATTGATATATTATATATGGATAGGTTCGTGATATCAACCGGAGATCAAGTCAAATTATATATATATATCTTCAAGACGAAAGTGAGTATATAGTCCCACTTTTAAACTCTAAATATTTCGGGATGAGAATACATGTATTTTATGTTTTACAATATGGACACAAGTAACTGAAAAATATATTCTACGTTGAGTTGTACCACTGGCATACTTCCCTGTAGCTTGGTAACTAATATTTACAGCGATATTGTAAACGCGAATCCTGTTGATAGATCTATCGGGCCTGACAACCCCAACCGGACTGGACGACCAGTATTCAACGGTTGCACAGTACTTCGTTTCGTGACTACACTTGGTACAGTGTAGTAAGATTTCATATTAAAGGGAATATGCGACGTGATTAATTGTTAAGTATGGTTACCAAGTGCTCAACCACTTAGAATATTTTTATTAAACTGTTTATATACGAAATCTTGTGGTCTATATATATATTGCTGCCGGCACTAAACCTATATCTCACCAACTTTATGTTGACCTTTTAAAACATGTCTATTCTCAGGTGATTTCTAAAAGCTTTCGCTGCATTATGTTGAATTTGAGCAGGATCTTGCGTACGCATATTTGTGTCAAAAATAAGACTGCATATCCAAGAACTTGTGTTGTAAAATATGCTAGAAATCGTGTTGTTATCATCATTTGTAAAGTTTGTAAGTCGAAGATTATCGCTAAACGATAATCATCTTTATTTCGTCCAAAGCTTGTATCAAAAATAAGATTCATGGTTTGTAATGTATAATATATGCAGTTTTTCTTTTAAAAATGTCGCATATAGAGGTCAATACCTCGCAATGAAATCATACGTTATCTAACACGTTCTTACGGTTAAGGACAACTTGTAACACTGGCCAATTTTTTTTTTTAAATACACAGCGGAAGACTTTATTAACAAACACAATATAAGTCACGTCATTACGTTTAAGTTTACACAACGGTGTTACGTTATCACAAAACATTATTTATACAAAAGTCCACATCAGAGTTGGGTTGTCAAACATGTCTTCTGCAATAGCACCCTTCCCGACTAGCAGTACCTAAACCTGCAAGGGGAGAATATGTGGGGGATTAGCTCACCGCTAAGTGAATGGAATCTATCTAGCAGATATAGCTTAAGTCACACACAAGCTATATACTAACAACAACACATGCTAACTATCAACTAGCATACAATAAGACAATACGAGGATCGGCGGCTTGTACGAGCACACGACTCCTAGCTGATCGGACTTGAGTCTACCGATAGTCCCTGCTACTCAATTCACAGTATAGTTATCCAGATGCAGGGGATGCATCGTTCACACTATACTCTACAATCAGTAGCCTATGGACCCAACCTCCCCTAGGCACGGTTGACCTCATACGGACTCTAACCTCTCCTAGGCACGGTCTCGAGTCCCCAGTCTCCCTAGGCCCGACTGGTGCCATTCACACAGTGTACACATAATTCACATACAACATCAGGCATACTATATTATTCTAACATGGCAATTTCTACACTATGCATGGTAAAAGAGTCAACCACAGTAGCATGATATGCTACTTAAACTCTATCCGGAGATAGACCCACTCACCGATTACCAGCTACAGCTCAGTTATCTTACTTCTGAGCTTCTTCCTTGTTCTTATCACCTGAGAACAACACAACGAAGTCAATATACATATCTCAATCAATAGTATAATCAAATCATACTATAAACTAGGTCATAACATCATATATTCATAATTTTATGAATCTACATCATGACTCCATTCAATAATGGCATACAGGTGCATGCAAAACACGACATACACACTAAAACTCCTTTTCAGACCCAAAAACAGTTTGATCTAGGTTCTTAAAAGTTCACCATTGAAAAGTATTCTTTATTACGATTCTAACGATAGTTTATTCATCAAAAACGGAGTTACGTTTTGAAAGTTACGCCCGTTTCAATTTCATAAAAGGTACTGTAGCAAATAGTGACACTGTAGCAACTCGGTACTGTAGCAACTCGGGTACTGTAATAACTCGGGTACTGTAGCAACTCGGTACTGTAGCAAATAGTGACACTGTAGCAAATAGTGACACTGTAGCAAATAGTGATACTGTAGCAAATAGTGATACTGTAGCACCTCAGCCAACTCGGGCACTGTAGCAAAATACTGTAGCAACTTATTCGAACACATTCGCTGATTTCGTGATTTTTTCGCCCAAAACTCGATTTTTGAGTGTTTTTGATCCGTTTTTAAGCACATGGAAGCTACTAAACATATATACAACCTATTTCTAACATCAATTAAGCATAACAAACACCAAAAATGAAGATTCAAGCTTAAAATCACACTTTTATTCAAGAACACAAAAACTCAATTAATCAAGAATCAAAGCAAGGATTCAAGTAAACAAACCTGATTAGATGATCACAAGGATACAAGAAATTAGTCACTTAAGCTACTTGATCTAATTTCTTACTTGGATTTGATTAGGGTTTTGAGAGTGAAAGAGTTTAGGTACGTTCAAGTTTTGGGAAATTAGGTGAAATGGATGGAAACATCCAGATATTACACTCTTATGTGTTAAAAAATAATACCCCATCACACACGGGTATTTACCAGTTATCTAAAATCTTTCGCACAAGATTAGGTAGCCCAAACGAGGTCCAAATTAAATAAACAAACCTGTTCTGGGACCCTTGTCACAAACTGGTCACAACACAATTATAATAAAACACTAATAAAATAATTAAAATAAAAGCACTTAAGACTAAGCATAAACCCTAAGGGCAAAATAGGCAACTTACAACTAGCCCGGGTTTCAGTCTGTTACAAATCCACCCCCCTTAAGAAGATTCCGTCCTCGGAATCTGGTCTTGGTCAAACAAACGAGGGTGGCGATTTCTCATCAATTCTTCTGTCTCCCATGTAAAATTAGAACCCAAACTGTGTTTCCACTCAATCAACACCATCGGAATCTCTTTCTTTCTCAGCTTAGTCACCTTTTGGTCAACCACACGGACCGGCTCTTCCACCAATTTCTTATTCAAATCGACCCTTAAATCTTCTAAAGGAAGAAGTTGTGTTTCATCGTCGACTTTACACTTACGAAGATAACATACGTTGAATGTATTATGAATACCAGCTAACTCTGGCAGAAGATCTAACACCACAGTCTGATCATTCAACACTTCACTGATCGGAAATGGACCAATAAATCTCGGTGCTAACTTACCACGTTTACCGAATCTGATAACCCCTTTCCACGGCGAAACTTTCAGATACACTCGTTCACCCACATTAAAGGTTACCGGATGTCTACGCGGATCAGCATTCATTTTCTGCCTAGTAGTTGTTAGGATACATTAATGAGTCTGGACTTTGACCGTGTCTACATGCCAAAAGTTTTTCTTATCATATCTAGTCGGAAATCACCTACTTATCATCCTTAGGGAATTGCCTGCTTATCATTCTTAAGTCTAGACACGTCTTACTGCATTTACTGCATTGATAGTGTATAGACAAATTTCATATCTTAGCGTATCTGATACTTCATATCTTAGCGAATCTGTAGACTTGCCTGACATATACCGTAAATTCCTCTGTAGTCTACGAAATCTTTAGAAATATATATACATAGATATTCTATATAGTTAAAATATTATTCGATATCTGAAAATCATTTCACATCAAAGATCCCTTCCATCCACCAAATTGTCCTCTTGGCGAGGAACCTGAAGCACTTACCGGCGAACCTGTTCGAAACACCATTTTCACTCTCATTTCTAGAGTGTCTCGTTACGATTATATACTTTCCCATATTTCGAATCTTATTCATCCGCTTGCTCCAACCGCCAATCATCCCGGTATACTAGCAGAAGTTAACGAACTTCGCACTCGGGTAGTGGCTTTGGAGAATATGGTGCGAAGGTTACAAACACCAGCAGCAACACCAGCAGCATAATCCGTACCACCATCATTAACGCCAACAGTACCCTTATCACCCCCAACCACAACCACGTCGTAAACCTCAACATCACAATCTGTACCTCGGATATCAACATCGCACGCTTCAATATCACCATCTGTACTTCGAGTGTGATCCTTGTTCTACATATCATTCTATATCGATTATCTTCGCTTTACGTATCATTCTACCTCACTTATCTTCGTTCGACATGGCGATTATGTAGTCTCTAATATTTTAGAGATCATGTAATCAAGTACTAACGATAAATCCAATGAGTTTAATATCTTATTGACTCATTAAATCCATGATTACATCTGAAGAAAATATATATGTAAGTATATTTTCATAAAGATTGTAATTAAAAATTCTTTCGTACAAACTGTTAATGGTGAAAATATTTTAACGGGTAGGTAATACTCGAGGAATATTTAGATTTCACATTAATAAGTTACACTGTACATTCTTCGAATCTGATTCAACGGTCATTTACTATCCTACTTACATTCACCGATATACGTATCCATTCACCACAGAGTGACCATTTCCATTCAAATTTCATATTTGGATTTTTACCTATCAGAATCCAACAAAGTGGCATAATGAAGAAAACATCGGACAAAGTAAAATTTGTTAGAAACAAACGAACTAACTAATTGAAATATTGTTAAGAATCCACGCTAACTGTTCCTAGCTAACTGGTTATATTTTATTTACTGCAATTTAATTATCGCAATTTATATTCTCGTAATTTACATTCTCGCAATTTTATTTATCGTCATTTAATTTCTGTATTTATTTTACGCACTTTAAATAACGGGACACGTATACAAGGTTTCGACTTATCATATCGACCCATCTATATATATATTTCGGAACAACCATAGACACTCTATATGTGAATGTTGGAGTTGGCTATACAGGGTTGAGGTTGATTCCAAAATATATATATAGTTTGAGTTGTGATCAAAACTGAGACCGGTACACGGGTCACGATACATATTAATTAATTCGAATATTATATACATTAAATTATATATGAATATATTGGACTATTGGACAATTGAACTATTGGACTGCTAACTTTGGACAATTAAAATGAATTAAAATATTGATTATAACATATGAAACTAAACAATTCTTCAAGTTTGCCACTTGATCTCATTTTAAACCTCATTCGTATCTTGACAATTATAATCCGCGTTCAAACCTTTCATGATTCTTGAAAACACCTCGACCGAGAAATTGAACCAATCGCACTTCATCTACAGAAGAAAATATTTATGCACCTGAAAAACTCTCGAACCTAAATTCATAGTTTAACATGTACCCGTGTTGAATTCTTTACCATTTATTAGCAAAAACAACCTTACGATTCCTTTTCAAAGTAGCCAATTTTGTCACAGCTCCAGCAAGTTAACTTTGACTTCTCAGTAAAACTAGTATTATTATAACCTCGATATATATACGTTGCCCTTTCACCGTCGTTACCAGAGAACTGTTTATATTCCACGACATCATCTGCAGATGTACCAGCAACTCGTCATCTCTTTGACGGAATCCGCAATCAGTATTTTGAAAATCTCGCATAACTTCTCCAGTTATATTCATAACGTCTATCCCCAAGAATTACACACTTGAATGTGAAGTTCCTGAAAAACACCCTGAACTACAGACTAGTTCTTGAAATGCTGATGAAGCAGCAAAAACTGTAAACGACTTTAACAGTCAAAAGTTTGACGATAAAGTACAGTGTGTTGGTAAAGCTCAGAAACAGAGAAGGAAAACGGATTGAGTAAAATATGAAGGAGGCTGGGGATAAATCACAAGGACTAAACTTGCCTTCAAAGAATTCAAATGATTCAGTACCTGCTGAAACCGTTAGTAAGAACCCTACTCCTTATTCTAAACCTTTCCAGATGATATTCTTCATCATCATCTTATCTTAGATATTATAAGATATCTTCATATCTTCCGTTATACATATTCTCCATATTTCTGGAGATATTTTTACAACTATTCTTATCTGAGATCATGTATCTCTCCGTAATATCTGCGTTACAATATAAAAGAAACTGTGTTAGTTTCTAAATTATGAAACCTTCGAGTTTAAAATAGGAATGTTTTGAAGTAGCGTTGGAAACTGATGCATGAATTAGTATAATATAATGACACTTGATCAACGTCATTATATTACAGTAAGTCATGTTGAGTTTCTAATGGAATGTGATGATTCACAGTACCATCATCATGTGCCATTTACACGACTCTTACATTCTATCTAATCTCTAAACATATCAAGAAAATATTTTTCTTGATGACTCGGTCTTTTCCAGGATATTCTGGTAATTTGACAAATCAAAATCGTTCCATTACCATTTCTTTCTTAGAGTATTAGCTATGTTCATTCCAAATTTCATACCTACGAATTCTGGACCATTACTCGCTTGACTCGAAGTCGGGAAGAGAAAACGAAAGCATGAAGTTCCGAAAAATAATGAAGAATATAAAGCTCGATAATAACCCCGAAAATTACAAACCGTGTATATCGATGCAGATAGCAATATAGAGACAAGGGAGAACTAGAAACACTATGAACACAAGAGTATAGTAGAAGTAAATAGATTCTTCTGGTGGTAGATGAAAAAGAAGAATGACAGATATAAAAGTTAAGAGTATATCAAGAATCAGTACTGGATGGAGCATATTAACGAACGCTTTAAAGAAAAATAGGATGTGAGATATGGAAATAAGGAAACGAATGAGGTGGATTTATAATGAAATATCCGACAAAGAAATCGAAACAGATTGCCGCATTAAATCAAAGAAGATCCTGATCGCCGAAGAACCAAATCTTATTACGTAAGATTTTCTTTAAATCCCTTAAATCTCGAAAATCAATAGTAACTACATCATCAGTTGAAACGAATATATTAATTACTCATTTCACTCTTTTGTGATAGCTTCACTCGTACGCTTCACATGATCGAATCGTTTTATCAATATCTCTCAATAATGATAAAACTACATTATCACCTCATAATCGTCATGAAAACATTCTTATTGTTATCTATGACGACCTCTATCAAATTTCGGGGACGAAATTTCTTTAACGGGTAGGTACTGTAATGACCCGGAAATTTTCGACCAAATTTAAACCTTAATCTTTATATGTATCCGACACGATAAGCAAAATCTGTAATATTGAGTCTCGAAAACCTTGAAATCTATATTCATGAAATTCGTTACCCTTTGACCATGTCTGACGATTCACGAACAATCATGTGTATTATATATAATAATGTACATAAACGTATTTTATTTCACTTTAAGTTTATTATAGTTATCAATGTGATTAAAAGATAATATTATTCGATTGAATTATCAGATACATTGAATTAGGATTATGAGTCTTTGTCATAAGGTCCACTTTGAATTAGGAAACCCTTACTTTTAACGGTATTCGGAATATTTGATAAAGTGATTCCGTGTAAGAACAAAAGTGTTATTATTGAGGATTAGACAGAGGTTAGCGGAGAGTCTTGTTTAATTATCAAAAGCGTACCTTGCAATGATTGACTTGTGTCACTTGATAGGTTAATTATTTAGTTTTCTTAATATTGAAAACGTTTTACGATATAGATGAAACCTTTAAAAGAATGGTTTTGAATATAACTAATCCTGGAAAACTAAATTATATTTATTCAATTTAGTACGAACACATTTTTTTCGATATAATAGAATTTGATTATAAAATATTTTTATGGATTTTCAATGATATAAAAATAAAAATAAAGATAAAATAAAGATTTCTAATGAGAACCAAAAGACTACAACATTTCATCACAAGATTGTAAGTTAAAATGTTGGGAATCACTAAACCTACGCACTTGCACGAGAAAAATCATAACTAATTCATACTGACTCGAAAAAGGGCGATCCTGGTGTCCAGACGACCGTAACTCAAAAATCTACAACTTTCGTGAATATACCTTACGCGGATCGCGTACCCATCTACGCGAAACGCGTAATGTTTGCCGACCTAAAAAGTGGACAGCATAAATTCGCTGGATCTGGCCTCTTACTTTCACAATTTCTTTTTTTTCTAACTTCTTTTCTTCTTTCTTATATTACTCCGTATACTTACATAAATAAATAAATTAAAAATATTATTATTATTATTATTATTAATTAAGATTATCAAGATTATTAATATTAATCCTAATATTACTAGTATTAGTATTATTTTGAGAAAATTATTAGTATTATACATAAAATACTACGACGGGGTTCTGCCAAAATGTTTTCAAAAATGGTTTCATGAGTGGGAGTGATTGAGCTAGATTATGGGTTATAGCTATAGAGGTTATGGGTAATGTTGGGAGTTTTGCTCGTAAGTCAAACTAGTGTTTATCATCTCCGTTGCATCTATATACTTTCCTGCAATATTGAATCTCAATATTGATACGTGAGCACTCAAAACTTAACTTTTATATATTATTAGTGTATCCCTGACTAGTGCTCGAGAATTTAGGATCATGCATGCTGGTATGTTTAAATTTTGTCAAAATATATTTTAGGGTAGAATCTGAATTAGTTACTCCTGTGGTTGAGATAAGGTATATGATATGCATGTTTTTGGAAAGGTGGCGAAAAACTATAAACTTTTCATTTAGATATCGAATGGATTCGACGGACGGATTAGAATTTATAGTCAATTGAATTTTTGTATTAATTATTAAAAATGATTATTTTTATTATTACGACGTCGTTAAAATCATCGTTATTATTATTTGATTATTATCATTATTATTATTATTATTATTATGATTATTATTATTAAAAATTAAAAATAATTAATATTTTTATCAAAAACTATCAAATTATTATTTTGATCGTTATTATTATTAAAACTATCAATTTATTATCATTAACATTAAAATTATCATTTTTATTAAAAGTATTTTTTTTTATGGAAATATTATTATTATTATAAAATATTAACTTATCATTTTAATATATTTTTATATAAAGTTTTATTTATTAATAAATGAATTATATTATTATTTACTCTAATAAATTTAGTAAAAATATTTAAAAATATAAAATGACGATATTTAATCATGTGTAAATTTTGGAAATCATTTTGAGTCAAATTCATTTTTATTAACTGTTGCATATTAGTCTCGAGCATTAGGATTGTGGTATACTAAGACTTGACCTTAATTGTTAAATAGATATTAACCAATATATAAATATATATAATTAATTTAGGTTCGTGAATCTGAGGCCAATCCTACACTTGTTCAATGTCGCCATACGTATTTTTACTACAAAATACATTATTGTGAGTTTCATTTGCTCCCTTTTTAATTGCTTTTGCAATATATATTTTTGGGCTGAGAATACATGCGCTGCTTTTATAAATGTTTACGAAATAGACACAAGTACTTAAAAATATATTCTACGTTGAGTTGTACCACTAGCATACTTCCCTGTAGCTTGGTAACTACTATTTACATGTGGTATTGTAAACGCGAATCCTGTTGATAGATCTATCGGGCCTGACAACCCCAACCGGACTGGACGACCAGTATTCAACGGTTGCACAGTACTCCGTTTCGGTGACTACACTTGGTACGGTGTAGTGAGATTTCATAATAAAGGGAATATGCGACGTGATTAAATGTTAAGTATGGTTACCAAGTGCTCAACCACTTAGAATGCTTTACATACACTTGCGAGTGTATTATGTTTATAAATAATGAAATCTTGTGGTCTATTAATACATTGAAAAGATTGTTATGATAAACCTATGAACTCACCAACCTTTTGGTTGACACTTTTAAACATGTTTATTCTCAGGTACGAATTAAGTCTTCCGCTGTGCATTTGCTCATTTTAAGGACATTACTTGGAGTCGATCATCGCAATGGGACCAAATGTTGATGACTTCATCCAGGTGGATAAGGACGGGTCATTACAGGTGGAATGACCCGGAAATTTCCAACCAAATTTAAACCTTAATCTTTATATGATTTCGACACGATAAGCAGAATTCGTAGTGTTGAGTCTCGAAGGTTTTGAAATCTGTATTTATGTAATCAATTAACCTTTAACCATGTCTGACGATTCACGAACAATTATGTGTAGTATCTATATAATACTTTACATGAACGTATTTTGTTTTGACATAAGATCATTATATTTATCGACGAGATTTAAAAGAAAATATTATTCAATTGAATTATTAGATGCATTGAATTTTGATTATGAGTCTTTGCTATGAGGTCCACTTTGAATTGGGTAGCCCTTATTTTAGCGGTATTCGGAATATTTGGTAAAGTGATTCCGTGTAAGAACAAAAGTGTTATTATTGAGGATTAGACAGAGGTTAGTGGAGAGTCTCATTTAATTATCAAAAGCGTACCTTGCAATGATTGACTTGTGTCACTTGATAGGTTAATTATTTAGTTTTCTTAATATTGAAAACGCTTTACGATATACATGAAATCTTTTAAAGAATGATTTTGAATATAACTAATCCTGGAAAACTAAATTATATTTATTCAATTTAGTACGAACACATTTTTCGATATAATAGAATTTGATTATAAAATATTTTTATGGATTTCCAATGATATAAAAATAAAAATAAAGATAAAATAAAGATTTCTAATGAGCACTAAAAGACTACAACATTTCATCACAAGATTGTAAGTTAAAATGTTGGAAATCACTAAACCTGCGCACTTGCACGAGAAAAATCATAACTAATTCATACTGACTCGAAAAAGGGTGATCCTGGTGTCCAGACGACCGTAACTCAAAAATCTACAACTTTCGTGAATATACCTTACGCGGATCGCGTACCCATCTACGCGAAACGCGTAATGTTTTCCGACCTAAAAAGTGGACAGCATAAATTCGCTGGATCTAGTCATTTGCACTCATTTTTTTTTTCTTTCTAAACTTCTCTTTCTCTCTATATTACTCCGTATGAATTTATTTATTTTATTTATTATTATTATTAATAAAGATTATTACTTTTAATCAAAAATATTATTATTAGTAGTATTAAAAATATTATTAGTATTATGTATTACACATAAAATACTACGACAAGGGGTACGCGCGAGCTATTGCAACATGATTTTTGAGTAGGATAGGGCTAGGGAAATTATGAGTTATAGCTATGGAGGTGATGGGTATGATTCATGGGTATGCTCGTGAGGTCAATCTAGTATTTATTATCTCCGTTGCATCTATATACTTTCCTGCAATATTGAATCTCAATATTGATACGTGAGCACTCAAAACTTAACTTTTATATATTATTAGTGTATCCCTGACTAGTGCTCGAGAATTTAGGATCATGCATGCTGGTATGTTTAAATTTTGTCAAAATATGTTTTAGGGTAGAATCTGAATTAGTTACTCCTGTGGTTGAGATAAGGTATATGATATGCATGTTTTTGGAAAGGTGGCAAAAAACTATAAACTTTTTATTTAGATATCGAATGAATTCGACGGACGGATTAGAAGTTATAGTCAATTGAATTTTTGTATTAATTATTAAAATGATTATTTTTATTATTATGACGTCGTTAAAATCATCGTTATTATTATTTGATTATTATCATTATTGTTATTATGATTATTATTATTAATAATTAAAAATAATTAATATTTTTATCAAAAACTATCAAATTATTATTTTGATCGTTATTATTATTAAAATTATCAAATTATTATCATTAACATTAAAATTATCATTTTTATTAAAAGTATTATTTTTTATGGAAATATTATTATTATTATAAAATATTAACTTATCATTTTAATATATTTTTAAATAAAGTTTTATTTATTAATAAATGAATTATATTATTATTTACTCTAACAAATTTTGTAAAAATATTTAAAAATATAAAATGACGATATTTAATCATGTGTAAATTTTGGAAATCATTTTGAGTCAAATTCATTTTTGTTAACTGTTGCATATTAGTCTCGAGCATTAGGATTGTGGTACACTAAGATTTGACCTTAATTGTTAAATAGATATTAACCAATATATAAAAATATATAATTAATTTAGGTTCGTGAATCGAAGGCCAACCTTGCACATGTTAAATGATGTTATATGTATTTTTACTACAAAATACAGTATGGTGAGTATATAGTCCCACTTTTAAACTCTAAATATTTCGGGATGAGAATACATGCATTTTTTGATTTACGTTATGGACACAAGTGATTAAAAATATATATTCTACGTTGAGTTGTACCACTGGCATACTTCCCTGTAACTTGGTAACTAATATTTACATGAGGTATTGTAAACGCAAATCCTGTTGATAGATCTATCGGGCCTGACAACCCCAACCGGACTGGACGACCAGTATTCAACGGTTGCACAGTACTTCGTTTCGGTGACTACACTTGGTACGGTGTAGTAAGATTTCATAATAAAGGGAATATGCGACGTTGATTGAATGTTAAGTATGGTTATCAAGTGCTCAACAACTTAGAATATATTTTTTTTTATTATTATCTTTATCTATATGAAATCTTGTGGTCCATAGTTATAACGCTGCTAGCATCAAACCTATATCTCACCAACTTTATGTTGACGTTTTAAAGCATGTTATTCTCAGGTACGAATTAAGTTTTCCGCTGTGCATTAGCTCATGTAAAGGACATTACTTGGAGTCGATCATCGCAATGGGACCAAATGTTGATGACTTCATCCAGGAGGATTAGGACGGGTTGTTAAAGTTGGTATCAGAGCGGTGGTCTTAGCGAACCAAGTCTTGCATTAGTGTGTCTGACTAGTAGTTGTTAAGATACATTAATGAGTCTGGACTTTGACCGCGTCAACATGTCTAAAGTTTTGCTTATCTTATCTAGTCGGAAATCATCTACTTATCATCCTTAGGGAATTGCCTGCTTATTATTCTTAAGTCTAGACACGTCTTACTGCATTTAGTGCATCGATAATGTATAGACAAAATTCATATCCTAGTGTATCTGTTACTGCAGACATTGCCTGTTGCATTTCAAAGATTCTCCGTAATTTACGGGATTTTGGTATTATATATACATATGTAAATTATGTATTGAAGGGTATCAAATCTAACTTCTATAATCTATTCCAAATCAAAAATTCATTTTCCCCGATTATACAAGATGGATTCCGCATCTAGTTCGAATTCCTCGGATTTCGATAGCTATGCCGATATGGATTTTCATTCGAGCTCCGAAGGCAGCGTCACCGGAATGGATCAACCAATTTCCCATCATCTATTTTGGATGAATTGGGGATGGGTTCGTAATATACTAAATCACTGGAGACAAGAAGAAGGTGATCCATTCCATCCACCAAATTGCCCTCTTGGCGATGAACCTGAAGCACTTACCGGCGAACCTGTTCGAGAAACCATTTTCTCTCTCATTTCTAGAGTATCTCGTCACGATTATATACTATCCCATATTTGGGATCTTGTTCATTCACTCACTCCAACCGCCAATCATCCTGGTGTACTAACAGAAGTTAACGAACTTCGCGCTCGCGTAACGGCTTTGGAGAACATGGTACAAAGATTACAAACACCAGCAGTAGCACCGGCAGCATAACCAGTACCGCCAGCAACATCAACATCGCAAGCTTCGGTATCAGTAGCATCATCGACATCAACGGCATCATCATCATCAACACCAACCGTATCATTACCACCACCAACAATCACATCCGCACCACGTGCCTCAATATCACCATCTGAACTTCGAGTATGATTTTTGTTCTACATACTGTTCTACATCGATTACCTTCTTTTTACGTATCGTTCTACCTCATTTATCTTCGTTCGACATGACGATTATGTAATCTCTAATGTTTTAGAGATCATGTAATCTAGTAATAATGATAAATCAAATGAGTTTAATATCTTATTGACTCATTAAATCCATGATTACATCTGAAGAAAATATATATGTAAGTATATTTTCATAAAGATTGTAATTAAAAATTCTTTCGTACAAACTGTTAATGATGAAAATATTTTAACGGGTAGGTAGTACCTGAGGAATAATTAAATTTCACATTAATAAGTTACACTGTACATTCTTCGAATCTGATTCAACGGTCATTTACTATCCTACTTACAACCACCGATATACGTATCCGTTCACCACAAAATAACCATTTCCATTCAAATTTCATATTTGGATTTTGATCTATCAGAATCCAACAAGTGGCATAATGAAGAAAACATTGGACAAAATAAAATTTGTTAGAAACAAACGGATTAATTAATTGAAATATTGTTAAGATTCCACGCTAACTGTTCCTAGCTAACTGTTCCCAGCTAACTGTTAATTCCGTATTACATTTTATTTATTGCAATTTACATTCTCGCAATTTTATTTATCGTCATTTAATTTCTGTTATTTACTTTTATGCACTTTATTTTACGCACTTTAAATAACGGGACACGTATACAATGTTTCGACCTATCATATCGACCCATCTATATATATATATTACGGAACAACCATAGACACTCTATATGTGAATGTTGGAGTTGGCTATACAGGGTTGAGGTTGATTCCAAAATATATATATGGTTTGAGTTGTGATCAATACTGAGACCGGTACACGGGTCACGATACGTATTAATTAATTCGAATATTATATATTAAATTATATATGAATTATTGAACTATTGGACTATTGGACTCTTGGACTGCTAACTTTGAACAATTAAAATGAATTAAAATATTGATTATAACATATGAAACTAAACAATTCTTCAAGTTTGCCACTTGATTTCATCTTAAACCTTATTTGTACCTTGACAATTACAATCCGCGTTCAAATCTTTCATAATATTTGAAAACACCTCGATCGGAAGGATGAACCAGCCACACGTTATCTACGGAAGAAAAGATTTATGCACCTGAAAAACTCTCGAATCCAAATTCATAGTTTAACACATACCGTGTTGAATCTTTTGCCATTTATTAGCAAAAACAACCCTAGAGTTCCTTTTCAAGAAGTTAATTTTGTCACAGCTCCACTTCGACTTCTCAGTGAGACTACTCCTAATATAACCTCGATAATTATACCTTGTCCTTTCGCCATCGTTACCGGAGAACCTTTTATATTTCACAACATCATCAGCAGATGTACCAGCAACTAGTTATCTCTTTGGCGAAATCCGCAATCAGTATTTTGAAAATCTCGTAGAAATTCTCCCAGTTATACCGAAAACGTCTATCCCTAAGAATTAAATAATTCGAATGTGAAGTTTCTGAAAAACATCCTGGACTATGAAGTAGTTCTTGAAATGCTGATGAAGCAGTAAAAAAAAAAAAAAAAAAAATCATAAACGACCTTAATAGTCAAAAGTTTACGATGAAGTACAGTATGTTGGAAAAGCCCAGAAAAAGAAAAGGGTTGAAACTGGAAAATGGATTGAGCAAAGTATGAAGGAGACCGTGGACAAATCATGAAAACTAAACCTGACTTCAAAGAATCCAAACGATTCAGTGCCTGCTGAAACCGTTAGTAAGAACCCTACTCCTTATTCTAAACCTTTCTGGATGATATTCTTCATCATTATCTTATTTTAGATATTATAAGATATCTTCATATCTTCCGTTATATATATTCTCCATATTCCTGGAGATATTTTCACAACTATTCCTATCTGCGATCATGTATCTCTCCGTAATATCTGCGTTATAAAAGAAACTGTGCTAGTTTCTAAATTCTGAAACCTTCGAAATTAAAATATGAATGCTTTGAAGTAGTGTTGGGAACTGATGCATGAATTAGTATAATATAATGAAACTTGATCAACTTCATTATATTATAGTAAGTCATGTTAAGTTTCTAATGGAATGTGATGATTCACAGTACCATCATCATGTGCCATTTACACAACTCTTACATTCTATCTAATCTCTAAACATATCAAGAAAATATTTTTCTTGATGACTCGGTCTTTCCCAGGATATTCTGGTAATTTGACAAATCAAAATCGTTCCATTACCATTTCTTTCTTAGAGTATTAGCTATGTTCATTCCAAATTTCATACCTACGAATTCTGGACCATTACTCGCTTGACTCGAAGTAGGAAAGAGGAGACAAAAGTATATAACCCTTGAATAAAAAAGAAAATAAGAAGCCAGATGATAACCCCGAAATTTCAAATCGTGTATATCGATACAGATAGCAATATAGAGACACATGAGAACTAGAAACACTATAAACACAAGAGTATAGTAAGTAAATAGATTCTTCTGGTGGTAGATGAAAAAGAAGAATGACAGATATAAAAGTTAAGAGTATATCAAGAATCAGTACTGGATGGAGCATATTAACGAACGCTTTAAAGTATGAACTAAGGGGGAAGAATAGGATGTGAGATATGGAATAAGGAAACAAAGGGGGTAGATTTATAGTAAAATATCCGACAGAGCAATCGAAACAGATTATTTTATTTAATCAAAGAAGATCCCGATTACCTAAATCGCCGAAGAACCAAATCTTATTACGTAAGATTTTCTTTAAATCCCATGAATTCTGGAAATCAATGGTAACTACGTCATCGGTTGAAACGAATATATATATACTCATTTCATTCTTTTGTGATAGCTTTACTCGTACGCTTCACATGATCGAATTGTTTTATCAATATCTCTCAATAATGATAAAACTCCATTATCACCTCATAATCGTCATGAAAACATTCTTATTGTTATCTATGACGACCTCTATCAAATTTCGGGGACGAAATTTCTTTAACGGGTAGGTACTGTAATGACCCGGAAATTTCCAACAAAATTTAAACCTTAATCTTTATATGATTTCGACACGATAAGCAGAATTCGTAGTGTTGAGTCTCGAAGGTTTTGAAATCTGTATTTATGTAATCAATTAACCTTTAACCATGTCTGACGATTCACGAACAATTATGTGTAGTATCTATATAATACTTTACATGAACGTATTTTGTTTTGACATAAGATCATTATATTTATCGACGAGATTTAAAAGAAAATATTATTCAATTGAATTATTAGATGCATTGAATTTTGATTATGAGTCTTTGCTATGAGGTCCACTTTGAATTGGGAAGCCCTTATTTTAGCGGTATTCGGAATATTTGGTAAAGTGATTCCGTGTAAGAACAAAAGTGTTATTATTGAGGATTAGACAGAGGTTAGTGGAGAGTCTCATTTAATTATCAAAAGCGTACCTTGCAATGATTGACTTGTGTCACTTGATAGGTTAATTATTTAGTTTTTTTAATATTGAAAACGCTTTACGATATACATGAAATCTTTTAAAGAATGATTTTGAATATAACTAATCCTGGAAAACTAAATTATATTTATTCAATTTAGTACGAACACATTTTTCGATATAATAGAATTTGATTATAAAATATTTTTATGGATTTCCAATGATATAAAAATAAAAATAAAGATAAAATAAAGATTTCTAATGAGCACTTAAAGACTACAACATTTCATCACAAGATTGTAAGTTAAAATGTTGGAAATCACTAAACCTGCGCACTTGCACGAGAAAAATCATAACTAATTCATACTGACTCGAAAAAGGGTGATCCTGGTGTCCAGACGACCGTAACTCAAAAATCTACAACTTTCGTGAATATACCTTACGCGGATCGCGTACCCATCTACGCGAAACGCGTAATGTTTTCCGACCTAAAAAGTGGACAGCATAAATTCGCTGGATCTAGTCATTTGCACTCATTTTTTTTTTCTTTCTAAACTTCTCTTTCTCTCTATATTACTCCGTATGAATTTATTTATTTTATTTATTATTATTATTAATAAAGATTATTACTTTTAATCAAAAATATTATTATTAGTAGTATTAAAAATATTATTAGTATTATGTATTACACATAAAATACTACGACAAGGGGTACGCGCGAGCTATTGCAACATGATTTTTGAGTAGGATAGGGCTAGGGAAATTATGAGTTATAGCTATGGAGGTGATGGGTATGATTCATGGGTATGCTCGTGAGGTCAATCTAGTATTTATTATCTCCGTTGCATCTATATACTTTCCTGCAATATTGAATCTCAATATTGATACGTGAGCACTCAAAACTTAACTTTTATATATTATTAGTGTATCCCTGACTAGTGCTCGAGAATTTAGGATCATGCATGCTGGTATGTTTAAATTTTTTCAAAATATGTTTTAGGGTAGAATCTGAATTAGTTACTCCTGTGGTTGAGATAAGGTATATGATATGCATGTTTTTGGAAAGGTGGCGAAAAACTATAAACTTTTCATTTAGATATCGAATGAATTCGACGGACGGATTAGAAGTTATAGTCAATTGAATTTTTGTATTAATTATTAAAATGATTATTTTTATTATTATGACGTCGTTAAAATCATCGTTATTATTATTTGATTATTATCATTATTGTTATTATGATTATTATTATTAATAATTAAAAATAATTAATATTTTTATCAAAAACTATCAAATTATTATTTTGATCGTTATTATTATTAAAATTATCAAATTATTATCATTAACATTAAAATTATCATTTTTATTAAAAGTATTATTTTTTATGGAAATATTATTATTATTATAAAATATTAACTTATCATTTTAATATATTTTTAAATAAAGTTTTATTTATTAATAAATGAATTATATTATTATTTACTCTAACAAATTTTGTAAAAATATTTAAAAATATAAAATGACGATATTTAATCATGTGTAAATTTTGGAAATCATTTTGAGTCAAATTCATTTTTGTTAACTGTTGCATATTAGTCTCGAGCATTAGGATTGTGGTACACTAAGATTTGACCTTAATTGTTAAATAGATATTAACCAATATATAAAAATATATAATTAATTTAGGTTCGTGAATCGAAGGCCAACCTTGCACATGTTAAATGATGTTATATGTATTTTTACTACAAAATACAGTATGGTGAGTATATAGTCCCACTTTTAAACTCTAAATATTTCGGGATGAGAATACATGCATTTTTTGATTTACGTTATGGACACAAGTGATTAAAAATATATATTCTACGTTGAGTTGTACCACTGGCATACTTCCCTGTAACTTGGTAACTAATATTTACATGAGGTATTGTAAACGCGAATCCTGTTGATAGATCTATCGGGCCTGACAACCCCAACCGGACTGGACGACCAGTATTCAACGGTTGCACAGTACTTCGTTTCGGTGACTACACTTGGTACGGTGTAGTAAGATTTCATAATAAAGGGAATATGCGACGTTGATTGAATGTTAAGTATGGTTATCAAGTGCTCAACAACTTAGAATATATTTTTTTATTATTATTATCTTTATCTATATGAAATCTTGTGGTCCATAGTTATAACGCTGCTAGCATCAAACCTATATCTCACCAACTTTATGTTGACGTTTTAAAGCATGTTATTCTCAGGTATGAATTAAGTTTTCCGCTGTGCATTAGCTCATGTAAAGGACATTACTTGGAGTCGATCATCGCAATGGGACCAAATGTTGATGACTTCGTCCAGGAGGATTAGGACGGGTTGTTACAGGTGGTATCAGAGCGGTGGTCTTAGCGAACCAGGTCTTGCATTAGTGTGTCTGACTAGTAGTTGTTAGGATACATTAATGAGTCTGGACTTTGACCGTGTCTACATGCCAAAAGTTTTTCTTATCATATCTAGTCGGAAATCACCTCTTATCATCCTTAGGGAATTGCCTGCTTATCATTCTTAAGTCTAGACACGTCTTACTGCATTTACTGCAATGATAGTGTATAGACAAATTTCATATCTTAGCGTATCTGATACTTCATATCTTAGCGAATCTGTAGACTTGCCTGACATATACCGTAAATTCCTCTGTAGTCTACGAAATCTTTAGAAATATATATACATAGATATTCTATATAGTTAAAATATTATTCGATATCTGAAAATCATTTCACATCAAAGATCCCTTCCATCCACCAAATTGTCCTCTTGGCGAGGAACCTGAAGCACTTACCGGCGAACCTGTTCGAAACACCATTTTCTCTCTCATTTCTAGAGTGTCTCATTACGATTATATACTTTCCCATATTTCGAATCTTATTCATCCGCTTGCTCCAACCGCCAATCATCCCGGTATACTAGCAGAAGTTAACGAACTTCGCACTCGGGTAGTGGCTTTGGAGAATATGGTGCGAAGGTTACAAACACCAGCAGCAACACCAGCAGCATAATCCGTACCACCATCATTAACGCCAACAGTACCCTTATCACCCCCAACCACAACCACGTCGTAAACCTCAACATCACAATCTGTACCTCGGATATCAACATCGCACGCTTCAATATCACCATCTGTACTTCGAGTGTGATCCTTGTTCTACATATCGTTCTATATCGATTATCTTCGCTTTACGTATCATTCTACCTCACTTATCTTCGTTCGACATGGCGATTATGTAGTCTCTAATATTTTAGAGATCATGTAATCAAGTACTAACGATAAATCCAATGAGTTTAATATCTTATTGACTCATTAAATCCATGATTACATCTGAAGAAAATATATATGTAAGTATATTTTCATAAAGATTGTAATTAAAAATTCTTTCGTACAAACTGTTAATGGTGAAAATATTTTAACGGGTAGGTAATACTCGAGGAATATTTAGATTTCACATTAATAAGTTACACTGTACATTCTTCGAATCTGATTCAACGGTCATTTACTATCCTACTTACATTCACCGATATACGTATCCATTCACCACAGAGTGACCATTTCCATTCAAATTTCATATTTGGATTTTTACCTATCAGAATCCAACAAAGTGGCATAATGAAGAAAACATCGGACAAAGTAAAATTTGTTAGAAACAAACGAACTAACTAATTGAAATATTGTTAAGAATCCACGCTAACTGTTCCTAGCTAACTGGTTATATTTTATTTACTGCAATTTAATTATCGCAATTTATATTCTCGTAATTTACATTCTCGCAATTTTATTTATCGTCATTTAATTTCTGTATTTATTTTACGCACTTTAAATAACGGGACACGTATACAAGGTTTCGACCTATCATATCGACCCATCTATATATATATTTCGGAACAACCATAGACACTCTATATGTGAATGTTGGAGTTGGCTATACAGGGTTGAGGTTGATTCCAAAATATATATATAGTTTGAGTTGTGATCAAAACTGAGACCGGTACACGGGTCACGATACGTATTAATTAATTCGAATATTATATACATTAAATTATATATGAATATATTGGACTATTGGACAATTGAACTATTGAACTGCTAACTTTGGACAATTAAAATGAATTAAAATATTGATTATAACATATGAAACTAAACAATTCTTCAAGTTTGCCACTTGATCTCATTTTAAACCTCATTCGTATCTTGACAATTATAATCCGCGTTCAAACCTTTCATGATTCTTGAAAACACCTCGACCGAGAAATTGAACCAATCGCACTTCATCTATAGAAGAAAAGATTTATGCACCTGAAAAACTCTCGAACCCAAATTCATAGTTTAACATGTACCCGTGTTGAATTCTTTACCATTTATTAGCAAAAACAACCTTACGATTCCTTTTCAAAGTAGCCAATTTTGTCACAGCTCCAGCAAGTTAACTTTGACTTCTCAGTAAAACTAGTATTATTATAACCTCGATATATATACGTTGCCCTTTCGCCGTCGTTACCAGAGAACCGTTTATATTCCACGACATCATCTGCAGATGTACCAGCAACTCGTCATCTCTTTGACGGAATCCGCAATCAGTATTTTAAAAATCTCGCATAACTTCTCCAGTTATATTCATAACGTCTATCCCCAAGAATTACACACTTGAATGTGAAGTTCCTGAAAAACACCCTGAACTACAGACTAGTTCTTGAAATGCTGATGAAGCAGCAAAAACTGTAAACGACTTTAACAGTCAAAAGTTTGACGATAAAGTACAGTGTGTTGGTAAAGCTCAGAAACAGAGAAGGAAAACGGATTGAGTAAAATATGAAGGAGGCTGGGGATAAATCACAAGGACTAAACTTGCCTTCAAAGAATTCAAATGATTCAGTACCTGCTGAAACCGTTAGTAAGAACCCTACTCCTTATTCTAAACCTTTCCAGATGATATTCTTCATCATCATCTTATCTTAGATATTATAAGATATCTTCATATCTTCCGTTATACATATTCTCCATATTTCTGGAGATATTTTTACAACTATTCTTATCTGAGATCATGTATCTCTCCGTAATATCTGCGTTACAATATAAAAGAAACTGTGTTAGTTTCTAAATTATGAAACCTTCGAGTTTAAAATAGGAATGTTTTGAAGTAGCGTTGGAAACTGATACATGAATTAGTATAATATAATGACACTTGATCAACGTCATTATATTACAGTAAGTCATGTTGAGTTTCTAATGGAATGTGATGATTCACAGTACCATCATCATGTGCCATTTACACGACTCTTACATTCTATCTAATCTCTAAACATATCAAGAAAATATTTTTCTTGATGACTCGGTCTTTTCCAGGATATTCTGGTAATTTGACAAATCAAAATCGTTCCATTACCATTTCTTTCTTAGAGTATTAGCTATGTTCATTCCAAATTTCATACCTACGAATTCTGGACCATTACTCGCTTGACTCGAAGTCGGGAAGAGAAAACGAAAGCATGAAGTTCCGAAAAATAATGAAGAATATAAAGCTCGATAATAACCCCGAAAATTACAAACCGTGTATATCGATGCAGATAGCAATATAGAGACACGGGAGAACTAGAAACACTATGAACACAAGAGTATAGTAGAAGTAAATAGATTCTTCTGGTGGTAGATGAAAAAGAAGAATGACAGATATAAAAGTTAAGAGTATATCAAGAATCAGTACTGGATGGAGCATATTAACGAACGCTTTAAAGAAAAATAGGATGTGAGATATGGAAATAAGGAAACGAATGAGGTGGATTTATAATGAAATATCCGACAAAGAAATCGAAACAGATTGCCGCATTAAATCAAAGAAGATCCTGATCGCCGAAGAACCAAATCTTATTACGTAAGATTTTCTTTAAATCCCTTAAATCTCGAAAATCAATAGTAACTACATCATCAGTTGAAACGAATATATTAATTACTCATTTCACTCTTTTGTGATAGCTTCACTCGTACGCTTCACATGATCGAATCGTTTTATCAATATCTCTCAATAATGATAAAACTACATTATCACCTCATAATCGTCATGAAAACATTCTTATTGTTATCTATGACGACCTCTATCAAATTTTGGGGACGAAATTTCTTTAACGGGTAGGTACTGTAATGACCCGGAAATTTTCGACCAAATTTAAACCTTAATCTTTATATGTATCCGACACGATAAGCAAAATCTGTAATATTGAGTCTCGAAAACCTTGAAATCTATATTCATGAAATTCGTTACCCTTTGACCATGTCTGACGATTCACAAACAATCATGTGTATTATATATAATAATGTACATAAACGTATTTTATTTCACTTTAAGTTTATTATAGTTATCAATGTGATTAAAAGATAATATTATTCGATTGAATTATCAGATACATTGAATTAGGATTATGAGTCTTTGTCATAAGGTCCACTTTGAATTAGGAAACCCTTACTTTTAACGGTATTCGGAATATTTGATAAAGTGATTCCGTGTAAGAACAAAAGTGTTATTATTGAGGATTAGACAGAGGTTAGCGGAGAGTCTTGTTTAATTATCAAAAGCGTACCTTGCAATGATTGACTTGTGTCACTTGATAGGTTAATTATTTAGTTTTCTTAATATTGAAAACGTTTTACGATATAGATGAAACCTTTAAAAGAATGGTTTTGAATATAACTAATCCTGGAAAACTAAATTATATTTATTCAATTTAGTACGAACACATTTTTTTCGATATAATAGAATTTGATTATAAAATATTTTTATGGATTTTCAATGATATAAAAATAAAAATAAAGATAAAATAAAGATTTCTAATGAGAACCAAAAGACTACAACATTTCATCACAAGATTGTAAGTTAAAATGTTGGGAATCACTAAACCTACGCACTTGCACGAGAAAAATCATAACTAATTCATACTGACTCGAAAAAGGGCGATCCTGGTGTCCAGACGACCGTAACTCAAAAATCTACAACTTTCGTGAATATACCTTACGCGGATCGCGTACCCATCTACGCGAAACGCGTAATGTTTGCCGACCTAAAAAGTGGACAGCATAAATTCGCTGGATCTGGCCTCTTACTTTCACAATTTCTTTTTTTTCTAACTTCTTTTCTTCTTTCTTATATTACTCCGTATACTTACATAAATAAATAAATTAAAAATATTATTATTATTATTATTAATTAAGATTATCAAGATTATTAATATTAATCCTAATATTACTAGTATTAGTATTATTTTGAGAAAATTATTAGTATTATACATAAAATACTACGACGGGGTTCTGCCAAAATGTTTTCAAAAATGGTTTCATGAGTGGGAGTGATTGAGCTAGATTATGGGTTATAGCTATGGAGGTTATGGGTAATGTTGGGAGTTTTGCTCGTAAGTCAAACTAGTGTTTATCATCTCCGTTGCATCTATATACTTTCCTGCAATATTGAATCTCAATATTGATACGTGAGCACTCAAAACTTAACTTTTATATATTATTAGTGTATCCCTGACTAGTGTTCGAGAATTTAGGATCATGCATGCTGGTATGTTTAAATTTTGTCAAAATATATTTTAGGGTAGAATCTGAATTAGTTACTCCTGTGGTTGAGATAAGGTATATGATATGCATGTTTTTGGAAAGGTGGCGAAAAACTATAAACTTTTCATTTAGATATCGAATGGATTCGACGGACGGATTAGAAGTTATAGTCAATTGAATTTTTGTATTAATTATTAAAAATGATTATTTTTATTATTACGACGTCGTTAAAATCATCGTTATTATTATTTGATTATTATCATTATTATTATTATTATTATGATTATTATTATTAATAATTAAAAAAAATTAATATTTTTATCAAAAACTATCAAATTATTATTTTGATCGTTATTATTATTAAAACTATCAATTTATTATCATTAACATTAAAATTATCATTTTTATTAAAAGTATTTTTTTTATGGAAATATTATTATTATTATAAAATATTAACTTATCATTTTAATATATTTTTATATAAAGTTTTATTTATTAATAAATGAATTATATTATTATTTACTCTAATAAATTTAGTAAAAATATTTAAAAATATAAAATGACGATATTTAATCATGTGTAAATTTTGGAAATCATTTTGAGTCAAATTCATTTTTATTAACTGTTGCATATTAGTCTCGAGCATTAGGATTGTGGTACACCAAGACTTGACCTTAATTGTTAAATAGATATTAACCAATATATAAATATATATAATTAATTTAGGTTCGTGAATCTGAGGCCAATCCTACACTTGTTCAATGTCGCCATACGTATTTTTACTACAAAATACATTATTGTGAGTTTCATTTGCTCCCTTTTTAATTGCTTTTGCAATATATATTTTTGGGCTGAGAATACATGCGCTGCTTTTATAAATGTTTACAAAATAGACACAAGTACTTAAAAATATATTCTACGTTGAGTTGTACCACTAGCATACTTCCCTGTAGCTTGGTAACTACTATTTACATGTGGTATTGTAAACGCGAATCCTGTTGATAGATCTATCGGGCCTGACAACCCCAACCGGACTGGACGACCAGTATTCAACGGTTGCACAGTACTTCGTTTCGGTGACTACACTTGGTACGGTGTAGTGAGATTTCATAATAAAGGGAATATGCGACGTGATTAAATGTTAAGTATGGTTACCAAGTGCTCAACCACTTAGAATGCTTTACATACACTTGCGAGTGTATTATGTTTATAAATAATGAAATCTTGTGGTCTATTAATACATTGAAAAGATTGTTATGATAAACCTATGAACTCACCAACCTTTTGGTTAAATAATGAAATGTTGATGACTTCGTCCAGGTGGATAAGGACGGGTCGTTACAGGTGGTATCAACCAAAAGGTTGGTGAGTTCATAGGTTTATCATAACAATCTTTTCAATGTATTAATAGACCACAAGATTTCATTATTTATAAACATAATACACTCGCAAGTGTATGTAAAGCATTCTAAGTGGTTGAGCACTTGGTAACCATACTTAACATTTAATCACGTCGCATATTCCCTTTATTATGAAATCTCACTACACCGTACCAAGTGTAGTCACCGTAACGAAGTACTGTGCAACCGTTAAATACTGGTCGTCCAGTCCGGTTGGGGTTGTCAGGCCCGATAGATCTATCAACAGGATTCGCGTTTACAATACCACATGTAAATAGTAGTTACCAAGCTACAGGGAAGTATGCTAGTGGTACAACTCAACGTAGAATATATTTTTAAGTACTTGTGTCTATTTCGTAAACATTTATAAAAGCAGCGCATGTATTCTCAGCCCAAAAATATATATTGCAAAAGCAATTAAAAAGGGAGCAAATGAAACTCACAATAATGTATTTTGTAGTAAAAATACGTATGGCGACATTGAACAAGTGTAGGATTGGCCTCAGATTCACGAACCTAAATTAATTATATATATTTATATATTGGTTAATATCTATTTAACAATTAAGGTCAAGTCTTAGTGTACCACAATCCTAATGCTCGAGACTAATATGCAACAGTTAATAAAAATGAATTTGACTCAAAATGATTTCCAAAATTTACACATGATTAAATATCGTCATTTTATATTTTTAAATATTTTTACTAAATTTATTAGAGTAAATAATAATATAATTCATTTATTAATAAATAAAACTTTATATAAAAATATATTAAAATGATAAGTTAATATTTTATAATAATAATAATATTTCCATAAAAAAAATACTTTTAATAAAAATGATAATTTTAATGTTAATGATAATAAATTGATAGTTTTAATAATAATAACGATCAAAATAATAATTTGATAGTTTTTGATAAAAATATTAATTATTTTTAATTATTAATAATAATAATCATAATAATAATAATAATAATGATAATAATGAAATAATAATAACGATGATTTTAACGACGTCGTAATAATAAAAATAATCATTTTTAATAATTAATACAAAAATTCAATTGACTATAACTTCTAATCCGTCCGTCGAATCCATTCGATATCTAAATGAAAAGTTTATAGTTTTTCGCCACCTTTCCAAAAACATGCATATCATATACCTTATCTCAACCACAGGAGTAACTAATTCAGATTCTACCCTAAAATATATTTTGACAAAATTTAAACATACCAGCATGCATGATCCTAAATTCTCGAGCACTAGTCAGGGATACACTAATAATATATAAAAGTTAAGTTTTGAGTGCTCACGTATCAATATTGAGATTCAATATTGCAGGAAAGTATATAGATGCAACGGAGATGATAAACACTAGTTTGACTTACGAGCAACTCCCAACATTACCCATAACCTCCATAGCTATAACCCATAATCTAGCTCAATCACTCCCACTCATGAAACCATTTTTGAAAACATTTTGGCAGAACCCCGTCGTAGTATTTTATGTATAATACTAATAATTTTCTCAAAATAATACTAATACTAGTAATATTAGGATTAATATTAATAATCTTGATAATCTTAATTAATAATAATAATAATAATATTTTTAATTTATTTATTTATGTAAGTATACGGAGTAATATAAGAAAGAAGAAAAGAAGTTAGAAAAAAAAGAAATTGTGAAAGTAAGAGGCCAGATCCAGCGAATTTATGCTGTCCACTTTTTAGGTCGGCAAACATTACGCGTTTCGTGTAGATGGGTACGCTATCCGCGTAAGGTATATTCACGAAAGTTGTAGATTTTTGAGTTACGGTCGTCTGGACACCAGGATCGCCCTTTTTCGAGTCAGTATGAATTAGTTATGATTTTTCTCGTGCAAGTGCGTAGGTTTAGTGATTCCCAACATTTTAACTTACAATCTTGTGATGAAATGTTGTAGTCTTTTGGTTCTCATTAGAAATCTTTATTTTATCTTTATTTTTATTTTTATATCATTGAAAATCCATAAAAATATTTTATAATCAAATTCTATTATATCGAAAAAAAATGTGTTCGTACTAAATTGAATAAATATAATTTAGTTTTCCAGGATTAGTTATATTCAAAACCATTCTTTTAAAGGTTTCATCTATATCGTAAAATGTTTTCAATATTAAGAAAACTAAATAATTAACCTATCAAGTGACACAAGTCAATCATTGCAAGGTACGCTTTTGATAATTAAACAAGACTCTCCGCTAACCTCTGTCTAATCCTCAATAATAACACTTTTGTTCTTACACGGAATCACTTTATCAAATATTCCGAATACCGTTAAAAGTAAGGGTTTCCTAATTCAAAGTGGACCTTATGACAAAGACTCATAATCCTAATTCAATGTATCTGATAATTCAATCGAATAATATTATCTTTTAATCACATTGATAACTATAATAAACTTAAAGTGAAATAAAATACGTTTATGTACATTATTATATATAATACACATGATTGTTCGTGAATCGTCAGACATGGTCAAAGGGTAACGAATTTCATGAATGTAGATTTCAAGGTTTTCGAGACTCAATATTACAGATTTTGCTTATCGTGTCGGATACATATAAAGATTAAGGTTTAAATTTGGTCGAAAATTTCCGGGTCATTACAGTACCTACCCGTTAAAGAAATTTCGTCCCCGAAATTTGATAGAGGTCGTCATAGATAACAATAAGAATGTTTTCATGACGATTATGAGGTGATAATGTAGTTTTATCATTATTGAGAGATATTGATAAAACGATTCGATCATGTGAAGCGTACGAGTGAAGCTATTACAAAAGAGTGAAATGAGTAATTAATATATTCGTTTCAACTGATGATGTAGTTACTATTTATTTTCGAGATTTAAGGGATTTAAAGAAAATCTTACGTAATAAGATTTGGTTCTTCGGCGATCAGGATCTTCTTTGATTTAATGCGGCAATCTGTTTCGATTTCTTTGTCGGATATTTCATATAAATCCACCTCATTCGTTTCCTTATTTTCATATCTCACATCCTATTTTTCTTTAAAGAATTCGTTAATATGCTCCATCCAGTACTGATTCTTGATATACTCTTAACTTTTATATCTGTCATTCTTCTTTTTCATCTACCACCAGAAGAATCTATTTACTTCTACTATACTCTTGTGTTCATAGTGTTTCTAGTTCTCCCGTGTCTCTATATTGCTATCTGCATCGATATACACGGTTTGTAATTTTCGGAGTTATTATCGAGCTTTATATTCTTCATTATTTTTCGGAACTTCATGCTTTCGTTTTCTCTTCCCGACTTCGAGTCAAGCGAGTAATGGTCCAGAATTCGTAGGTATGAAATTTGGAATGAACATAGCTAATACTCTAAGAAAGAAATGGTAATGGAACGATTTTGATTTGTCAAATTACCAGAATATCCTGGAAAAGACCGAGTCATCAAGAAAAATATTTTCTTGATATGTTTAGAGATTAGATAGAATGTAAGAGTCGTGTAAATGACACATGATGATGGTACTGTGAATCATCACATTCCATTAGAAACTCAACATGACTTACTGTAATATAATGACGTTGATCAAGTGTCATTATATTATACTAATTCATGCATCAGTTTCCAACGCTACTTCAAAACATTCCTATTTTAAACTCGAAGGTTTCATAATTTAGAAACTAACACAGTTTCTTTTATATTGTAACGCAGATATTACGGAGAGATACATGATCTCAGATAAGAATAGTTGTAAAAATATCTCCAGAAATATGGAGAATATGTATAACGGAAGATATGAAGATATCTTATAATATCTAAGATAAGATGATGATGAAGAATATCATCTGGAAAGGTTTAGAATAAGGAGTAGGGTTCTTACTAACGGTTTCAGCAGGTACTGAATCATTTGAATTCTTTGAAGGCAAGTTTAGTCCTTGTGATTTATCCCCAGCCTCCTTCATATTTTACTCAATCCGTTTTCCTTCTCTGTTTCTGAGCTTTACCAACACACTGTACTTTATCGTCAAACTTTTGACTGTTAAAGTCGTTTACAGTTTTTGCTGCTTCATCAGCATTTCAAGAACTAGTCTGTAGTTCAGGATGTTTTTCAGGAACTTCACATTCAAGTGTGTAATTCTTGGGGATAGACGTTATGAATATAACTGGAGAAGTTATGCGAGATTTTCAAAATACTGATTGCGGATTCCGTCAAAGAGATGACGAGTTGCTGGTACATCTGCAGATGATGTCGTGGAATATAAACGGTTCTCTGGTAACGACGGCGAAAGGGCAACGTATATATATCGAGGTTATAATAATACTAGTTTTACTGAGAAGTCAAAGTTAACTTGCTGGAGCTGTGACAAAATTGGCTACTTTGAAAAGGAATCGTAAGGTTGTTTTTGCTAATAAATGGTAAAGAATTCAACACGGGTACATGTTAAACTATGAATTTGGGTTCGAGAGTTTTTCAGGTGCATAAATCTTTTCTTTTGTAGATGAAGTGCGATTGGTTCAATTTCTCGGTCGAGGTGTTTTCAAGAATCATGAAAGGTTTGAACGCGGATTATAATTGTCAAGATACGAATGAGGTTTAAAATGAGATCAAGTGGCAAACTTGAAGAATTGTTTAGTTTCATATGTTATAATCAATATTTTAATTCATTTTAATTGTCCAAAGTTAGCAGTCCAATAGTTCAATTGTCCAATAGTCCAATATATTCATATATAATTTAATGTATATAATATTCGAATTAATTAATACGTAGCGTGACCCGTGTACCGGTCTCAGTTTTGATCACAACTCAAACTATATATATATTTTGGAATCAACCTCAACCCTGTATAGCCAACTCCAACATTCATATATAGAGTGTCTATGGTTGTTCCGAAATATATATATAGATGGGTCGATATGATAGGTCGAAACCTTGTATACGTGTCCTGTTATTTAAAGTGCGTAAAATAAATACAGAAATTAAATGACGATAAATAAATTGCGAGAATGTAAATTACGAGAATATAAATTGCGATAATTAAATTGCAGTAAATAAAATATAACCAGTTAGCTAGGAACAGTTAGCGTGGATTCTTAACAATATTTCAATTAGTTAGTTCGTTTGTTTCTAACAAATTTTACTTTGTCCGATGTTTTCTTCATTATGCCACTTTGTTGGATTCTGATAGGTAAAAATCCAAATATGAAATTTGAATGGAAATGGTCACTCTGTGGTGAATGGATACGTATATCGGTGAATGTAAGTAGGATAGTAAATGACCGTTGAATCAGATTCGAAGAATGTACAGTGTAACTTATTAATGTGAAATCTAAATATTCCTCGAGTATTACCTACCCGTTAAAATATTTTCACCATTAACAGTTTGTACGAAAGAATTTTTAATTACAATCTTTATGAAAATATACTTACATATATATTTTCTTCAGATGTAATCATGGATTTAATGAGTCAATAAGATATTAAACTCATTGGATTTATCGTTAGTACTTGATTACATGATCTCTAAAATATTAGAGATTACATAATCGCCATGTCGAACGAAGATAAGTGAGGTAGAATGATACGTAAAGCGAAGATAATCGATATAGAACGATATGTAGAACAAGGATCACACTCAAAGTACAGATGGTGATATTGAAGCGTGCGATGTTGATATCCGAGGTACAGATTGTGATGTTGAGGTTTACGACGTGGTTGTGGTTGGGGGTGATAAGGGTACTGTTGGCGTTAATGATGGTGGTACGGATTATGCTGCTGGTGTTGCTGCTGGTGTTTGTAACCTTCGCACCATATTCTCCAAAGCCACTACCCGAGTGCGAAGTTCGTTAACTTCTGCTAGTATACCGGGATGATTGGCGGTTGGAGCAAGCGGATGAATAAGATTCGAAATATGGGAAAGTATATAATCGTAACGAGACACTCTAGAAATGAGAGAGAAAATGGTGTTTCGAACAGGTTCGCCGGTAAGTGCTTCAGGTTCCTCGCCAAGAGGACAATTTGGTGGATGGAAGGGATCTTTGATGTGAAATGATTTTCAGATATCGAATAATATTTTAACTATATAGAATATCTATGTATATATATTTCTAAAGATTTCGTAGACTACAGAGGAATTTACGGTATATGTCAGGCAAGTCTACAGATTCGCTAAGATATGAAGTATCAGATACGCTAAGATATGAAATTTGTCTATACACTATCAATGCAGTAAATGCAGTAAGACGTGTCTAGACTTAAGAATGATAAGCAGGCAATTCCCTAAGGATGATAAGTAGGTGATTTCCGACTAGATATGATAAGAAAAACTTTTGGCATGTAGACACGGTCAAAGTCCAGACTCATTAATGTATCCTAACAACTACTAGTCAGACACACTAATGCAAGACCTGGTTCGCTAAGACCACCGCTCTGATACCACCTGTAATAACCCGAACTAATCCATCCGGACAACGTCCATATTGATTATAAACGAATTATAATAGTTGATAACATAGCGAGGTACTTGACCTCTATATGATACATTTTACAAACGTTGCATTTATTCTTAAAAGGCAATCTATCTTTACATCAAAAATTGATATGATCGTCTATCATTTCACAATATCCAAATGACCTAATCTGTCTTTTACTTAATGATAGTCTTTAATAATCTTCAATGACTCGAATGCAACGTTCTTGTATCATAGCTTAATTTGGTCCCATCTAGTATCCTTAATACGAGCTAAAGCACAGCGGAAGTCTTAATTCGTACCTGAGAATAACATGCTTTAAAACGTCAACATAAAGTTGGTGAGATATATAGGTTTGATGCTAGCAGCGTTATAACAATGGACCACAAGATTTCGTATATAATCATTTAATAAAAATATTCTAAGTGGTTGAGCACTTGGTAACCATACTTAACAATTAATCACGTCGCATATTCCCTTTAATATGAAATCTTACTACACTGTACCAAGTGTAGTCACAAAACGAAGTACTGTGCAACCGTTGAATACTGGTCGTCCAGTCCGGTTGGGGTTGTCAGGCCCGATAGATCTATCAACAGGATTCGCGTTTACAATACCGTTGTAAATAGTAGTTACCAAGCTACAGGGAAGTATGCCAGTGGTACAACTCAACGTAGAATATATTTTTCAGTTACTTGTGTCCATATCGTAAAATATAAAATGCATGTATTCTCATCCCGAAATATTTAAAGTTTAAAAGTGGGACTATATACTCACCTAATGTATTTTGTAGTAAAAATACATATAACACCATTGATAACTTATAAGGTTGGCCTTCGATTCACGAACCTAATTATATATTTTTATATCGGTTAATATCTATTTAACAAGTGAAGTTAATTTATAGTGTACCACAATCCTAATGCTCGAGACTAATATGTAAAAGTTAACAGAAATTCATTTGACTCAAAAAGATTTCCAAAATTTATACATAATTATTTTTAGTTAAATATTGTCATTTTATATTCTTAAATATTTTTACAAAATTTATTAGAGTAAATTATAATATAATTCACTTATTAATAAATAAAACTTTACATAAAAATATATACTAAAATGATAAGTTAATACTTTATAATAATATTTTCAAAGAATTTATACACGATTAAATATAATTAAATATTGTTGTTTAAAATATTTTTATAAAACTTATTAAAGTAATTAATGCTATAATTCATTACTAATACTTTATATATATATAAAATGATGTTTTATAATATTTACATCAAAATTTTAATGTTAAAAATAATAAATTGATAGTTTTAATAATAATGATCAAAATAATAATTTAATGATCAAAATAATATTTTGATAGTTTTAAAAATAATATTTTAATAGTTTTTGATAAAAAAAATATATATATTTTAATTGTTGATAAAAATCATGATAATAATATTTTGATAATAATAATTATAACAATCAATATTTTTTTTTAACAATGATTTTAATGAGGTCGTAGTAAAAATATTCATTTTCAATAATTTACACAAAATTCAATTGACTATATCATCAAATTCATCCGTCGAATCCATTCGACATCTAAATGAAAAGTTTATAGTTTTTCGCCACCTTTCCCGTAGTGGATATTGTCCGCTTTGCCCCGACGCACGGTGGCTCACGGTTTTGTTTCTCGGGACTCACCCTCAAAACGCGTCCACTAGAGGAGGAGGTTTTGAAATAAGATTATTATATTGGCAAGAGTAAAAGATAATATGTTTAATAAATATCTGAAACCATTTTTGTCAAATTATTTAAGAATCATTTTAATAAGATTAAACGTTTTAACGTTATTTTAAAAGTCATAACTTTTCTAGAAACCTTTTGTTAAACGATAAATGTAACGGTCCGTGATTTTTATAAAAATAAATATTTAATTAAAACGTGTTTATTAAATATATATTTATGTATTTTACAAAATGATTAAATATAGTCTTTAACTAAATATAAAACGTTTTGTATTTAAAAACACTTAGTTAAACAACGAACACATTTTTTTTCGATATAATATAATTTGATTATAAAATATTTTTATGGATTTTCAATAATATAAAAATAAAAATAAAGATAATATAAAGATTTTTAATGACACCAAAAGACTACAACATTTCATCACATGATTGTAAGTTAAAACATTGTAAATCACTAAACCTGCGCACTTGCACGAGAAAAATCATAACTAATTCATTCGGACTCGAAAAAGGGTGATCTTGGTGTCCAAACGACCGTAACTCAAAAATCTACAACTTTCGTGACTATACCTTACACGAATCGTGTACCCATCTACACGAAACGTGTAATGTTCTGCCGACATAAAGTGGGAAGGTGACGAAAATTTCTTTAAAAGGCCTTCTAGGTACCAGTTATTTCATTTCATCGCACAACACACACATATACATTTATATTACTCCGTAGTATTACTTATAATTATTATTATTATTAATTTTAAAAATTAATTAATCTTATTATTATTAATAATAAGATTAAGATCAAGATTAATAATGTTAATTTTACGATTAGGAGTGCTATTAATGTTAAAAATACCCAAAATATTATGACGGGGCTCTGCCCAAGTGTTCCAAAACTGGTTCATGAATGGGATAGAATTAAGGAGATTATGGGTTATAGCTATGGAGGTTATGAGTAATGATCAGGGGTTTTGCTCGTGAAACAAACTAGTGTTTGTCAACTTCGTTGTGTCTAAATACTATCCTGCAATATTGAATCTCAATATTGATACGTGAGCACTCTAAACTTGACTTTTATTTACTTTTAGTGTATCCCTGACTAGTGCTCGAGAAATTAGGATCGTGCATGTTATTTTATTTATTTTTGACAAAATATGTTTTAGGATAGAATCTGAGTAAGATACTCATGCGGTTAAGATAAGCTATATGATATATATGTTTTTGGAAAGGTGGCGAAAAACTATAAACTTTTCATTTAGATGTCGAATGGATTCGACGGATGAATTTGATGATATAGTCAATTGAATTTTGTGTAAATTATTGAAAATGAATATTTTTACTACGACCTCATTAAAATCATTGTTAAAAAAAAATATTGATTGTTATAATTATTATTATCAAAATATTATTATCATGATTTTTATCAACAATTAAAATATATATATTTTTTTATCAAAAACTATTAAAATATTATTTTTAAAACTATCAAAATATTATTTTGATCATTAAATTATTATTTTGATCATTATTATTAAAACTATCAATTTATTATTTTTAACATTAAAATTTTGATGTAAATATTATAAAACATCATTTTATATATATATAAAGTATTAGTAATGAATTATAGCATTAATTACTTTAATAAGTTTTATAAAAATATTTTAAACAACAATATTTAATTATATTTAATCGTGTATAAATTCTTTGAAAATATTATTATAAAGTATTAACTTATCATTTTAGTATATATTTTTATGTAAAGTTTTATTTATTAATAAGTGAATTATATTATAATTTACTCTAATAAATTTTGTAAAAATATTTAAGAATATAAAATGACAATATTTAACTAAAAATAATTATGTATAAATTTTGGAAATCTTTTTGAGTCAAATGAATTTCTGTTAACTTTTACATATTAGTCTCGAGCATTAGGATTGTGGTACACTATAAATTAACTTCACTTGTTAAATAGATATTAACCGATATAAAAATATATAATTAGGTTCGTGAATCGAAGGCCAACCTTATAAGTTATCAATGGTGTTATATGTATTTTTACTACAAAATACATTAGGTGAGTATATAGTCCCACTTTTAAACTTTAAATATTTCGGGATGAGAATACATGCATTTTATATTTTACGATATGGACACAAGTAACTGAAAAATATATTCTACGTTGAGTTGTACCACTGGCATACTTCCCTGTAGCTTGGTAACTACTATTTACAGCGGTATTGTAAACGCGAATCCTGTTGATAGATCTATCGGGCCTGACAACCCCAACCGGACTGGACGACCAGTATTCAACGGTTGCACAGTACTTCGTTTTGTGACTACACTTGGTACAGTGTAGTAAGATTTCATATTAAAGGGAATATGCGACGTGATTAATTGTTAAGTATGGTTACCAAGTGCTCAACCACTTAGAATATTTTTATTAAATGATTATATACGAAATCTTGTGGTCCATTGTTATAACGCTACTAGCATCAAACCTATATATCTCACCAACTTTATGTTGACATTTTAAAGCATGTTATTCTCAGGTACGAATTAAGACTTCCGCTGTGCTTTAGCTCGTATTAAGGATACTAGATGGGACCAAATTAAGCTATGATACAAGAACGTTGCATTCGAGTCATTGAAGATTATTAAAGACTATCATTAAGTAAAAGACAGATTAGGTCATTTGGATATTGTGAAATGATAGACGATCATATCAATTTTTGATGTAAAGATAGATTGCCTTTTAAGAATAAATGCAACGTTTGTAAAATGTATCATATAGAGGTCAAGTACCTCGCAATGTTATCAACTATTATAATTCGTTTATAATCAATATGGACGTTGTCCGGATGGATTAGTTCGGGTTATTAGAGAAAGTGGACAGCATAAATTCGCTGGATCTGGCCTCTTACTTTCACAATTTCTTTTTTTTCTAACTTCTTTTCTTCTTTCTTATATTACTCCGTATACTTACATAAATAAATAAATTAAAAATATTATTATTATTATTATTAATTAAGATTATCAAGATTATTAATATTAATCCTAATATTACTAGTATTAGTATTATTTTGAGAAAATTATTAGTATTATACATAAAATACTACGACGGGGTTCTGCTAAAATGTTTTCAAAAATGGTTTCATGAGTGGGAGTGATTGAGCTAGATTATGGGTTATAGCTATGGAGGTTATGGGTAATGTTGGGAGTTTTGCTCGTAAGTCAAACTAGTGTTTATCATCTCCGTTGCATCTATATACTTTCCTGCAATATTGAATCTCAATATTGATACGTGAGCACTCAAAACTTAACTTTTATATATTATTAGTGTATCCCTGACTAGTGCTCGAGAATTTAGGATCATGCATGCTGGTATGTTTAAATTTTGTCAAAATATATTTTAGGGTAGAATCTGAATTAGTTACTCCTGTGGTTGAGATAAGGTATATGATATGCATGTTTTTGGAAAGGTGGCGAAAAACTATAAACTTTTCATTTAGATATCGAATGGATTCGACGGACGGATTAGAAGTTATAGTCAATTGAATTTTTGTATTAATTATTAAAAATGATTATTTTTATTATTACGACGTCGTTAAAATCATCGTTATTATTATTTGATTATTATCATTATTATTATTATTATTATGATTATTATTATTAATAATTAAAAATAATTAATATTTTTATCAAAAACTATCAAATTATTATTTTGATCGTTATTATTATTAAAACTATCAATTTATTATCATTAACATTAAAATTATCATTTTTATTAAAAGTATTCTTTTTTATGGAAATATTATTATTATTATAAAATATTAACTTATCATTTTAATATATTTTTATATAAAGTTTTATTTATTAATAAATGAATTATATTATTATTTACTCTAATAAATTTAGTAAAAATATTTAAAAATATAAAATGACGATATTTAATCATGTGTAAATTTTGGAAATCATTTTGAGTCAAATTCATTTTTATTAGCTGTTGCATATTAGTCTCGAGCATTAGGATTGTGGTACACTAAGACTTGACCTTAATTGTTAAATAGATATTAACCAATATATAAATATATATAATTAATTTAGGTTCGTGAATCTGAGGCCAATCCTACACTTGTTCAATGTCGCCATACGTATTTTTACTACAAAATACATTATTGTGAGTTTCATTTGCTCCCTTTTTAATTGCTTTTGCAATATATATTTTTGGGCTGAGAATACATGCGCTGCTTTTATAAATGTTTACGAAATAGACACAAGTACTTAAAAATATATTCTACGTTGAGTTGTACCACTAGCATACTTCCCTGTAGCTTGGTAACTACTATTTACATGTGGTATTGTAAACGCGAATCCTGTTGATAGATCTATCGGGCCTAACAACCCCAACCGGACTGGACGACCAGTATTCAACGGTTGCACAGTACTTCGTTTCGGTGACTACACTTGGTACGGTGTAGTGAGATTTCATAATAAAGGGAATATGCGACGTGATTAAATGTTAAGTATGGTTACCAAGTGCTCAACCACTTAGAATGCTTTACATACACTTGCGAGTGTATTATGTTTATAAATAATGAAATCTTGTGGTCTATTAATACATTGAAAAGATTGTTATGATAAACCTATGAACTCACCAACCTTTTGGTTCACACCCCCAAATTAGGGCCTAGGGTATTTGTGACTAATTATATCAAATCACAGTTGTATAAACGAGAACGACTCTATATGAGACGTTTTGAATAAAACATTTATTAATAAAACAGCGGAAGCATTAAAAGTTTTACATCAAATTTAAACTGAAATAATAATAATAGTCTTAATGCAAAGTAAATGTAATGAAATGAAGACTCCATGTAGCAGCATTCAATTCATCAGGTAGCAATTATGGCAATCATCTTATTCGTCACCTGAGACAAAACATGCTTAAAGTGTCAACCAAAAAGGTTGGTGAGTTCATTAGTTTATCAAAATCAATCATTTCCGTTATAATAATAGGCCACAAGATTTCAGTTTCATAAATATCCGTACACTAGCAAGTGTATAAAAGCATTCTATAAGTTGTAGGCACTCGGTAACAAGCCTTAACGTTCATGTTTTACCCTCTGAAGTACACCAGATCAGGTGTGTTTAAAATAACCTCGAAGTACTAAAGCATCCCATAGTCAGGATGGGGTTTGTCAGACCCAATAGATCTATCTTTAGGATTCGCGCCTACCATACATAGACAAGTAGTTTAATGTTACCAAGCTAAGGGTATATTTCTGGTTTAAACCCACATAGAATTAGTTTTAGTACTTGTGCCTATTTCGTAAAACATTTATAAATCAGCGCATGTATTCTCAGCCCAAAAATATATATAAAAAGGGAGCAAATGAAACTCACCTTAAATAGCAGTTGAAGTATTCCACGCAAGAAAGGAAAGTAAAGCAAGTAAGTGACCGAGATATCAACTAGAAGTAGTTCTTTAAGAGAGAAATGAGAGATTAAGGTATAAGTTTGAAATGAGAAATGTATGTGGTATTTATAGTTGAAAATGTTAGGTAAAAAAAAATTAAAATAAAATAAGTAAATCTTAAAAGTTAAAATAAGAAAAATTATTTTGTATTTTTATTAAAAGTAAATCTTAAAAGTTAAAATAAGAAAAAGTAGTTTGTATTTTTATTAAAAGTAAAATCTTAAAAGTTAAAATAAGAAAAAGTAGTTTGTATTTTTATTAAAAGTAAAATCTTAAAAGTTAAAATAAGAAAAAGTATTTTGTATTTTTATTAAAAGTAAGTTTTAAAAGTTAAAATAAGAAAAAGTAGTTTGTATTTTTATTAAAAGTAAAATCTTAAAAGTTAAAATAAGAAAAAGTAGTTTGTATTTTTATTAAAAGTAAAATCTTAAAAGTTAAAATAAGAAAAAGTATTTTGTATTTTTATTAAAAGTAAATTTTAAAAGTTAAAATAAAAAAAGTAGTTTGTATTTTTATTAAAAGTAAAATCTTAAAAGTTAAAATAAGAAAAAGTAGTTTGTATTTTTATTAAAAGTAAAATCTTAAAAGTTAAAATAAGAAAAAGTATTTTGTATTTTTATTAAAAGTAAATCTTAAAAGTTAAAATAAGAAAAAGTAGTTTGTATTTTTATTAAAAGTAAAATCATAAAAGTTAAAATAAGAAAAAGTAGTTTGTATTTTTATTAAAAGTAAAATCTTAAAAGTTAAAATACAAAACCTTGATGTTGAGTCTAGAAAGTCTGAAATCTAAATCTGGAAGATTAGTTACCCTTTTGACCAAGCCTGACGATTCACGAATGATTATGTGTATATGTGTTATATGATTATTTATAGTTAACGATAACAAAAGTATTAGATACGTAATAGGTTTTGAAATAAGATTATTATATTGGCAAGAGTAAAAGATAATATGTTTAATAAATATCTGAAACCATTTTTGTCAAATTATTTAAGAATCATTTTAATAAGATTAAACGTTTTAACGTTATTTTAAAAGTCATAACTTTTCTAGAAACTTTTTGTTAAACGATAAATGTAACGGTCCGTGATTTTTATAAAAATAAATATTTAATTAAAACGTGTTTATTAAATATATATTTATGTATTTTACAAAATGATTAAATATAGTCTTTAACTAAATATAAAACGTTTTGTATTTAAAAACACTTAGTTAAACAACGAACACATTTTTTTTCGATATAATATAATTTGATTATAAAATATTTTTATGGATTTTCAATAATATAAAAATAAAAATAAAGATAATATAAAGATTTTTAATGACACCAAAAGACTACAACATTTCATCACATGATTGTAAGTTAAAACATTGTAAATCACTAAACCTGCGCACTTGCACGAGAAAAATCATAACTAATTCATTCGGACTCGAAAAAGGGTGATCTTGGTGTCCAAACGACCGTAACTCAAAAATCTACAACTTTCGTGACTATACCTTAGACGAATCGTGTACCCATCTACACGAAACGTGTAAACGGATTTTTCTTGGCAACCACACACGACGAGCACTTTCCCAGGAGGTCACCCATCCTGGTAGTGCTCTCGCATGAGCACGCTTAACTGCAGAGTTCTCATGAGATCTGCTGCGCTTGTGGTCCCAAAACGCGTCATGCTAGGAAAGGTCTCCACACCCTTATAAGGCATGCTTCGATCCCCTCTCCAACCGATGTGGGACAGATGTAACACGGATGTTACAATCCTCCCCCCTAATGGGACACAGCGTCCTCGCTGTGCACGTTTGGTCCGGGGTCTGGCTCTGATACCATTTGAAACATCCCAGGTAAACGTTCCCCGTAGCATGATATTGTCCGCTTTGCCCGTAGGCGCACGGATTTTTCTTGGCAACCACACACGACGAGCACTTTCCCAGGAGGTCACCCATCCTGGTAGTGCTCTCGCCTGAGCACGCTTAACTGCAGAGTTCTCATGAGATCTGCTGCGCTTGTGGTCCCAAAACGCGTCATGCTAGGAAAGGTCTCCACACCCTTATAAGGCATGCTTCGTTCCCCTCTCCAACCGATGTGGGACAGATGTAACACGGATGTTACAGTTGTTCAGGTTCATGTTGCATTTCTGGTTCTGGTTCTGGAGCTGGAGCAGGTCGTCTAGATGATGATGATCCTGAACCTCCGGTATCGGCTTTCTGCAAAACACATTAAACACAAAATTTGTGCATCCAAATATGCATTAGTGTTAGCAAAATAACAACTTAAATTAACCACAATAACATGTTAAATCAAACTTAAACTTATACGCATTTTCACAATTTTTACAATTCTACGCTTTTTCAAATAAGCACATATGAAAATGTAGACAAAGTTCATAAGCATTTAACTCAAATAACATGTCAAAATAGTCATTACTAACAATTAAACAAGTATCAAATGGCAAATATATCAAATTAATCAAGTTCATGAATTTTGGACTTAAAAAGTCCACTTTAATCTCCAAAAATCATGTTTAGGATTATTTAACTACCTAAACATGTTACACTACTCAATTTAGCAATAATTCATGACAAAAATTGGCCATAACCTGTTTATATCAAATAGGCCCAAATTGCTCAAGAACACAAACCCTAGATTTCTAAAAATTTTGAAGTTTTTGGCTTCAAATCATGTTAAATAGCATCAATCTAGGTTATACATGCATAAAATACTAACAATTTAACACTAATTACACTAGAAATTAACAAAATTGCATTAGGTAAATTATTGGTAATTATCACAAAAACTAGAAAATTTATGAGTTTAGGGGTGTAATTTTTACCTTTTTGCTGAAGAATGAGAATCTAGGCATGATTAGAGCAAGAAATTTGATGAATTACGGTGAAAAATTGCGAATATTAGAGAGGATTTGAGTGTATTTTCGGGTATGAGTGTGTGTTGTGGAGAAAGAACAGAACAGGCGACTGCCTTATGTTTCTGAGCTGATTTCCAGCTCCATGTGATCGCATGGAGTTGGATTTTAAATCCCATGCGATCGCATGGGTATCCGGGAACAGTACTTTGGCCTTTTTTTTTTTTTTATAAAACCTTATACTTAATAAAACATAAAATTAATAAAATTTTAAAAATTTGTTTCTTTTTAGGATGAGGGCGTTTCGGATCGTTGTCCTAGTCCGTCCCTCGACAAAATTTTAAAATTTGTCAATTCAAAGCGCGATTTTAAAAGTAAAGATTTTTGGGTTTTTTAATGTTTTTGGCATACTTTAGTTCAATAAGATTAAAAATAATGATAATAAAAGTTCTCGTCCCTCCCTTGGGTAGAGCAATTTCGGTTCAACGACCTAGTCTTCAACTCACGACGAATTTTAAAAATCATATTTTTAACTTAGCGAAATAAGGTAAATTTTTATTTTTAAATTCACAACAAACTTAAATTTAAAATGCATAAAATTAAAAATTCATATTAAAAATTTACACCAAACTTAAATTATAAATGCATAATTATAAATTCATATTAAAAATTCACACCAAACTTAAATTATATTTTTGTTTTTATACATACAAACTTATATTAAAAATATTAATTTTTTAAATATTTACAATTTTAAATATATTGATTTAAAAAGTTTACAATATTATTTTACTATTAATTTTAAAAACAAAGTAAAAATAAAATTAAAAATCTTTTTGGCTTTTATCCCACTTTAATCAATCAAATATTATCAAAAATATGCGCCCCTCTATTCGGTAAAGTAATTTCGGTTCCATGACCTAATTTAACTAATGAAGAATTTTTGAAATATGTTGGTTGATTGATTAAAGATATTTATACCTTAAGAATAAACGGTAAATTTCGCAGTGATGTAATAAATTTTTGTATGATATCAATAATTTCGGTCGCAAGAACTAATTTTATCGAATACCAATTTAATACTTTATAGCGAAAAAATTAGCGTTTATTATCAAAAGGTTAAAAATAAAAATAAAAATAAAAATAAAAACTGTACATACTTACCTGTGAGAAAGATTTCTTAATGATATGCTCTAGCCCGCTCATAAGATAGTCGGACTAATTGGTTTTCCATAGCTACATAGGCGTAACCTCGAGCATTCAACGTTTTTTCTTCTAAACATATGAATGGTCCATCTCTGCATAAAGTAACAAATTCGGTGTTGGAATATGTCTGATTCGTCGAGCATTTTCCTTCGTGTGACCATTTTCCGCATTTGTGACATCTTTCAAGGTGTCGTGCTCTCCTTTTCGCTGCGGATTTTGATTTTTCTTTACCAAATTGTAACTTATTATTTTCGCATCTGGATTCTTTTCTTACTCCGTCCAATTTACTTCTGATTAATGATACTATTTCACTTGGAAGGGTGTCATTATTACGTTTAGTGATCAAAGCGTGTAGCATTAGACCATGGTTTAGTTCACCGGAAGTCTTCATTTCGTAAAACCTAAAAAAAAAAAAAATTCAGAATGGGGGGAGAAGACTAGTTCTTTAGGGTCTGCTAGGGAAAGACCATTCGGGTTCCATTTTCGAGAACTACACGAAAACAGAAAATCTAACTCTAACAGAAATACATATTATCCTTTAAAGACTTGATTCTCCCCACACTTAGTTAGCTGTGGTGTTGAAATTGTGATTAACTTCGTTGTCAACTTCCATCGGACTATCTATGTAATGTTTAACTCTGTGATCATTAACCTTAAATTCAATCCCATTTGAATTTATTAATTCTACTGTTCCGTACGGAAAAACTCTTTTGACTATGAATGGTCCAGACCATCTTGATTTCAATTTTCCAGGATATAGCTTGAATCGTGAATTGAAAAGAAGAACTCTGTCTCCTTCTTTAAATTCTTTTGAACTTCTGATTCTTTTATCATGCCATTTCTTCGTTCTTTCTTTATAGATTAACGAATTTTCGTATGCTTCATGTCTCAATTCTTCTAATTCGTTTAATTGACTTAACCGTAGACGTCCAGCTTCATGTAAGTCAAGATTACATGTCTTCAAAGCCCAAAATGCTTTGTGTTCAATTTCTACTGGAAGATGACATGCTTTTCCGTAAACGAGTTTAAAAGGTGTGGTTCCAATTGGAGTTTTGTAGGCTGTTCTAAAAGCCCAGAGTGCATCCTCCAATTTAATGGACCATTCCTTCGGATTTGATCCTACGGTTTTCTCTAGAATACGTTTTAAAGCTCGGTTGATATTTTCAACTTGTCTACTTGTTTGTGGATGATAAGCAGTGGAGATTTTATGAGTTACTCCATATTTTTTGAGAACTTTCTCAAGTTGATTATTACAGAAATGAGTACCCCGATCACTTATTAAAGCTTTCGGTGTTTTAAACCTTGCAAAAAGACGTTTTAAAAAGTTGACTACAACTCGTGCATCGTTAGTCGGGAGAGCTTGTGCTTCCGCCCATTTAGATACATAATCAATGGCAACGAGAATATATAGATTATTATGAGATTTTGGAAATGGACCCATAAAGTCAATACCCTAAATGTCACATACTTCACATACTTGAATGACATTTTGTGGCATTTCATCACGTTGACTTATTTTTCCGGCCCTTTGACATGCATCACAGGATTTGCAAAGAAGGTGTGCGTCGTTGTAAATTGTAGGCCAATAGAATCCAGCATCATAAACTTTTCTTGCTGTGAGCTGAGGCTCATAATGCCCTCCTGTTGGTCCTGTGTGACAATGGTTTAAGATTTGACTAGCTTCATCTCCGAATACACATCGGCGTATTATTCCATCGGGACAACTTTTAAACAAATGTGGATCTTCCCAGAAATAGTGTTTTATATCACTAAAGAATTTCTTTCATTTTTGATACGACAATCCTTTTTCAAGGAATCCACATACTAAATAGTTTGCATAGTCTGCAAACCATTGAATTTCATTATAATCTATCTTCAATAGATATTCATCAGGAAAGTTGTCTTGTATGGCCGATTCATTTAGAACTTCTAATTCAGGATTTTCAAGACGAGAAAGATGATCAGCGGCGAGATTTTCTGCTCCTCTTTTATCTCGGATTTCAATATCAAACTCTTGTAAGAGTAATATCCAACGGATTAATCTTAGTTTAGCATCTTGTTTCGAAAATAGGTATCTAAGAGCAGAATGGTCGGTATAGACCACCGTTTTAGCTAGAACGAGATATGAACGAAATTTGTCAAAAGCAAAGACAATAGCAAGGAGTTCTTTTTCAGTAGTTGTGTAATTTGTTTGTGCTCCTTGTAACGTCTTACTAGCATAATATATAGGTCGAAATCGTTTTTCAATCCTTTGTCCTAAAACGGCTCCCATTGCAAAATCACTTGCATCGCACATAAGTTCAAATGGTAGATTCCAATTTGGAGTTATCATAATCGGCGCATTAGTGAGTTTTTCTTTAAGTATATTAAAAGATTTGATACATTCATCTGAAAAGATAAATGGAGCATCCTTTTCTAGGAGTTTATTCATAGGAGTGGAAATTTTAGAAAAATCTTTAATGAAACGTCGATAAAAACGGGCATGCCCTAGAAAACTCCTAACTCCTCTAACATTGGTGGGATATGGAAGTTTAGCAATTACATCTACTTTAGCTCTATCCACTTCAATTCCTTCTTTTGAAATTTTATGTCCAAGAACGATGCCTTCTTTAACCATGAAATGGCATTTTTCCCAATTAAGAACTAGATTTGATTGTTCACATCTAATAAGCATTCGTTCAAGATTAACTAGACATGATTTAAATGTATCACCGAAGACTGAAAAGTCATCCATGAAAACTTCCATGCATTCTTCTATCATGTCGTGAAAAATCGCCATCATACACCTTTGAAAGGTTGCAGGGGCGTTGCAAAGTCCAAATGGCATGCGTTTGTAAGAAAAAGTACCATAAGGGCACGTGAATGTGGTTTTCTCTTGATCCTCGGGTGCTATTGGAATCTGAAAGTATCCGGAAAAACCATCAAGAAAACAATAGTAACTGTTTCCGGCTAATCTTTCCAACATTTGATCAATGAAAGGTAAGGGAAAGTGATCTTTTCTGGTGACGTCATTTAATTTTCTATAATCAATACATACACGCCATCCTATTACAGTCCTAGTAGGAATAAGCTCATTTTTCTCATTTGTGATGACAGTCATGCCACCCTTCTTAGCCACGCATTGAACTGGGCTTACCCATGGACTGTCAGAAATTGGATAAATTAAACCTACATCTAGCAGTTTAATGATTTCTTTCTTAACAACATCTTGCATATTCGGATTTAGTCTTCGTTGGCGTTGCACATACATTTTATGTCCTTCTTCCATAAGGATTTTATGTGTGCAATACGAAGGACTTATTCCTTTAATATCATGAATCTTCCATGCAATAGCCGGTTTATGAGCTTTCAACACAGAAATGAGTTGCGATTTTTCATTTTCAGTAAGAGAAGACGATATTATTACATGTAATTCAGATTCACCATGTAAATAAACGTATTCCAAATGGTTTGGAAGTGGCTTTAACTCTAATGTCGGTGGTTCTTCTATCGATGATTTGTATCGATATCTGTCTTCCTCTTTTAGCATTTGAATTTCTTCTGTTGTTGGTTCATATCCATTAGCCATAAGTGTAGCTAACATTTCATGTTCATCAATTGGTTCAGTTCCTTCTCCTAAAGAACATTCTCATGTTCCTTGTAATTCTGAAAATTCTTCTAATAATTCTGCATGTGATTCTATAGTTGAATATAATAACAAGTATCATCTGCAGATTGCGGTTGTTGCATTGCTCTATCAACAGAAAAGGTAACACTCTCGTCCTCTATACTTAGGGTCAGTTTCTTACCAAACACGTCTATCATTGCTTTAGCCGTGTTTAAGAATGGTCTTCCTAATATGAGAGGAACTTGAGAATTTTCTTCCATGTCCAGAACAACAAAATCTACTGGAAATACTAAAGTACCAACTTTAACTAGCATGTTTTCCATTATCCCTCTAGGATATTTTACTGATCTATCGGCTAGTTGTATACTTATTCTTGTTGGTTTCAATTCTCCAAGGTCTAGTTTAGCGTATAGTGAATACGGCATTAGATTTATACTAGTACCTAAGTCTGCCAATGCTTCTATTGAACTTAGACTTCCCAGAAAACATGGAATTGTGAAACTTCCTGGATCAGATAGTTTTTCTGATATTTTATTCAACAGCACTGCAGAACAATTAGCATTCATAGTAACAGCCGAGAGTTCTTCCATTTTCTTTCTATTCGAGATTAGATCTTTCATAAATTTAGCATATCTAGGCATTCCTAAAATTACATCAATGAAAGGAAGATTTACATTTATCTGTTTAAACATATCCAAGAATTTGGATTGCTCGGCTTCAAGTTTCTCTTTTCTCATTTTACTCGGGTAAGGAAGTGGTGGTTGGTATGGTTTAACATAAGGTTTAGCCTTAACTGTGTTATCTTCATTAACCTTTTCAACTACCGGTTCTTTTTCCTTATCTTGTTCAGGTTGTGGTTCTTGTGGAGTAGGAATAGTTTCATTAGAAATTACAGGTATTTCAGGTGGTTTAAGTGTGATACCACTTCTTGTGGTATGGCTTTAGCTGTTTCATTCCGGGGGTTAGCATTTGTATCACTAGGTAAACTTTCCGGTTTTCTTTCACCTATTAACCTTGCTAGGTTACTTACTTCTTGTTCTAGATTTTGAATAGAAGCTTGTTGATTTCTAAATGCTTGAGCATTTTGTTCATTTGTTTGTTTCTGAGATGTGAAAAACTGTGTTTGAGATTCAACTAGCTTCGTTATCATATCTTCTAAATTCGGCTTTTTATCATCGGTTTGTGGTGGTTTGTTTTGAAAATTAGGTCTTTGCTGGCTGTAAGTATTATTGGATACTTGTTGATTACTAGGACCTTGTTGGTTGTTGATTGGAACATTTCGATTATAATTCTGGTTTTGATTGTAAATTGGTCTTGGCGGTTGATAATTATTCTGATAATTATTTCCAGGCCTTTGGTTTATATATGAAACATTCTCTCTTTGTTCCATTGTTAGTTCAATACTGAGACAATCTTTTGTCAAATGTGGTCCTCCACACTGCTCACAACTAATTCGTATTGAGTGAATATCCTTAGTCATCTTTTCCATTCGTCTCTCGACAGCATCTATCTTTGCGGAAATGGAATCTAAGTCATGGCTAGAATCGGCTCTAGCTGCTTTAGATGATCTAACGATATCTTTTTCTTGGTGCCACTCATGTGAGTGGGAAGCAGTGTTATCAATAATTTTGTAAGCATCAGTTTCTGTTTTCTTCATAATAGAACCACCAGCTGCTATGTCTATGTCTTTCCTTGTAGTGATGTCGCATCCTTGGTAGAATATTTGTACTATTTGACAGGTGTCTAAACCATGTTGCGGACATCCTCTCAATAACTTTCCAAATCTGGTCCATGCCTCATATAGAGTTTCATTTGGTTTCTGTGTGAACGTAACAATTTCTCCTTGAAGTCTCACGGCTTTAGATGCCGGAAAGAATTGTTTAAGAAAATTTTCAACTAAAACGTCCCATGTATCAATCGCCCCTTCAGGTAATGATTCTAACCAATCTTTGGCTTCTCCCTTTAAAGTCCAGGGAAATAACATGAGATATATCTATTCATCCTCAACTTCTCTTATTTTAAATAGAGTGCAGATCCTATTAAAGGTACAAAGATGTTCATTTGGATCTTCCTTCGGCGCACCACTAAATTGGCATTGATTAGTCACCATGTGTAGAATTTGTCCTTTGATTTCATAATCTGGCGTATTAATGTCTGGATGAGTAATTGCGTGACCTTGGCTAGTGCGTTTAGCTCTCATTCGGTCTTCCATACTTAGAGGTACCAGATTTTCCATGATTGAATTTGTTGAATCTGAATCACTAGAGGATTCTGATTTAATGGTTGGTTCCTCAACAATCTCTGTTTGAATGATTGGTGGTTCCGAAGGAAAGATTAGTGGTTCAGGATCTATGAATTGTGCCTGAATATTCTCCGGATTCTCAATTGTGAGGTCGGGTTCAAAAAATGGATTATCGGAAATTTGAATTGGAGTACTTGGTCGGCTGGATGACGATTCTAAAGAAAAATCAACGGCGACAATATTAGCTAGATGTGTTGATCGAGTTACAGGTGGTGAACGTACAAAAGGTGGTGAACGTTTTGCTCGGTGCATTCACTGAATATCCTATTAGTTTTTAAAAAGAAAGAAAAATTATATAAGTTATCCAATTAATAGACTTTTCTGATTTTTCCCACGTTTCGAATAGCCAAAAGATGCAGCAGAGGGGCAGAATTCGTTTGGTCTCAATATAATTGAGTACTGTTTGGCTCCAATAACCCGGTCCACATACAAATCCAACTATTACTACGAACCAGAAAATTTTGATGTCTATCAATTTAACCGCTTAAAATAAATTTTCGTAAATTAAAGAAATATAGAGAAGAAGTAGAAAATAAAATCTAAGTCCTAAAACTAGAATGTCGAGAAATAAGAAAGAAAAAGAGCGCGTAGAAAAACGTCAAAAAATAAAAAGGCAAAAAATAATAGGCGTTGAAAAATAAAAATAAGAAAGTAGCGCGTCGAAACTTAAAAAGGAACTAAAAACTAAGAATTAAAAGTTGCGTCTTAAAATATTAAAGCTTAAAAGGAATTCTATATCTCAAAACGACAATAACTTAAAAAGGTACTAAAATATAAAATACAGCGTCGCAAAATTCTAAAGCACCTAAATCTTAGTCTAAAGAAAAAGCACTTAAGGGATTTTACGGCAAAGCCTAAAAATCTAGAAATAAAAATAACTATGGCAAAAACTATGTCTTAAAACTAAATACGAACGAAAAATACAAAAAAAAAAATTACGCTAAAGCAAATAAAAAGGAACAAAATATAAAAATAAACTAAAAGTTGTAAAAATTACAATTTTTATAAAAATATTATTTTTATATTTTTTATTTAATAAAACTATTAATTTTATAAATTATTTAAACTAATTAAATTAAATAATACAAATTAAAAATGAAAACTAAAACTAAATAATAAATTAATATAACTTAATTAGGGTTAAAATAAAAATAATATAAATAAATTCCGTAATTAATGCTGATTTAGGGCAACAGTTGGCGTGTCAGACACTCTCATGCGATCGCATGAGATTTTGCCTTCGGGCTCATGCGATCGCATGAGCTTTGTTTTTGGGCCACGGTCTGAGCTGCTACAGTACCAGGCCGAGAGTTATCTTTTTTTTTCTTCTTTTCTGTTTTGCTGTTTTTCTGTTTTATAAAAAAATACACAATATTTAAATAAAATTTATATTTTTAAATACTAAAAAAAAATAAAGAAACTTTATATAACTTAAATATTTAACAGACTCTTAAAAATATTTATAATTTTTGTTTTTCTTTTTATATTTTTGCAATTTAAAACGTATTTTTACAAAAACGTATTTTTACAAAAGTAGACTTAAAAATTAATAAAAATCATTTTTTTTATATATTAGCGTTGCGCTTCCGGCTTTTTAGCAGATATATTTCCCCGGCAGCGGCGCCAAAAATACTTGGCGTTATGCGAGGTGTATATGAAATAGTGTATATTTTACTAGGAAAAACTATTAAATATGATACAATTTTACACAAGATATTTATTTATTTATAGAATGGATATACCTAAACCTTGCTACAACACTTATAGGCAGTGTACCTAATCGTATAGTAGTGTAGTTTTTAGTAAGTCCGGTTCGTTCCACAAGGAAATCTTTTAAACAAAGCTTAACGCTATATTAGTTTTAATTTTATAAAAATAAAAATATATATATATAAGTAATATTATTATTATAAAAGGGGGTTTTTACCGTTTAATGACCGGTTTGTCAATTTTTAAAACTTTAGTCGCAGTTAAAACCTAATGTAAAATATTAAATAAATAAAAGACTTAATTTAAAGCGTAAAGTAAATAACGATAATGAAATTGCAATAAATAAAAGTGCGATGAAATAAAATTGCGATAATTAAAAAGTACGATAATTAAAAGTGCAATTAAATACAATAACAATAAATAAAAGTGCGATAATTAAAAGTGCAATTAAATATGAAAATAAAGGAATTATGCTTATTTAAACTTCCGTAATCATGATGTTTGACGTGTTGATTTTAGTTTATTCCCATGGGTTAATTGTTCTTTGTCCTGGATTATTTAATATGTCCGTCTGGTTTTTGTCCATAACAGTCCATCAGTCATAAATATAAAGTGCGAGTATCCTCGTCAAATTATCCTTATATCCGAAGTCAAATATTCCAACTAATTGGGGACTTAAACTGTAACAAGGTTTTAATACTTTGTTAACAATTACACCAAGTGTCCTTGTATATAATTTTACCCCATGTTTTAATAATTCTAGTGACTATTAATCCATTCCCGTGTCCGGTTAAATGAACGATTATTCGTACATATAAATATCCCGCCCATCGTGTCCGATCGAGTGTATATGGTTATTTATAGGTACGTCCAATTATAAATCTTTATATTAAAATTAACAAACTATCATTTAGTTAAACAAATATAAAGCCCATTAATAGCCCATAGTCTAATTTCCACAAGTGTCGTTCTTTTGTCCAAACCCCAATTATGGTACAAAGCCCAATTACCCAAATTTAATATTTAGCCAAACATCACGATTACTTCGGTATTAAATAAGCATAATAATAACTTAGCTACGAGATATTAATGTAAAAAGGTTGAACATAACTTACAATGATTAAAAATAGCGTAGCGTTACACGGACAGAATTTCGACTTACACCCTTACAATATTCGCTAACATACCCTTATTGTTAGAAATTAAAATTAAAATTAAAATTAAAATATATATATATATATATATATATATATATATATATATATATATATATATATATATATATATATATATATATATATATATATCTTACGTATGAATGAAGAAGAAAAAGACGTGTTATATGATGCTCCAAACTGCGAATTTTATAGGCCTGTGAACTGAAAAAGAGGCTTATGCGAACGCATGAGTTTTGCTCCTTCAGCTCATGCGATCGCATGGCCAGCTGGGGAGGCTCACATGTTGTTGTTTTCTTCTGCCGACGGTTTATATAATATAATATAATATATAAATTAATTTTAAGAATTAATTATATATTATATTATATTCATGTGCATAGTTGACTTGTAATTTTTAGTCCGTTGCGTCGAGCGTTGAGAGTTGACTCTGGTCCCGATTCCGGATTTTCGAACGTCCTTGCGTATAATTTAATATCTTGTACTTTGCGTTTCACGTCTTGTACTCTTGTAATTTTGAGACGTTTCTCATCAATAATTGGAACCTCTTTGATTGTACTTTGTACTTTTGAGCTTTTTGGTCGTTTGCGTCTTCAATTCGTCAAATCTGTCTTTTGTCTTCACCTTTTATTATTTAAACGAATATCACTTTTAAATAGAACAATTGCAACTAAAAGCTTGTGTTTCTTGAGGGATAATGCTATGAAATATATGTTCATTTTTAGCATTATCAACAGCTATGGTATGTTAGTAAGACATCAAAGTTGTATGAAGATTTGAAGTGTACAAAGCCAGATATGTTAAAATGGACAACTCCAATGTTGATTGAAAGAGAAGATGATGAATACAAGAATGGTGGATTTGGTAATGAAACAATATTAAATTTCATAAAAAATAAAAAACAAATTGTATTATATAGCCCACCTGTTTCTAGCTCTTACATACAAGAAGACTAACAAGGTATGTTATTATCTAAAATTTAAAATTAATTATGATAATATAATTAAAATGTAACTATTACCTATTATGAACAATAAATCTAAAAAAAAAATGCAACTGTAAAAGATGATGATAACGAAGATGGAGAAGAAGAAAAGGTTGAGTGGAACAAGAAGAAGAACAAGAAGAAAACGAAGAACAAAGAAATACAAACGATGAGTTACATGAAGATACATCTGAGGTACATACTTTCTATTTTTGTTTATTTAATAAAAAATGTTTTAATTTTATTAATTTTTAAAAAAATATCAATTCATTTTATATTGCTTTTAATCCAGTTCGATTGTCTTCATATCTGAAAATTATATGATATGGCTGTTCAAAAGAATGATGATCTAATAAACTAGATGGAGAAGACACTCATGAAACATGGGGATAATGAAAAAGTGTATGCAGTAATTGAAGAAATTAGGGCTTCAATGATAACAGATGTTCTTGATAAAAAAAGAAAGTTAGATATGATGCTAGTAAGAAAAGAGGTAGAAAGAAAGAATGAGGATAGAGCAATTGAGGCGATGTATGATACTGAGAAAGAATTACCTTCTCCTCCAGATAGTATATTTGAAGAAATCGGAAAATACGCAGATGAAGTTTGTGAAAAATATCATGAGCAACAAAGTTTGCAGAAGAAATTCTTTTTGTTACCATTGCCAGAAATTGAAAAAGTTGGAATATCAACAAAAAATACAACTGACATTTTTGATGGACTTATAAAAGATAAAGAGATGAGAGTATCACCCTCATTCAGTGGTTTTGAATTTTCAAAGGAAATGGAAGAATGGGAGAGTCAAACTTTGTCATTGAGATATGAAAGTGCCAACTATATGTTACTAAATTTGGTGAAGATGCACAATTGATTCCTGTACCCATTGTTAGTGAAGGTTTGAAAAAGAAAGTTGAAGCTGGAACAGAATGTCATGAAAAGAGATTAGAATATTTGTTTGCAGAAAAAAAAGTCAACCACAGACAACAAACTTTATCCATATTCCTGATGATACTAGTACAATCGTGGATATTAACAGCAACCTAACAGAGTTTGAAATTAAATTGGCATCGGCAGTGTTTTCGGGTGGAATATTCGAACAGTAAGTATTCATTACTATAAAAAAAATCTATTAAAATTAATTATTAATTTTATAATTTAATTAATTTTTATTTTCAGTGAATTTGTGTTCATGAGCAAAAATGAAGTGGAAGTAAGTGCTGTTCTAATGGAAAGTATGATGTCAAACTCAAATCTTCACGTCGGCGCAATTGAGGCATGGGTATCGATTCTGAATTTCCAGGAAATGACCAAAAAAACTTCTCCTAAAAGACTAATGTGTTACACAAGATTTGTAGTAAGTTTTACATTATAAAAAATAGTTAATAGAATTATAATAACTTCACTAAAATTAATAATTTTTTTTTATAAAATGTTTGATACAGACCTATGAAATCTTCAACTCATTTAATGATCCATCGAACTGTTATAATTATCTGCCATACTTTAATAAAGAAATGAATGAATGGATTGCGAAGTTTCCGATTTCAATTGCAGAAATTGATGTTGTAAGTTTTATACTTTTTTTAACTACTTAAATTTAATTTAACTTTTTATGTTTCGAATAATAGTCGTTAATTTATATTTTTCAGGTACTTTTCCCTATATTGCTAAACAGTCATTATTACCTGACATGCTTCAATTTGCGGATATCAAAATGTTATGTTATTGATAATATTTTATATGAAAAAGGATGGGAAGACGTTTACAGACATGTAACTGAATATTTGGTAAGAAAATCATTGTCTAGAATTTTTTATATATGTTAGTACTTATGTTGAAAACTCGGAAAAGTTAGACGAGTACTTAGTTTTTACCATGTTAACCAAAAATTTAATGTCTGTCCAAATTTGATTGTGTTTTACTGATTTTGACTTATTATAAACTACTTTGATCGAACAAAATTGACTAAGTTTGACCGATAAATACTACTAACTTGAATTGAAGGATTTTAAATATTTGGTTTCTTTTTTATTATATGAAAAATATACTTTTTATATTTGTTTTCTTTTTGAATTATCACAGATGGAGGGTTTAATGCTTTATTGTGCTGCAAAGAAACATTCAAACTCCAAACAAATTTTATTCCAAACTTTCGAGAGAATGAGGATGCCATGGAGAACAAAAAACAATTCAGTTGATTGTGGAATTTTTCTGATGAGGCATATGGAGACGTTTATGGGGACTGCAATGTCAAGATGGGTGTGTGGATTTAAGAAAGAAGGAGATTTGCAAAAGAAACAACTTAATAATCTTAGATGGAAATATGTAGCCAAAATTCTAAATTCAAAACACAACATCGTACGTTGCAAGACATCTGACATTCTTCAAAGTTTTGATGATATTACACTTGCCTTTCAAGAAGAATTCCCAAATGAAACGTTGTGTAATATCGAGGCAAGGCTGAAAAAACATGCATAAGAAAAAAAATTGAAAAAAGAAACGTTATGTTATGTTGTTATTAGAAAAAAATGGATATGGATATGAGGATTTATATTTTGTATTTATGTATTTATGTTTGTACTTGTTGTTTCAATACATATAATGTTTCATTTAAATCGAAAAAGTATTTTGAATGTATATTTGGTTTCTTCCATTTTACTCCTACAAGAACAGATAAAAAAATTATAAGTGCTTGAATGTTCAATTAAGAAAATTAGATAATGAATATATTCCAGCAATTTAAGACCTATATTTAAAAATCTACAATTACTGTTCTAAAAAAATATTGTTCTACAATTTACAATTTAAGTTCTACAAATTATGTTCTATATACAAACTCTTACAATTTAACTTTTTCTCAAAAACAAATCTCAAATTATAAAAATTGTTCTATATGTACAAATCTCAAAAACAAATTGTAAAATTTTTTACATGTGTAATATAATAAAAAAAATTACATTTTATAAAAATTGTAAAAATTTGTACAATTTCTACAAATTATGTTCTATATACAAACTTTTTCTGTTCTACAAAATTGGTACATGTTCTACATTTAAATTTTAACATCCATGGCAAAAATTATACATATGAAAATGAATATACTCTTTGTTTTTGTAATTAGCAATTAATCCTTTTTTTATACTTTTATAACTGCTAAATTATACAATTACAACTATTTGAAAACTTAAAAAAAAAGGTATAGCACACTAAAATGTTTGCATACTTGTGTCACCCAAAAAAATTCACCATCTTAGAATTATTTGCAAGAAGCCCAAAATATACCACATTGCCCGCAGATACATCCATTTCAAATGGCCCAATAAAACAGCATCGGGATAAGAGTCTGACTAAATTATATTATATTTCAGAGAAGAACAAAATATCTTCTAGACCTGCTCCGACTGTCACACACAAACACCTACAAAATCCTCTATCAACAAAATCAGCAACTCTACCATCGCATCATCAGGTTTGCATCTCTTCTTCATCAAAGCTTATATTAGTTTACAATTATCAATCTGTTTTACAATGGTAACAAGCTATGTCGATAACAAGATGTAATCAGTTTTAGTTAGGGTTTATACTGAAAGGATATTTTACTGTGCAGCTTGAATGATATAAATATATAATACAATTGCACTATGATGTTTGTTTTATTCTCCGTTTCATTGTTTGTTTCAAAATTTGGAGTATAATATATAATAAATTTGCACATTAGTTACCCTGTTATTATCTAGATTTCGATTCTACACCAAAAAAACTGTATTTGTTAACAAATCTTATGAGTGTAGCTTGATAACAAACAAATCTTTACTTCAAATATTACATTCATATTACTTACAATTTATATAACAACATTCTTTATTCTTCACTTTAGCATTAACAAAGACATTGATAGATTTATTTTTTTTAACCCTCAGCTGATGGTTACATACAATTCTATATGAATATTGTTTCAAGATTCCAGTTAAGTTAATGTATTATGTATCTAATATTTTTTGGCTTATGTGTATGCATTAACGAAGACAACATGGCTGTCCATGCTGCTAACGGAGATGTTTACATTTTTATGAACGTGTCGAGAGGGCATGTATGGGTAGGTTACTTTTATTATCATGTATTTTATGTGTTGTTCATAAAAATTGATACATTATTTACTAATTATACTATTTATTTGATTCAGCGACTACCCATAGATTTTGCTGAGCTGCTGGAGCTAAACAGTGGTGAAACTTATGTGTGCATCGACGCTTTTGACATGATTCACTACTGGGGCCTGTTGGAGGAAGAATACAAAAGAAAACCAAACTTATTTGTTTTATCTGGATGGAGGAAATTTGTCAGGTTAAATGGCTACAATCCAGGAGACAAGATATAGATTGTATACGAACGTTCTCAAGACTGGTTTGTGGTGGCATGGGATGATGCTCACAACTTTGACCATATTATATGATTTGTCTGTTTAGGTCTGGAAGTAGAATAGCTTAGCTCTTTTGATATATGTATGAAGCTAGTGTGTATGTCTTTTGATAGTTAAACTTTATGTGCATCTAACCTAGAAGTTGTTGGATACTTTTGGATGTAAATGGTTGTAAAAATGCAGCAGCTTAATCATTTTGTATGTATGTTAAATTTATAATGAATACTTGTAATGGTAAATTTTCAATTATATAATACTTTGACGATCGTTATCATTATTCAATAGCAATCAATAATTCTTAGCATAAAATGAGCGTTCTACATGTTGTTCTACACCTGTTTTACATCAAAATTTCAAAACATTATACCTGTTTGTTTTGAAAAAGATCTTTTAATGATCTAATTTTTACATTATGTATTAATACTGTTGTAAACGACGACCATTATGACCCTGTCCTGTATCTTTATTAAACAGATCAATGGACAAAAGTCAGCTCAAAAATCCATTAAAAAGTTCGGTCAACGCCGGTCAATAATCTAAAATTCAGTAATAAATCTGTCATAAGTCAGTCAAATCTATCAAAATAGACGTAGGTTAGCGTTCTTTTTTGTAATGTTGAATGATTATAAATTTGTAGAACTTAAACTCGAACAAATTATTATGTTCTACATGTTACTGTTTTATACTTATAGATAATAAAGAAATATATAAAAAAATGGTTGTTCTGCGTTTATTATTATCCACAAGCATATGTTCTACAATTTGTACATGGGCGAACAAAAAATTGAAATTCGAAAAAATAATTAGAAGGGCGAACAAAAAATATTTTCTTCAATTTTAGATGCATTTGTTGGATTGGTTCTATAATTTGTGTAGAACAAACATGTAGAACATACTGTTCTTCATGTTCTACACAACTCATTCTACAATTTCAAATAGATGCAAATCTACATATATATGTTCTACATAAAAATGTGTTCTACATGCTGTTCTACACCTGTTTTACATCAGTTTTCAATAAAAAAAAGTTTATGATTTATACTTAGGGTTTTAAGGTTTAGATTTAAGGTGTTTGGGTTTAGAGTTAGGGTTAAGAATGATTTTTTACACGTACATTTACATGGTGTTCTACATTTGCACGAATATTTATATATTCTACAAATTTTATATGAGTTTCTACATTTAATGTAAAACAACATGTAAATGTAGAACACATATAACCAGCATAAAAAAATAATAATTAAATATATCAAACATATTAAAAAGCTTTTATAGCTAGCATCAACATAAGAGTTTTATTACATTACATATAACAACCATTTCGAAAGTATTTAACTTAGTATCAACATCACGTTGTCGATCTTCGCACATCCACCACTAGTCTATAACATCCGAGTAAGGAAACAATCTACCTACTGACATAATGGGTATTTTTATGATAAATGTACAATATACAATATTTAACTCACATATTTTTTTTTTTTTATGTTTTTCATGTTTCACCAATAGTCTTCTCCATTTCTATTTTGCATAAGTCTTCTGAAATTCACATATTAAGTTTCGAATAAACAATCTCTTTTCAACTGCATCTTCGTTTTTAAACCAGTTTCTACTTAGCTGAAAAAAATTGAGTTTATTTTAAATAAAATAATTACAATTTAATCAATTTTAGTATGAAAAAATCATTAATAAAAAAATACTTACAAATCCTGCACTATCAGTTTGCTGACCAAATGTTGATTCGTTGATTTCTAAAGGGATTTGTTTCAAAAAAAGTTCCACATAATGAAGTATGAACAAAGCACAATCATGCAAATTAGGTTGCTGAGGTAACTGTCAAAAAATAAAGCATTTATCAATGGATGGAAATTTCAATTTGTATTCATATATTAATAAATAATTAAATAAAATATAAAATAAAATTCATACCTCTGGTGAAAACACTTTCATTATTTTTAACTTCTTAGACATATCATCTTCAGAAACTAAACTATTTCTTTGCATCCATTCTTCAAGTAGAAAACTTTATTTTTCATATTCAAAAGTTAGAAAAAAAAATAGAATTACTTTATCATTAAGTTTTTAAAAACTAATGTAATCAATACCTTTTAACAATTCTTTTAACTTACAGTTGAGATCCTTTCATAGGATCCATATGCAAAATACACGGAACTTTCGATGAATCGTTTATAAATCGACCATATATAAGTTGTGTTAGATGACAAATGACAACAATGCTCCAATGATTACTATAACAACAAAATATTTTTCAAATTAATAACATTTTTTAAAATTAAATAATATAAAGTACTCATTTTGATATACTTACTTGAACACTACAGGAATAATGATGAAGTCCTTCTCAAAAAGTTCAGTTTTTTCGTCCAAATTTTCACACGTTTACAACCTTCATGTACTTCAAAATTTTTAAGATTTTTGCAGTCTTGTCCAATAAGTTTCATGAAGAAATGACTGTTAAATACGTGGAATTTTTGAACATCTTCAGCTTTTAGTTTATTCTTCAAATACCTGCAATTAATTTTAATATAAATGGCCAATGCTAATTGGTAATAGTTTTTGAGTTCAAGATCAAGATAGACATACAAGAGATAGAAGTCAATGATTGTGTCATTTAAAGAACTTCGAGGTTATAATAATTCGAAGTCTTGTTCTTGTATCAAAACAGATTCACAACAAGGACCAAGAGCGTTTTCTTCCGGATAATAAAATTCCTTAAAAGGAGCACCTTTGTTATGCCGCTTCCTAGGTGAGAGTTGTTGTTCATCTATTGTTGAGTTGCTTCTTGTTCTTTTATACAAATTGTCAATAGCTTTCGGTTCAACTTGACATACAACCTAAATGTAATTTACATAATATAATCATATAAAATTTATTTACATATTAAAAAACTTAATAAAGAAAGTTATTTTAAAAGAGACATTTACCTTTTCCTACTCAACACTTGTCTTTCCTTTGTATTCTTTAATTATATTATCGTAGAATGCCCAGTCATGATGTTTATGATCTATAAGTGGCTGTCCAAAATGCTTATGCTCAATAAATTTGTTAACAGTATCAGCTGCTGCCAGCGAATCAAGGTACTTACAAAAATCACCGCCAGGACCTGTCCAAATTATTGAATTCAAAATTTTTATATATTTTTTTTATAAGTGTTTTCTAAAATCTTTTTTTAATTATATCTATCTTATTTAAAATATAAAAATCAATATAATCAATTACCTATACCATCATCTTGCTTATCAACATGGTTATAAGGGTATGAGAACATCGCGGTGTATTTCTGCAATTTTCAGTCATTTTTTTATATCAGTTTTAACATTCCAAATTAAAAATGAATAAATAAATAATTACATAACAAACACAACTTACTGGGTTCAGTATTGCCTTTTTTAGAGAGTCATCTATTAAAACTGTGTTGGTTTCATTATACTCCCTTGGTTTCCATTAA